>NC_046159.1:86109751-86409751 GCF_011064425.1 Rattus rattus | reverse complement strand
CTCAGGGTTATTTTGATTTGCATTTCCCCATGACTAAGGATGTTGAACACTTCTTTAGGTGTTTCTCAGCCATTTGATATTCCTCAGTTGAGAATTTTTTGTTTAGCTCTGAACCCCATTTTTAATAGGGTTACTTGATTCTCGGGAGTCCAACTTCTTGAGTTCCTTGTATATATTGTATATTAGCCCTCTATAGGATGTAGGGTTGGTAAAGATCTTTTCCCAATCTGTTGGTTGCTGTTTTGTACTAATGACGGCGTCCTTTGCCTTACAGAAGCTTTGTAGCTTTATGAGGTCCCATTTGTTGATTCTTGATCTTAGAGCATAAGCCATTGGTGTTTTGTTCAGGAAATTTTCTCATGTACCCCTCATAAACACACAAGGTAGACAGACAGACAGACAGACATACAGATAGACATGCAGGAGAAAAAGATAAATGGGGGGCTTCCAGCATGTATTTGGCTATTCTGCAGATACCTACCACCACTTATATATCTAAAATAGAAGGGTTGGGGATTTAGCTCAGTGGTAGAGCGCTTGCCTAGCAAGTGCAAGGCCCTGGGTTCGGTCCTCAGCTCCAAAAAAAAAAAAACAAAAAAAACAAAAAAAACAAAACCCAAAAAAACAAAAAACAACAACAAAAAAAACAAAATAAACATATCTAAAATAGAAATACCCAAGCTAATATCCCTGAAATACCAGTTTATTCTATAGCCAAGAGAAGGAGGAGGAAAAGAAGGAGAAAGAAGAGGGAGAGGAGGAAGAGGAGGAGGAGGAAGGAAGAGGAAGAAGCAGCAGCCACAGTTGGGTTCCTGACATTCAAACTTAGTCTCGAGTGAGAGTCTTCTGTTATTATTATACACACATTCTCATTCCCAAGGCTGGCCTTGAACTTAGAATGTCGTTGAGGATGGTCTTAAACTCCTGATCATCCTGTGTCCGAGTTTCAAGTTCTGGGACTGCAGGTTTTCGCCACCACGCCCAGTCCATGTGAGATTCTGAAGATTTATTCTATACGCGATAGGATAGTTCGCCATATTGGTTATTGTTGCAGGCCATAGGCACTGAGGCTGGCTACCTCTGTGGTACCTCAAGATGTAAGAGAAGAACAGGGCTACCTCAGGAAGGGCCAGCTCCAGAAACAGGGAGGGGGAATGCGGGGCTTTCCTCTCACTGTTACTCCTGGTGCTTGTCTGCCTCCCCCTGCTCTTTCTGCGCATGCACTGTCCATGTGTCCCGCCGTAAGCTAGGACCCAGGGGCAGCAGTTGTGAGTCATGTGCTGTGTACTGGCTACATAAACTCCAACCATCATCAGTTTTAGGATCTCAGTCCCAAAGCCTCAGACAACAATGGCTGTGTTCAGTCAAAAGTGGCCTGAGGGTCCTGATGTGGCCGCTTTGGCCACCACTTTGGATCAGCACATGGTTATCAGGAACTGGAAATGGTTGTGAGCTAGGAAGGCAGACCCCAAAATGATGGCCTCTATGGGAATGGTGTCTGTCTTTTTTCCCAAGCCACAAAGTCAACAGATAGTATCTGTCGATCCCTGTTACGAGGGAAGGCAAAGGTAACAGAGAAGGATTGTCTTTTGTCCATGATCAGACACTGAGGGAAGTTCTGTGGGTTATCTTTACACATCCTGAAAACGACCCTAAGGGGTGGGCACTTTAGTTTCCATATTGATAGATGGGGAAGTTGGTGTTGGTAGAGGCTAGCCACAAGTGGCAGGGCTTGGGTCTTAACCTAGACAGAACCAGCTTCCTGCGGAGGAAAGGGGTGTTATTAAGAATGATATAATGTCTGTGAGCTGTGCAATCTCAGCTACTAATAACTTGCTTGGGGCAGGATCCCACAGAGTGAATCCTCACCCTGGAAGACTTATTAATAAGAGCATCTCACCCTTCCATTACAACAGCAGGCTTATCATCACAGAGTGCTTTGCTCACATTAATCCAACAAAAACCTCTTAGGAAGTGGGGACCCATTTTCCTTGAGAGCTTTTTGCCAAGGCGCACTTTATTAAGAGTGAAAATGAAGATGAAAACGGTAGCTGGTGTCTGTTTTAGCTATAACTGACCTTCAGCTACCATTTAGGGTAATGGAGTAGGGAGCCCTGCGTCCCACTGTAAGTTTACTAGCTTGCCAGCATAATGTCTTAGCCTCTAGGATGTGTTCACGAACACTTATCTCCTGACTTCCCAGGCCAAATATTACTGGCTTGGGCCCTCAGCTGGTATGCAAAGTGCGTGCTGTCTTCGTAGAGAGACTGCCAATGGGTAACAACCAGTCATCTGCTGCAGCAAGTCTCAATCTGTGATTCACAACTCTTTCGGGGGCTTAAATGGCCCTTTCACAGGGGTCACCTAAGGCCATGGGGAAACACAGATATTTACATTACAATTCATAAATAATAGTTATGAGATAACAAGGAGAATAATTTTATGGTTAGGGATCACCACAACATGAGGAACTGTATTAAAGGGTGGCAGTGTTAGGAAGGTTGAGAAGCACTGGTCTCCGGAGAGTAGCAGGTCTCTAAAATAAAATCCATCTATGGGATTACTCTTCTGTGACCACAGAAAGCCAAGAACCTAGTCATTAGGGAAGTGGGAGTTAAAACCACAATAAGATAGCTCTTCATAGTCACTTTGATGGCGGTAATTACAGGGGGAAGGCCAGGTGATGATAAGCGAAGGCACTGATGGAGAAACGGGACCTTTGTGTGTGTTAGTAAAAGTGTAAATTACACAGCAGTTAGAGTAAAGCGGTTGGGCAACTCCTCCATGTGTTAAACATAGACTCACTATACAGCCCAGGGGTTCCACTCCTGGGTGTAGACCCCCAAGAACTGAAAACAACAGCCACAGAAAAGCTCTCACACACACACATTGACAACTGCTAAGATTGAAATACCACAAGAGCCTGTCACTTGATGAGCAGATAAAGAGAATGTGGTATTTCTGTGTGACAACTAATTATTCCACCATAAGAAGCAATGAACGCTGATACCACTGATGGGAGCTTAAAACATTGTACATGGAAGAGGCCAGAAGTGAAAGGCCACATGTTGCATGATTCCGTTTCTATGAGGTATTTATAGGTTAATCCACAGAAACTGAAAGCACATTGGGACTTTTTGGGAGTGAGGAGAGTAGTATGGGATATGGCTAATGAAATGGATATTTCACTTAAGCTAATTAAAATGCTGTAGAAGAGAGTGATGCGTGTCACATAACATCCATCAAACCGTGCTATGTGTGTTTGACCGTAACTGCTAAGAAAGGCCATAGGACCTCTTATGATCACCAACAGTTTTCTTTCTCTTGCATAAGAATGAATGAATGAGATTTAAAGTGGGCTTTGAATCACAACCATAACCAGATATCCCTAAGGTGCAGTAGTGGCTCTCACATCTCGGCAGTTACCAACAGCTGTCTAATTGGACTTAGGCCTGCTCAACAGGAGGGAAACCATGCCTTGTACTGGAAGCCTAGCCCACTCCTGGAGGCTAGTGAAGTCATGGATTTTAGAAGAGTAATTCCCAACTGCATTCTAAATATTCATCTTTACACCCACAGATAAATCCTGTTCTCGTTCTTTCAAAGAAGCCTATCTTTACAGAAGATTGAAACCATTACAGAAAACCACAAGTGGTCAAAATGCAGAGAACAGCTGATCCTGGGGCGCCCAGCCCCACTTGGTAAACCTACAACAGAACGCCTGCAACTGCTGTGAGATGATGTCACCTAGAAACACCAGGGAAGCTTCACCCTTGATACCTCAACTATGTGGCTACCTAAACTAGACCTGACCAAGAACAGAACCAACAGACACACTGATGTAGACAAGGGGAACTTCACTGTGGCTTCATCTCTAGACAAAGACTACAGGATGCTAAGGATGCTGAGAGAGAGAGCGAGAGCGAGAGAGAGCGAGAGAGAGAAAGAGAATGAATGAATGAATTAGTCTTCCCCAGAGATGAGACCCTTAATTGGTTATTCAATACCAAGCTGTAAGCTTGAAAATCATATACATTTATGTTACCAAGGGTTTTACTGTGGTGAACAGACACCATGACCAAGGCAACTCTTTTTTTTTTTTTCTTTTCTTTTCTTTTTTTCAGAGCTGGGGACAGAACCCAGGGCCTTGCGCTTGCTAGGCAAGCGCTCTACCACTGAGCTAAATCCCCAACCCCGACCAAGGCAACTCTTATAAGGACAACATATATTTGGGGCTTACAGGTTCAGAGGTTCAGCCCATTATCATCAAGGTGGGAGGATACACAGTCTAGGCAGGCATGGTGCAGGCAGAGCTGAGAGTTCTGCATCTTCATCTGAAGGTTGCTAGCAGGATACTTGCTTCCAGGCAGCTAGGAGTAGGATCTTAAAGTGCACGTCCATAGTGACACATCTCCAACAAGGCCACACCTCCTAATAGTGCCACTCCCTGGGCCAAGCATATTCAAACCATCACAACGAGCAAGCAACAATAAGTGGACCTAGCAGATTGTATTCATATGTTAACGCATATATATTAGACAACTAATAATATAATGTAATACAGACATACATGCATATCACAACTAAAGAAAAGAGACCATGACTAGGAACTGGAGAGGGAGTCTAGGGGGTTGAGTTTCAGAGGGACTGGAGGGAAGAAACAGAAGAGGGTAAATGATTAGAATCTACTTTATTTTTTGAGATTTTTTTTTTAAATTAAACTATGCTTTTAAGGTTTTACTGAATTTTTTTTTTTTTTTTTTTTTTTTTTTTTCTTTCCAGGGCCTTTATTCACGCTATTTGCAGTACAGAATTGTTCCTCCATCTGTCCCCAAGACTTCCTTCTATATCTCTGCTTTTTTTTTTTTTTTTTTTTTTTTTTTTTTTTTTTTATTAACTTGAGTATTTCTTATATACATTTCAAATGTTATTCCCTTTCCGGTTTCGGGCAAACATCCCTCCCCCCCCCCCTTCCTTATGGGTGTTCCTCCCACCCCTCCCCCATTGCTGCCCTCTCCCCAACAGTCTAGTTCACTAGGGGTTCAGTCTTAGCAGGACCCATGGCTTCCCCTTCCACTGGTGCTCTTACTAGGATATTCATTGCAACCCACGAGGTCAGAGTCCAGGGTCAGTCCATGTATAGTCTTTGGGTAGTGGCTTAGTCCCTGGAAGCTCTGGTTGGTTGGCATTGCTGTACATATGGGGTCTCGAGCTCCTTCAAGCTCTTCCAGTTCTTTCTCTGATTCCTTCAACAGGGGTCCTGTTCTCAGTTCAGTGGTTTCCTGCTGGCATACGCCTCTGTATTTGCTGTATTCTGGCTGTGTCTCTCATGAGCGATCTGCATTCACATTTTGATCATCCGTCTTGAGTTTCATTTGTTCTAGGCATCTAGGGTAATTCAAGCATTTGGGCTAATAGCCACTTATCAATGAGTACATACCATGTATGTCTTTCTGTGATTGGGTTAGCTCACTCAGGATGATAGTTTCCAGTTCCAACCATTTGCCTATTTAATTTCACAAAGCCATTTTTTTGATAGCTGAGTAATATTCCATTGTGTAGATGTACCACATTTTCTGTATCCATTCCTCTGTTGAAGGGCATCTGGGTTCTTTCCAGCTTCTGGCTATTATAAATAAGGCTGCGATGAACATAGTGGAGCACGTGTCTTTTTTTATATGTTGGGGCATCTTTTGGGTATATGCCCAGGAGAGGTATAGCTGGATCCTCAGGCAGTTCAATGTCCAATTTTCTGAGGAACCTCCAGACTGATTTCCAGAATGGTTGTAGCAGTCTGCAACCCCACCAACAATGGAGGAGTGTTCCCCTTTCTCCACATCCTCGCCAGCATTTGCTGTCACCTGAGTTTTTGATCTTAGCCATTCTCACTGGTGTGAGGTGAAATCTCAGGGTTGTTTTGATTTGCATTTCCTTATGACTAACGATGTTGAACATTTCTTTAGGTGTTTCTCAGCCATTCGGCATTCCTCAGCTGTGAATTCTCTGTTTAGCTCTGAACCCCATTTTTTAATAGGGTTATTTGCCTCCCTGCTGTCTAACTTCTTCAGTTCTTTGTATATTTTGGATATAAGCCCTCTATCTGTTGTAGGATTGGTAAAGATCTTTTCCCAATCTGTTGGTTGCCGTTTTGTCCTAACCACAGTGTCCTTTGCCTTACAGAAGCTTTGCAGTTTTATGAGATCCCATTTGTCGATTCTTGATCTTAGAGCATAAGCCATGGGTGTTTTGTTCAGGAAATTTTTTCCAGTGCCCATGTGTTCCAAATGCTTCCCTAGTTTTTTCTTCTATTAGTTTGAGTGTATCTGGTTTGATGTGGAGGTCCTTGATCCACTTGGACTTAAGCTTTGTACAGGGTGATAAGCATGGATCGATCTGCATTCTTCTACATGTTGACCTCCAGTTGAACCAGCACCATTTGCTGAAAATGCTATCTTTTTTCCATTGGATGGTTTTGGCTCCTTTGTCAAAAATCAAGTGCCCATAGGTGTGTGGGTTCATTTCTGGGTCTTCAATTCTGTTCCATTGGTCTATCTGTCTGTCTCTGTACCAATACCATGCAGTTTTTATCACTATTGCTCTGTAATACTGCTTGAGATCTGGGACAGTGATTCCCCCTGAAGTCCTTTTATTGTTGAGGATAGTTTTAGCTATCCTGGGTTTTTTGTTATTCCAGATGAATTTGCAAATTGTTCTGTCTAACTCTTTTGAAGAATTGGATTGGTATTTTGATGGGGATTGCATTGAATCTGTAGATCGCTTTTTGGTAGAATGGCCATTTTACTATATTAATCCTGCCAATCCATGAGCATGGGAGATCTTTCCATTTTCTGAGATCTTCTTCAATTTCTTTCTTCAGAGTCTTGAAGTTCTTATTGTACAGATCTTTCCCTTGCTTGGTTAAAGTCACCCCGAGGTACTTTTTATTATTTGGATCTATTATGAAGGGTGTCATTTCCCTAATTTCTTTCTCGGCCTGTTTCTCTTTTGTGTAGAGGAAGGCTACTGATTTATTTGAGTTAATTTTATACCCAGCCACTTTGCTGAAGTTGTTTATCAGCTTTAGTAGTTCTCTGGTGGAACTTTTGGGATCACTTAAATATACTATCATATCATCTGCAAATAGTGATATTTTGACTTCTTCTTTTCCGATCTGTATCCCTTGACCTCCTTTTGTTGTCTGATTGCTCTGGCTAGAACTTCAAGAACTATATTGAATAAGTAGGGAGAGAGTGGGCAGCCTTGTCTAGTCCCTGATTTTAGTGGGATTGCTTCCAGTTTCTCTCCATTTAGTTTAATGTTAGCAACTGGTTTGCTGTATATGGCTTTTACTATGTTTAGGTATGGGCCTTGAATTCCTATTCTTTCCAGGACTTTTATCATGAAGGGGTGTTGAATTTTGTCAAATGCTTTCTCAGCATCTAATGAAATGATCATGTGGTTTTGTTCTTTCAGTTTGTTTATATAATGGATCACGTTGATGGTTTTTCAGATATTGAACCATCCCTGCATGCCTGGGATGAAGCCTACTTGATCATGGTGAATGATTGTTTTGATGTGCTCTTGGATTCGGTTTGCCAGAATTTTATTGAGTATTTTTGCATCGATATTCATAAGGGAAATTGGTCTGAAGTTCTCTTTCTTTGTTGGGTCTTTGTGTGGTTTAGGTATAAGAGTAATTGTGGCTTCATAGAAGGAATTTGGTAGTGCTCCATCTGTTTCAATTTTGTGGAATAGTTTGGATAATATTGGTACGAGGTCTTCTATGAAGGTCTGATAGAATTCTGCACTAAACCCGTCTGGACCTGGGCTCTTTTTGGTTGGGAGACCTTTAATGACTGCTTCTATTTCCTTAGGAGTTATGGGGTTGTTTAACTGGTTTATCTGTTCCTGATTTAACTTCGGTACCTGGTATCTGTCTAGGAAATTGTCCATTTCCTGCAGATTTTCAAGTTTTGTTGAATATAGGCTTTTATAGTAAGATCTGATGATTTTTTGAATTTCCTCTGAATCTGTAGTTATGTCTCCCTTTTCATTTCTGATTTTGTTAATTTGGACACACTCTCTGTGTCCTCTCGTTAGTCTGGCCAAGGGTTTATCTATCTTGTTGATTTTCTCAAAGAACCAACTTTTGGTTCTGTTGATTCTTTCTATGGTCCTTTTTGTTTCTACTTGGTTGATTTCGGCTCTGAGTTTGATTATTTCCTGCCTTCTACTCCTCCTGGGTGTATTTGCTTCTTTTTGTTCTAGAGCTTTTAGGTGTGCTGTCAAGCTGCTGACATATGCTCTTTCCTGTTTCTTTCTGCAGGCACTCAGCGCTATGAGTTTTCCTCTTAGCACAGCTTTCATTGTGTCCCATAAGTTTGGGTATGTTGTATCTTCATTTTCATTAAATTCTAAAAAGTCTTTAATTTCTTTCTTTATTTCTTCCTTGACCAGGTTATCATTGAGTAGAGCATTGTTCAATTTCCACGTATATGTGGGCATTCTTCCCTTATTGTTATTGAAGACCAGCTTTAGGCCGTGGTGGTCCGATAGCACGCATGGGATTATTTCTATCTTTCTGTACCTGTTGAGGCCCGTTTTTTGACCAATTATATGGTCAATTTTGGAGAAAGTACCATGAGGAGCTGAGAAGAAGGTATATCCTTTTTGCTTTTAGGGTAGAAGCGTTCTATAAATATCCGTTAAGTCCATTTGGCTCATGACTTCTCTTAGTCTGTCTCGTCTCTGTTTAGTTTCTGTTTCCATGATCTGTCCATTGATGAGAGTGGGGTGTTGAAATCTCCTACTATTATTGTGTGGGTGCAATGTGTGTTTTGAGCTTTAGTAAGGTTTCTTTTCGTATGTAGGTGCCCTTGTATTTGGGGCATAGATATTTAGGATTGAGAGTTCATCTTGGTGGATTTTTCCTTTGATGAATATGAAGTGTCCTTCCTTATCTTTTTGATGACTTTTAGTTGAAAATTGATTTTATCTGATATTAGAATGGCTACTCCAGCTTGCTTCTTCTGACCATTTGCTTGGAAAGTTGTTTTCCAGCCTTTCACTCTGAGGTAGTGTCTGTCTTTGTCTCTGAGGTGAGTTTCCTGTAGGCAGCAGAATGCAGGGTCCTCAATTCTATGTATCCAGTTTGTTAATCTATGTCTTTTTATTGGGGAGTTGAGGCCATTGATGTTGAGAGATATTAAGGAATAGTGATTATTGCTTCGGTTGTATTCATATTTGGAAGTGAGGTTATGTTTGTGTGCTTTTCTTCTCTTTGTTTTGTTGCCAAGACGATTAGTTTCTTGCTTCTTCTAGGGTATAGCTGGCCTCCTTATGTTGGGCTTTACCATTTATTATCCTTTGTAGTGCTGGATTTGTAGAAAGATATTGTGTAAATTTGGTTTTGTCATGGAATATCTTGGTTTCTCCATCTATGCTGATTGAGAGTTTTGCAGGATACAGTAACCTGGGCTGGCATTTGTGTTCTCTTAGGGTCTGTATGACATCAGTCCAGGATCTTCTGGCCTTCATAGTTTCAGGCGAAAAGTCTGGTGTGATTCTGATAGGTCTGCCTTTATATGTTACTTGACCTTTTTCCCTTACTGCTTTTAATATTCTTTCTTTATTTTGTGCGTTTGGTGTTTTGACTATTATGTGACGGAGGTGTTTCTTTTCTGGTCCAATCTATTTGGAGTTCTGTAGGCTTCTTGTATGCCTATGGGTATCTCTTTTTTTAGGTTAGGAAGTTTTCTTCTATGATTTTGTTGAAGATATGTACTGGTCCTTTGAGCTGGGAGTCTTCACTCTCTTCTATACCTATTATCCTTAGGTTTGATCTTCTCATTGAGTCCTGGATTTCCTGTATGTTTTGGACCAGTAGCTTTTTCCGCTTTACATTATCTTTGACAGTTGAGTCAATGATTTCTATGGAATCTTCTGCTCCTGATATTCTCTCTTCCATCTCTTGTATTCTGTTGGTGAAGCTTGTATCTACAGCTCCTTGTCTCTTCTTTTGGTTTTCTATATCCAGGGTTGTTTCCATGTGTTCTTTCTTGATTGCTTCTATTTCCATTTTTAATTCCTTCCACTGTTTGATTGTGTTTTCCTGTAATTCTTTCAGGGATTTTTGTGTCTCCTCTCTTTGGGCTTCTACTTGTTTATTTATGTTTTCCTGGAATTCTTTCATGCATTTTTGCGATTCCTCTCTGTAGGCTTCTACTTGTTCTCTAAGGAAGTTCATCATGTCTTTCTTGAAGTTCTCCAGCATCATGGTTAAATATGATTTTGAATCTAGATCTTGCTTTTCTGGTGTGTTTGGATATTCCGTGTTTGCTTTGGTGGGAGAATTGGGCTCCGATGATGCCATGTAGTCTTGGTTTCTGTTGCTTGGGTTCCTGCGCTTGCCTCTCGCCATCAGATTATCTCTAGTGTTACTTTGTTCTGCTAATTCTGACAGTGGCTAGACTGTCTTATAAGCCTGTGTCTCAGGAGTGCTGTAGATCTGTTTTCCTGTTGTCTTTCAGCCAGTTATGGGGACAGAGTGTTCTGCTTTCGGGCGCGTAGTTTTTCTTCTCTACAGGTCTTCAGCTGTTCCTGTGAGCCTGTGTCTTGAGTTCACCAGGCAAGTTGTTTGTAGCAGAAAAGTTTGTCTTACCTGTGGTCCCCAGGCTCAAGTTTGCTCGCGGGGTGTTGCCTATGAGCTCTCCACGGCCTCAGCAGCCAGGAAGATCTGCGCCGCCCCTTCCGGGAGGTTCCGTGCACCAGGGTTCCAGATAGCTTTTGTTTTCCTCTGGGGTCAGTACTGTGTGCAGCGTGCAGTCTCTTCTGGTTTCCCAGGCGTGTCCGCCTCTCTGAAGGTTTAGCTCTCCCTCCCACGGGATTTGGGTGCAGAGAGCAGTTTATCCGGTCGGTCCCTTCAGGTGCGGTGTCTCAGACGCAGTGAATCTGCTGCTCCTGGGCCCTCCTCTACGGGTACCCAGAGGCCGTATACAGTACCCTCCTGGGCCAGGGATGTGGGCAGAGGTGGGCGGCGTTGGTGGTCTCCTCCGCTCTGCTGCCTCAGGAGTGCCCGCCCGACCAGGCGGCGAGAACTCCTCTCCAGGGGGCCTGGGAGCAGAGAGCTGCTGCAGGCCGGGATTCTCCGCTGGTCCGGGACTCTCGGTTTTACTGAATTCTATGAAAATTTGTTTTGTCTTTTATTGGATATATTTTTATTTACATTTCAAATGTTATTCCCTTGCCTGGTTTCCCGGACATAAGCCCCCCATCCTTTCCCCCTCCCCTTCTTCTACAAGGGTGTGCCCCTCCCATCCACCCCCCTCCTGCCCCCCTGACATTCCCCACACTGGGGATCCAACATTGGCAGGACCAAGGGCTTCTCTTTCCATTGGTGTCCAACAAGGCCATCCTCTGCTACATATGCTGTTGGAACCATGGCTCTATCCATGTGTACTCTTTAGGTAATGGTTTAGTCCCTGGAAGCTCTGGTTGGTTGGCATTGTTGTTCTTATGGGGTCTCGAGCCCCTTCAGCTCTTTCAGTCCTTTCTCTAATTCCTCCAACGGGGGTCCCATTCTCAGTTCAATGGTTTACTGCTAGCATTCACCTCTGTATTGGACATGCTCTGGCTGTATCTCTCAGGAGAGATCTATATCTGGTTTCTGTCATCATGCACTTCTTAGCTTCATCAATCTTATCTAGTTTTGGTGATTGTATATATATGGGCCACATATAGGGCAGCCTCTGAATGGCAGTTCTCTGCTCCAAACTTTGCTTCCATATTCCCTTCTATGAATATTTTTGTTCCTCCCTTTTAAGAAGGACTGAAGCATGGTCATTCTTCTTCTTGAGCTTCATGTAGTCTGTGCATTGCATCTTGGGTAATTTGAGCATTTGGGCTAATATCCACTTACCCGTGAGTGCATACCAAGTGTGTTTTTCTGTGATTGAGTTATCTCACTCAGGATGATATTTTCTAGTTCATTTCATTTGCCTATGAATTTCATGAAGTCATTGTTTTTGATAGCTGAGTAGTACTCCATTGTGTAGATGCACCACATTTTCTATATCCATTCCTCTACTGAAGGGCATCTGTGTTCTTTCCAGCTTCTGGCTATTAGAAATAAGGCTGCCATGAACATAGTGGAGCATGTGTCTTTATTGTATGTTGGAGCATCTTTTGGGTATATGACAAGGAGAGGTAGAGCTGGGTCCTCAGGGAGTGGAATGTCCAATTTTCTGAGGAACCTCCAAACTGATTTCCAGAGTGGTTGTACCAATTTGCAATCCCACCAACAATGGAGGAGTGTTCCTCTTTCTCCACATCCTCGCCAGCATTTGCTGTCACCTGAGTTTTTGATCTTATCCATTCTGATCGGTGTGAGGTAGAATCTCAGAGTTCTTTAGATTGCATTTCCCTGATGACTAAGGATGTTGAGCATTTCTTTAGGTGCTTCTCAGCCATTCGATATTCCTCAGCTGTGAATTCTTTGTTTAGCTCTGAACCCTATTTTTTAATAGGATTATTTGGCTCTCTGGAGTCTAACTTCTTGAGTTCTTTGTATATATTGGATAAAAGCCCTCTATCAGATATAGGATTGGTCCCAAATAATATAAAATACCTCAGTGTGACTTTAACCAAGCAAGTAAAAGATCTGTATGATAAGAACTTCAAGCCTCTGAAGAAAGAAATTGAAGAAGACCTCAGAAGATGGAAAGATCTCCCATGCTCATGGATTGGCAGGATTAATATAGTAAAAATGGCCATTTTACCAAAAGTGATCTACAGATTCAATGCAATCCCCATCAAAATACCAGTCCAATTCTTCAGAGAGTTAGACAGAACAATTTGCAAATTCATCTGGAATAACAAAAAACCCAGGATAGCTAAAACTATCCTCAACAATAAAAGGACTTCTAGGGGAATCACTATCCCTGAACTCAAGCAGTATTACAGAGCAATAGTGATAAAAACTGCATGGTATTGGTACAGGGACAGGTAGATAGACCAGTGGAATAGAATTGAAGACCTGGAAATGAACCCACACACCTATGGTCACAAAGGAGCCAAATCCATCCAATGGAAAAAAGATAGCATTTTCAGCAAATGGTGCTGGTTCAACTGGAGGTCAGCATGTAGAAGAATGCAGATTGATCCATGTTTATCACCCTGTACAAAGCTTAAGTCCAAGTGGATCAAGGACCTCCACATCAAACCAGATACACTCAAACTAATAGAAGAAAAAGTGGGGAAGCGTCTTAAACACATGGGCACTGGAGAAAATTTCCTGAACAAAACACCAATGGCTTGTGCTCTAAGATCAAGAATCGACAAATGGGATCTCATAAAACTGCAAAACTTCTGTAAGGCAAAGGACACTGTTGTTAGGACAAAATGACAACCAACAGATTGGGAAAAGATCTTTACCAATCCTACAACTGATAGAGGGCTTATATCCTAAATATACAAAGAACTCAAGACAAATAACCCTATTAAAAAATGGGGTTCAGGGGGTTGGGGATTTAGCTCAGCGGTAGAGCGCTTGCCTAGGAAGCGCAAGGCCCTGGGTTCGGTCCCCAGCTCCGAAAAAAAAAAAAAAGAACCAAAAAAAAAAAATGGGGTTCAGAGCTAAACAAAGAATTCACAGCTGAGGAATGGTGAATGGCTGAGAAACACCTAAAGAAATGTTCAACATCTTTAGTCATAAGGGAAATGCAAATCAAAACAACCCTGTGATTTCACCTCACACCAGTGAGAATGGCTAAGATCAAAAACTCAGGTGACAGCAAATGCTGGCGAGGATGTGGAGAAAGAGGAACACTCCTCCATTGTTGGTGGGATTGCAGACTGGTACAACCATTCTGGAAATCAGTTTGGAGGTTCCTCAGAAAATTGGACATTGAACTACCTGAGGACCCAGCTATACCTCTCTTGGGCATATACCCAAAAGATGCCCCAACATATAAAAAAGACACATGCTCCACTATGTTCATAGCAACCTTATTTATAATAGTGAGAAGCTGGAAAGAACACAGATGCCCTTCAACAGAGGTACGGATAAAGAGAATGTGGTACATCTACACAATGGAATATTCCGCAGCTATCAAAAACAATGACTTAATGAAATTCATAGGCAAACGGAGGGAACTGGAAAATATCATCCTGAGTGAGGTAACCCAATCACAGAAAAACGCACATGGTATGCACTCATTGATAAGTGGCTATTAGCCCAAATGCTTGAATTACCCTAGATGCACAGAACACATGAAACTCAAGAAGGATGACCAAAATGTGAATGCTTCCCTCCTTCTTTAAAAGGGGAACATGAATACCCTTTGGAAGGAATAGGGAGGCAAAGTTTAGAACAGAGTCAGAAGGAACACTCATTCAGAGCCTGCCCCACATGTGGCCCATACATATACAGCCACCAAACTAGATAAGATGGACGAAGCAAAGAAGTGCAAGCTGATAGGGACCGGATGTAAATCTCTCCTGAGAGACACAGCCACAATACAGCAAATACATAGGTGAATGCCAGGAGCAAACCACTGAACTGAGAACCGGACACCTATTGAAGGAATCTTAGAAAGGACTGAAAGAGCTTGAAGGGGCTTGAGACCCCATATGAACAACAATACCAACCAACCAGAGCTTCCAGGGACTAAGCCACTACCCAAAGACTATACATGGACTGACTCTGGGCTCCAACCTCATAGGTAGCAATGAATAGCCTAGTAAGAGCACCAGTGGAAGGGGAAGCCCTTGGTTCTGCCAAGACTGAACCCCCAGTGAACTAGACTGTTGGGGGGAGGGCGGTAATGGGGGAGGATGGGGAGGAGAACACCCATATAGAAGGGGAGGGAGGGGTTGGGGATTTAGCTCAGTGGTAGAGCACTTGCCTAGCTATGAGCGCAAGGCCCTGGGTTTGGTCCCCAGCTCCGGAAAAAAAAAAAAAAAAAAAAAAAAAAAAAAAGAAAGAAGGGGGGGGAAAGGGGATGTTGGCCCGGAAACTGGGAAAGGGAATAACAATCGAAATGTAAATAAGAAATACCCAAGTTAATAAAGATGAAAAAAAAAAAAAAAAAAAAAGAAAGGATTGGTAAAGATCTTTTCCCAATCCGTTGGTTGCCGTTTTGTCCTAACAACAGTGTCCTTTGCCTTACAGAAGCTTTGTAGTTTTATGAAATCCCGTTTTTGGATTCTTGATCTTACAACATAAACCATTGGTGTTTTGTTCAGGAAATTTTCCCCAGTGCCCATGTGTTCGAGGCTCTTCCCCACTTTTTCTTCTATTAGTTTGAGTGTAACTGGTTTTATGTGGAGGTTCTTGATCCACTTGGACTTAAGTTTTGTACAGATGCTGATCTCTAGTTGCACCAGCATCATTTGTTGAAAATGCTCTTTTTTTCATTGGATGGTTTTAGCTCCTTTGTCAAAGATCAAATGACCGTAGGTGTGTGGGTTCATTTCTGGGTCTTCAATTCTGTTCCATTGGTCTATCTGTCTGTCTCTGTACCAATACCATGCAGTTTTTATCACTATTGTTCTGTAATACTGCTTGAGGTCAGGGATAGTGATTCCCCTAGAAGTTCTTTTATTGTTGAGAATAGCTTTCAATATCCTGGGTTTTTTTTATTCTAAATGAATTTGCAAATTGCTCTTTCTAACTCTATGAAGAATTGAGTTGGAATTTTGATGGGGATTGCATTGAATCTGTAGGTTGCTTTTGGCAAGATGACCATTTTTTCCCATATTAATCCTTCCAATTCACCATCATGGGAGATCCTTCCATATTCTGAGATCTTTCTTAGTTTCTTTCTTCAGAGACTTGAAGTTCTTGTCATACAGATCTTTCACTTGCTTAGTTAGAGTCACACAGAGGTATCTTATATTATTTGTGACTATGAAGTGTGTTGTTTTCCTAATTTCTTTTTCAGCCTGTTTATCCTTTGAGTAGAGGAAGGTTACTGATTTTTTTGAGTTAATTTTATACCCAGCCACTTTGCTGACATTGTTTGTTAGCTGTAGGTGTTCTCTGGTGGAACTTTTGGGATCACTTAAGTATATTATCATATCAAGTGCAAATAGTGATATTTTGACTTCTTCCTTTCCAATTTGTACCCTTTGACCTCCTTTTGTTGTCTGATTGCTCTGGCTAGGACTTCCAGTACTACATTGAATAAATAGGGAGAGAGTGGGCAGCCTTGTCTAATCCCTGATTTTAGTGGGATTGCTTCTAGTTTCTCTCTATTTAGTTTGATGTTGGCTACTGGTTTGCTGTGTATTGCTTTTACTATGTTTAGGTATGGGCCTTGAATTCCTGATCTTTCCAGGACTTTTATCATGAAGGGGTGTTGAATTTTGTCAAATGCTTTCTCAACCTCTAATCAAATGATTATGTGGTTTTTGTTTTTTTTTTTTTTTTTGAGTTTTTTACTATAGTGGATTATATTGATGGATTTCCATATATTGAACTATCTCTCCATCCCTGGGATGAAGTCTACTTGATCATTATGAATAGTTGTTTTGATGTGCTCTTAGATTCTGTTTGCAAGAATTTTATTGAGTATTTTGTGTCAATGTTCATAAGGAAAATAGGTGTAAAGTTCTCTTTCTTTGTTGGATCTTTGTGTGGGTTAGGTATCAGAGTAATTGTGGCTTCATAGAAGGAACTTGGTAGTGTTCTATCTGTTTCTATTTTGTGGAACAGTTTGGATAGTATTGGTATGAGGTCTTCTATGAAGGTCTGATAGAATTCTGCACTAAACCCATCTGGTCCTGGGCTCTTTTTGGTTGGGAGATTTTTAATAATTGCTTCTATTTCTTTAGGAGTTATGGGGTTATTTAGATGGTTTATCTGTTCCTGATTTAACTTTGGTTCCTGATATTTGTCTAGAAAATGGTCCATTTCCTCCAAATTTTCCAGTTTTGTTGAATATAGGGTTTTGTAGTAGGATCTGATGATTTTTTGAATTTCCTCAGATTCTGTTGTTATGGCTCCCTTTTCATTTCTGATTTTGTTAATTTAGACACATTCTCTGTGCCCTCTGGTTAGTCTGGCTAAGTCTGGTTAGTCTGTATCTATCTTGTTGATTTTCTCAAAGAACCAGTTCCTGGTTTTTTGATTCTTTGTATAGTCTCTCTTGTTTCTACTTGGTTGATTTCAGATGAAAATTCTTAAAATAAAACTTTATGTTCAGATTTCTACCCCTGAACATCGGCAGCATCTAATTCTTGGAAATGTACCTCATGCTAACCTTGGCGTGTGTGTGTGTGTGTGTGTGTGTGTGTGTGTGTGTGTGTGTGTGTGTGTGTGTGTGTGTGTGTGTGTGTGAGAGAGAGAGAGAGAGAGGAGAGAGAGAGAGAGAGAGAGAGAGAGAGAGAGAAAGAGAGAGAGAGAGAGAGAGAAAGAGAGAGAGAGAGAGAGAGAGAGAGAGAGAGAGAGAGAGAGAGAGAGAGAGATGTCTGATGTGTCCATTTTACCCATGAGAAAATGAAACACAGACCTAGGGGCAGAGCCAAAGCTGCATCCTGTGATTAAACTTGAAGCTTAGAGCAACAAGATTGCCCAGGAAAACACATAACTTCTCCCCACTGTCCAAGTACCTCTTTGTGGACCAGGATGTGTTTCCATTTCCTTCCCTGGGTAGCTGGTCCCAAAGTAGCTACTCTCTGTGTGTATCAGGAAGATACCCACTTCTGTGTTTCTGAGACTCCAGAAACAGCCTGGAGAGGGACTGTCCACCATCAGGATGAAGAGTTTATGGTTTATATAGGCTTCTTGCCTGGACAATGAATTGGCTGCTCTCATTGTGGTTAATCTTTGGCTCTCTTTTCAGAGGCACATCTCAGAGAGGAGACTGTTTCAATTTCTAAATCAGTAAAGAAGCAATGTTGAAGATCCCAAACTAACTGGCTGCTGCTTCCAGAGGTACTGACCTTGTCAGTGTGGGTCTACCCTGCAGGGAACGGTGCTCATATTTTCCTGTGCAGGTCTAGACCTGTTTCCAGCCTTTAGAATTCCTCCCGGCCAGCTAACCAGGACGGTCACTGTGAACTTTGGAGAATGGTTGAGCCAGGTGGGCCTTAGAAGAGAGCAACATGCTTAGCTTGCTTTCTGTGTGTGCAGACGGGCCCTAGCTTAGACTCTTTTCCTCAGGAAGTGGGAAATCGGTGTGTATTCAGTGGAGAGCATGAGTCCCAGGCTAGCGATGTGGGCTTCAGACTTTCCATCTAGGCTGAAGGGTGCTGCAAACTGCAATTCCCAGTCAGTCCTGTTCTCCCGAAGGAAAAAACATTGACATCCAAGAGCTGTGTGGCCAATCCAGCATGTTAGTGGACTAGATGTAACTTGGAGCTACATATCCTCCATTTATGATGACTCACTGGGAGGCAGCTCTGTCATTAAGGTGTCTGCACAGACAAACAGAAGCTCAATGAACCAAAAACACAAGATGATGAGGGTGAATCTCCTGATTCTGCCTGGGCTCCCAGCCAATGACCTTCCTTCTAAGAGGCAGAATCACAACACACCAGCTTGTGAACCACTGCAGGAACTGGTCCGTCTGGCTGTTCTAAGTCACCCTGGGAAAGAAATGTCACCACACCTATATGTGGATCTCTCAGTATCCTCATTGCCATGTATACACAGATCATGCAGGATCCTAACACACGTGTGTGTTGGGCTTTGGGCTGTACTTGCCACTGTGTCTTTTCCCAATTTTATTTCTTCCCAAGTCTTACTGTGACCCCTGCTCTGCTTTCTGTACTCTCTGAACACACCCTCTTCCAAGGCTTTCTGATGCTGACAAAAAATCCTGAGTCTAGCCTGGGCTGCGGTGGTGCACACCTTTAATCCCAACACTTGAGAGGCAGAGGCAGATGAATCTTTGAGTTTGAGGGCAGCCATATCTACATAGTGAGCTCCAGGACACCCAGGGCTGCACAGAAAAACCCTGTCTTGAAAAACAACAGCAACAACAACAACAACAAAATAATGCTGAGTCTCACATTTTAAATCATCTTTCTTTATGGTGCTGTCATGAGCTCATGTGTAATTGTTAAGATTTCTCTTTATCCGTGCCTTCTGTGCCTATTTGGGCCACATGTGTGGGAGTGCCTGCAGCGGCCAGAAGATGGCGCCAGATCCACTGGACTAGAGGTACAGGAGGCTGTGAGCTGTCTGATGGGTGCTCGCAATCAAACCCAAGTCCTCTGGAAGAGCAGAGGGCGTTCTTCACTGCTGAGCCACAGCCCCACCCTGGATGTCTGTGAGAATTACTTTTGGGTGTCTCCATCAATACAAACATCTGTGGTTGCTCAAGTCCTTTAAATAGGACGGCATAGTGCCTGTATTTGATTTGTGCACAGTCTCCTTCAGACTTTAAATTGCCTCAGGACCACTTACAACACTGAATGCAATCTGTCTTCGTTAGGATTTCCATTGCTGTGATAAAATGTCACAGCCAAAAGTAACTTTGGGAGGAAAGTGTTCATTTCATCTCACAACTCTCAAAGAAGTGCAGCCAAACAGTCAAGGTAGAAAGCTGGAAACAGAGGCCATGGCGGGACGATACTTAAGGGACGTGCTCCCCAGGCTGCCGTCTTTCTCTTAATCAAAGAAAGGATGTATTGAGGACTTACAGTTTCAGAGCATTAGTTGAGTCCATAATTACCATGGCAGAAAGCATAGCGGCAGACAGGCAGGCATGGCGCTTGAGCAGCCGCTGAGAGCTTACATATGATCCACAAGCGGGAGGTAGGGGTGGGGATACAGCGCTAACCGGGAACCGTGTGAGCTTCCGAAGCCTCAAAGCCTTCCTGTTGTCCTGAAGGTTCTGCTGTAGGCCACTTTGTCTTTAACCTTTCTCATTGATGTGACAAAAATACCTGTCCAGAAACAACTTAAAGGAGTTGGTTTGAGGAAGGAACTGCATTATGGGAGATGAGGTAGTTTGAATGAATGGCCACTATAGGTTCATGTGTTTAAATGCTTGAACCCCTAGTTGGCGAAACTGTTGGAGGAGGATTAGTAAGTGTGACCTTGTGGGAGAAGGTGTGTCACTAAAGATGGGTTTTGAGGTTTCAAAAGCTCAGGGCCATTCCCAGATCCCTCTCCTTCTCTGCCTCCTACTTGGGGATTGGATGTAATGTCTCAGTTACTGTTCCAGTGCCATGCCTGCTTGCCATGGTCATGGACTCTCACCTTTTAGAACCATGAGACCTCAATTAAAAGTTTTCTTCTGTAAGTTGCCTTTGTTATTGTACCTTATCATCATCATCATCATCATCACTACCACCACCACCACCGTCGTCGTCGTCGTCGTCGTCGTCATCATCATCATCATCATCATCATCATCATCATAATAATAATAATAATAATAATAAAGTAGCCAAGACAGTGAGGAAGACATGGTGGCTGGAGGGAAGAAAGATTTATTTGTTCTTGCTCTTTGGAAGGCATAACCCATCATTGCTTGGCCCCCAGGTAACCCTGTAGAACAAAATGGGAGTAAAAATGGGGAAAAGAAGAGATGTTGACTTCATGACTAAACCAGGAAGCAAGAAATAGCAAGGGATAATGTATTCCCAAGGACCAGGTTCCTCTACCTAGCAGCTACCTCCATCCACAAGTTCTTAAACAGCACCACCATCTGGGAATCAAGCATTCCAAATATGTGCCCATGGGAGACAATCCATGGTGAGTTCACACCAGAGACGATCCATAATCGGTTCACACCAGGATAATCCATAATCAGTTCACAACAGAGGACAATACTTCTTTCTTCAGATTTGGCCATTAACTGAGGGCTTTTGTTTATTTGTTGCAGTTTTTGAAATAGGGTTACCATATGCAGTTGAGGCTAGCCTTGAACTACCCCTCTTCCTGCTTCAGTTTCCACCATACTAAGATTACAAGCATTGTGATCCTGCTTCGTTTGACTTTAAAGCTAAAGAAAACATGATTTACTTCATTCACCAGCATTCATGAACATGGCTTAGAGAGATTGTCTGACCTCTGGCTTGTAGGATCTCAGCTTTAGAGGGAGAAATGTTACTTCCAGGAAATAAGAATTTGGGGGAAATTTAAGAGGAAATAAATTTATCCAAATTTAGAGATACATGGATGAATGTGATTGTAAAGGTTTCTTAGCCACCAGATTACAAATATATATATATCAGATTTCTTATGAAAACTTCTAGAGAGAACTTAATGTTATTCTGTATGAACTTGGCTTTTATGGGACTAGATTAGCTTGCTCTGAGGGTGAGGTTGTAGTTCAGTGGTAGAGCCTTGCATGCATAAGACCCTAGCTTCAACCCCCAACACTGTGATGATGATGATGATGATGATGATGATGATGATGAGAGACCTTTGATGAAGATGATGATATAATAGTAATAAATAACCTCTCTTTGAGATTACTATGATCACAAAAGGAAAGAAAGCATGTATTGGTTTGCTTTATATTGATGTGATTTGGAAAAGACCGACGGAAAGCAATCTGGAGAGGAGAGATGATTTGGGTAGCATAGCCTACTCACAGTCCATCGTAGTAGGAAGCCTAGGAGTCAGGAACTGGAGCTGAAACCATGCAGTCTGCCTTCTGGCTTGTCTTGGGATCAAGGCCAGCTATCTTTTTTATATTTTCCAGGACTCCCTGCCCAGGAGTGGCACCTCCCCATGGTGAACTGGTCCTCCTACATCAGTCAACAATCTAGAAAAAGTCCCACAGACATGCCTACGGGCGAATCTGATGAAGGCATTTCTAAATTGAGGTTTCTCCCCACCCCCACCCCCACCCCCACCCCCCCCCACCCCCACCCCCACCCCCCCCCCCACCCCCAAGGAGAGCAACACACGGCACCAGGGAAAACTCATGAAAACAAATAAGGCAAAGGGTTTCTTGGCTCGGGGATTGGCACTGTTAAAAGGTGTGGCCCTGCTGCAGTGGGTGTGTCACTGTGGGTGTGGGCTTTAAGACCCTCATCCTAGCTGCCTGGAAGTCAGTATTCTGCTGGCAGCCTTCAGATAAAGAGGTAGAGCTCTCAGCTCTGACTGCACCATGCCTGCCTGGATGCTGCCGTGCTCCCACCTTGATGATAATGGACTGAACCTCTGAACCTGTAAGCCAGCCCTAATAAATGTTGTCCTTATAAGACTTGCCTTGGTCACGGTGTCTGTTCACGACAGTAAACCCCTAACTGGGACACTGAGATCGTCTATGGAAAACACCAAATGAGTTCAGAGCCTGCCTTTCTGGGTGTTCTGATTCTAGAGTTTGTTGTTGAGCTGCTTTACAGAAAACCAACTTTAGTGCAACACTGCATCCAGCTAAGTCGTTTCATTCCTCCTGCTGATGGCCTTTTGCCCAGGTTTTGCACTTCCCTTCAGCATTCCTGATTCAGTCACAGAAGTAAGGCATCACTGAAGAGTCAAGCCCAACTCTGGTTCTCTGATTTGCATTTCTGTAAGTATCAGAATTTTACTTTTAAAAGACAGCAGCCTTGGGCTGGGCCTGCAGCACAGCAGGAAATTTCTTGCTGGACATGTGAGAGGACCTGGGTTTCTCCATCCCCAACACACACACACACACACACCAACCCCTCCCAAAAAAAACCCCAAAAACCAAAACCAAAACAAAACAAAAACCCACCAACCAAACAAACCCAAAAAGCTTTGAAGCGGAAATCTCTGGGTGTGTCATGTGATGCAGACGCATGCGGTGTTTTGCTGAGGTAAGACCCGTGGGAAGACATGGTGATGTTTGGAGAGAGTATAAATAGGACTCAACTGATAATAACCTCGTGCTTGCATAGCTAGCCTTGCAATGCTTCGCTGGTCTCAAGTCTTTGCTGATTTTCACTTCCTTGAGAGAGGTACAGTGGAGAACTTTCCTGGGTCCGCGCTGCTCCTAATCACTCCTCCTGTCTCTGAGGCCTGGCTGCTTCTGCTGGATCACACCACAGCTGCTGGTTCCTGCCTGCTGTCCTGACACTACCGAACGGGGCTGCTGGTATCCTGACAACGGAAATTGGAACTGCCCCAAAGAACTACTTCTAAACAGGTCCACACCCCTTTGTCCTGTTTACCATTTTTTCTCCCCTACCTCCACACAGTGGGCTAAAAGGGGGTCGGGGGTTGAAGTGTTGAGAACACGTATTAAAAGTTAAGTTTTAAAACATCTAAGCCTACAAGCTTTACCAGCATTTACCCCATCACGTCTGCTATACCGCCTCTGTTCTAATGTGTGTCTCCAGTGAGGCAGCAGAAATGGGTTTGCCTCAATGCATCTGTCAAGCTGCATGAAGGCTCTCACCGGGAAGCCTGGTGATCAACGACTCACCAGATGTGTTCTGACTGGCCCGCCTCCAGACTCCGTTCCTGTGTAACAAAGACAACCCCTCCCTCTTGTTTCATTATTTCAGTCAAAATGTGGATTGTGAGAGATGAATGCAATTAACGCACCATTAAATTTTAGCATCCATTCTGGATGTTAGACCATCTCAAGCCCATGCATACTTCTACACATCTTACCTAAATGCAATGTCAGATCGGCATGCATCGAAAATTTAACATTCATGCTTGGTTTAACAAAGTGCCAAGTTAATCAATACTGCTCCACACACTGGACACCAAAGAGTACTGCTATTAGCTTAGGCATATGATCAAATTTCCTACATTAAAACAACCCGGGGCTCGAGAGACGGCTCAGTGGTTAAGGCGTTCAGCTGTTCTCCCAAAGGACTTAGATTCGATTCAGAGCACACACATGGTGGCTTACAAAGGTCTGCAACTCGAGTCCCAGGGTATCCAATACCCTCTTCTGGTTTGTATGGGCACCAGGCATTTACAAGGCACACACAGATTTATGCAAAAATACTCATACAGATAAAAAATAATGAATAAAATGTAAAAAGGGACCCCATTGGAATTCTATTCTTTTCATACACACACACACACACACACACACACACACACACACACACACACACACACACACTTTCTCAGATCCTTACCACAAGGTCATAAATATATACCCATTTTCACAGATGCACACTGTCAAGTACTGTACAGTTTACCATCCGAGCTCTTGCTCCCACCTGTCCTAGCCTTGCATCACCAGTCAGAGCTGTACTCTTCCAGCTCGTTTCCCATCACCCCCATTGATACTGAACACATGGGTCCAGAGACCCATGCTGTGCTGGTCTCTGGCGGCAGTGTCACAGTAACCAGACTGCAGCATAAGAAAAACTGCTAACAGAGCCAACAGCTTCCAACCAGCAGATCAGCTGGGTCCCACCTTTTCCCAGAGGAGATCCTTCCTGCTCACAGATGCTCTGGAGCAAGGCTCGTGGGACACCTCTCTAAAAGGTGAGTTTATGTTACTGGGTTCTGTTAGTCTCAGAGGGCAGGAAGTAGAGGAAGAATCAGCCCCACAGTCTAAAGACAAATGCAAAGACAAGAAAATACTGCCACAGAAATGATCAAAGCAGACAACTGTGGAATAATGTTTCTTGCCTGGAATAACAGGTGCATTAGCTGGGCTCCCCTTGGCTAGACTGCCAGCTAACTGAGGTGAAGACCAACCCACTCAAGTTTACACCCCAGCTAGCAAGGCTCCTGGTTAAAAGGCACACTTTAAAAATAACCACGGATGGATGTTTATAGAACGAATGCTATTTAATGTGTCCCTTCCGGAAGTCAAGTGTTCAGAAGAGGACTCTTGTACTCCCTGTAATCCAGTGTGTCTGTTGGGCACGCAGCAGCCAGAACATTCAACAGGTGTAGTCCACAGGCAGGCTCCCTGTTTTCCAAGCAGGGTGGAGGTGTGGCTCTGTGGTAACTTGCCTGAAAAGCACGACCCTGGGTTCAGTTTTCCAGCAACTCAAAATACAAAATAAAACCTCAAACCCAACCAACAAAACAACAGTTGGCCATTTTAGGTCATTTAACATAAATTCAAGCCAAATCATAGTGAAGATATTTGTAAAAAGCACGCAGCTTGATGTGCGCCTAAGAGTACGCTTCCTTCGAAATCAGTCTAGAAAACACATCCAGGATTCCTTGAAGGACCGAATTTTGGTTTCTGAAGAAAGCAAAGCTGTTTCCCCGGGTGGTAGCAGCACCTCTACAGCTAGCCCTGGCAAGGATCATGCAGTCTGTAACTCTGGGCGCGCCCCTCGCATTTATAGCGGATTCCAGAGAAAGCCTTCCAAACTGGCTCCAAGCCAGGGGGCCGGAGCCAGCCCCGCCCCACCCGACCGCCACATGCAGAGATGAGCGCCCCGCCCACACCCTGACGACACCAGGCTCCGGGCCGCGCCGGGTTGGGCTCCGGGGATTGGCCAGAGTTCGTGACGTCACGAGCCGGGGCGGCCCCGGGCTGGCGGGGCCCGGAGGTGCTCGGGTTCCTTTCAAGGCGGGCGGTGCGGTGGGGTGGGGTGGGGGCGGGGCGGAGGCGGAGCGGGCGGTGTAAACAGACCCGGGAGCCGGGAGCCCCGGAGGAGGCGCGGGCGGCGCCGCCATGGACTTCCAGCAGCTGGCAGATGTCGCGGAGAAGTGGTGTTCCAGCACGCCCTTTGAGCTCATCGCCGCCGAGGAGTCGGAGCTCAGGATGGACTTCTACGCCGACCCGGGCGTCTCCTTCTACGTGCTGTGTCCGGACAACGGCTGCGGCGACAGCTTTGTGAGTATATGCGACGGACGCGCTCCGCTTCGCCCGAACTCCTCCAGGGCGTCCGGGTGGGGAGGATAGCGGTGGCAGGGAGCCAGGGGGCCGGGGAGCGGAGGTGTGGCGACCTCTTGGACCATCCCGCACCCGGCGCGTGGCTAAGAGCATCCCAGGGGAGCCTCTGTGTAGCACCCACCGGGCGGGGCTCACAGTCCCTGCGGCAGGATCCGAGGTCCGGGAGCCGTGTCAGTCCCCCTCGGGTCTCAGACACAACTCTGCAGCCGCCGCTCCCAGCAGGGACCCCTCCCCAGCCTGCGAGTCCCTCTAACGGACACAAAGCCTCTGTCCACACCCGCAATGCTAGATCTTTTGGACCCTCTTTGCGGAGTTACGCCCTGGAGCTTAAAAATGCAGGCGCATGCACGCACGCTCGCTCGCGGGGGCACGCCTATCCCAGGTCTCCTGCTTCCCTAGCTCCTCAATGCGCTGCCAGCAAGTGTGTGTAGCCCATGCGGGTTCTGGCCTGCCATGAGGCTACTGTCTCCCTGCCGAGGCCATTCGGCTTTTCCAGAGGTAGAACCCCCACACCCCGGTCCAGAGGGACCAGAACCAGAAACTACAGTGGCCAAACCTTTGGCTTGCATCCCTCCCACTAGGTATTCTGGCGCTGGCAGTTTAGAAAGGAGATGCGAAGAGCACGAGGTTGTGATAGGAGGTGTGGAGGCAGGGCGGGATGGCGCGCCATGGAGTGTTTGTAAGCTCTGTAAATAATAGTCCCCAAATGTAAAATGGTGGCAGCTGGGGAATGAGGGTTATCGCGTGGTCGCGTGGTCGACGGCCTGAGGCTGGAGGCGCTGCTGCTGCAGAGGGAGATGGGATGGTGCATGGTACATCGACCAACTTGGCTCATAAGGTGGAATGACAAAACTGGACATACCCCCCAGGACCCTGGGTCGGCACACCTCATCTATCCGTGGAAGTTCAGCCTAGGATCCGTGAGACCCGGACAGGACAGGTGCAGGCTGGTGCACATCTGCCCAATAAAGTATGCTCCTGGCTTTGGGTGGCAGCTAGATTTAGGTTCTGTTCACTTGTCTTCCCTTGAGTTGCCTATCCACAAAATTAGTTCTCTAATAACAGTTCTCTGGCAATCCTTGAAGTAGACCTGGCAGTCTGATACATAGCAAGAGTCCTGCAGATTTAAAGTTCAGAGAGACCTGCTGTTCCCCACTGTCTTTGTAAAAAACCCTTATCGGAAACTAAGGATGTAGCTCCGTAGAGCGCTTGGGTAGTGTGTGTAAAATCGTGGGTTGGATTCCCCAACACTGCAAAAGTGTGTCTGTCATGTATGTGTGGTGGTGGGGGGAGGGGTGTCACAAGTCTGCAATCCCTACCCTTAAAGGTGGAAGCACATGGATCAGAAGTTCAAGGTCTTCCCGGGAGGCCTCGTGAGTTCCAAGTCAGCCTAGGATTCTGAGACCCCACTTCAAAAATCATACCTCACACAGGGCGGCTTTCACAGTGGAGACAGGCTATTGAGTCATGTAAGCTCAGACTTGCCCTTACTTAGAACCTGAGCAAAGCAATGGCTGGCCATTCAGTGCAGGAGATAAGGAGGATGGAAGGGAATTCCTTGGACACACTAGAACTAGAACTTCCTCCAAGTGTCTGGAGGCAGTGATGGACAGGCTGCCAGCCACGGGCGTTTTGTTTTGTTTTTTAGTTAAACTGCCCTCGAATCTGCATCACACCAGGTGTGTTAAATGCTCGCCTTGGGAATCTTGTCGTTTTTCTAGGAATATCTGTGAAGCGTTTGAGGAAATCCCGAGTGAAGTAGCATCTCTGCTATTTGGAGAGTTTGTTAACAGTAAGGCTACTATCTTTCAGTTTACAAAGTTGAAGATCACTTAAATAGTTGCAAACACCGGTGAAGGCTTGTTCTTTCCTTGGTCAGAGCTGTCCAACTCGCCGATGATGACACTATGCCTATAAGGACAGCTGGTTAGCTCTGAAGGTATGTAGCAATGGTTAGCCCTGATTCCGTTCAGACACCCAAGTGCACAGTTCTGTCTGTGTTCTTGGGAACATCACTCTCTGCTAGGTTTAAACAACTGTGTCCTCCTGTTTCCTGACTTCAAGTGGCAGCCTCTTGTCACTGAATGCCTGGCAGGACTGCTTGGAAGCATGTCTAGCTTATAGTGCTCCTATTTGGAAGTCCCTGCTAGTGTCATCGCTGTAAATGTCATTGCCATCCACTCGATAGCTTCCAGCCTCCAAACCTCCTAACTCCCCACCCTTCTTCCCCACTCTGAGTCCAGCATTGTGAGGAAGGCATATGCAGAGCCCTTTTCCTCCATGCCTGTGAGGGCACTTGGGGGTGAACCCTCACATGTCTCTTCTTGTACCCAAGCATCCCGACCAGCATCTCTAAAGTAGCTAAAATATGATCCGGAGCTGGGCATGATGGGAATCCCAGCATTCGGAAGGCAGAAGCAGGGGATCTCAAGCCTTTGTGTGACCTGTCTCCTACCACTTCCTACGACACAGGCACTTCCTGCTCAGGGCCTTACCACTTGCTATTCTTTTGCTATTCTGTTGCTATTGCCTAGAACACTCTTGCTGGCCATCCAGACCACAGGGTCTTGTCTTTTGTGCTGGAGACCTAGATTCAGGCCCTCATGCTTGTAGAGCAAGCACTTTATCCACTCTGCCATCTGCTCAGCCTTGAAAGTTGTTTCCTTTCTGGGCCACACAAAAATTCTATGAGGTAGATGTTGTACCCATTTTACAGGTGAGGAAACTGGGGCTTAATGTGTAAGAGACTCTGAAAATT
Source organism: Rattus rattus (assembly GCF_011064425.1). Classification (NCBI taxonomy): domain Eukaryota; kingdom Metazoa; phylum Chordata; class Mammalia; order Rodentia; family Muridae; genus Rattus; species Rattus rattus. The sequence continues at coordinate 86,381,238 of NC_046159.1, read as the reverse complement.
GGCCCACGGTAGTTCCAGAGGCTCAAGAACAAAGATGACTTTGAAGGCCACTCCAACAGGGCAGCTCCTAGGTTCTTTGTTGTCACCTCACCTCACAGGCTACCTGCCGATGTAACCCCTTTCCAAACTGCCCACCATGTTGGGAATTACAGCTTTGCAAGTGAAAGGAAGGGCTGTGCCACCCAGGCCGAGGGGCCAGGAACTGACAACTAGCCGGCAGTTCTCTCTTCTACCAATTCAGAAAGATCATCCCCAAGAAGGGGATTGTGGGCAGCCATTCAGGTATGGGGGAACAGAACTGTAGTGTATGTGAGTGTGTGAGTGTGAGTGTGTGTGTGTGTGTGTGTGTGTGTGTGTGTGTGTGTGTCATGTGCCCCTGTATGCTCACAAACGTGCCAGTTTGTGTCCAGTTGGAGCTCTGGCTGCCCTCCTCCGTTGTCCACTAATTGAAGAGTGCCTACAGATCACCTGTATAGAAATTACTGATTGCGGGGACGGCCGGTTTCCCTTACAGTTCCACCGCTCTGACAACCTGTCAGAAACATGTTCGGATGCACATTTTTGTGCAGTTTCATCCCCTCTGATCCAAACAGTAGCAATAGTCATATCATTAAAGGAACAGCATTCACGGCGGGACTCGTGGTCAGCCCTTACATGCGTGTTTACATGGTTCCCATCCGTGAGCAAGTCTGTGGTGCATTTACATGGAGCTGCGCTGCGGTCTTGCAATGGTGAGAAGGAGGAGAGGCCATCTCCTCACCCGCTACTTTTGGTGGCTCCATCCAGAGTGGGATAACCCTACTGTGACCCATCGCTGCTGCGAGCACTGTATGAGGAGCCAAGCGCACAGTGGGAACACTTCATAGAAAAAGCTATTCCAGGGGGGAGCTAATCACGAAGAGGGTACGATGGGGCGCTATGCGCCCAGATGATTGGGAACAAGCAGTTACTTATCTGCTAATTGATAGGCGGCCTGTGACTTTCAGACCTCCTCTAAATATAACCATTGTCTGTGACTTACACATGGCTGTGCCAAGGCTCCCTTAAGCAGCAGGTATCGAGGCCGTTGAGGGCACGCAAGCAAGCACAACCTCTATGGGATGTTTTCTGCCTTCTGCCGCCTGTGTAGCCACAAGCCAGGTACTTAAGCTTTTGAGCACCAGTTTCCTCCCTGACAGAATGCTCAATACAATGAGCTGGCTGCCTTAGTTATGGCTGACTGTGCTCTCCCCACTGGGCGTGCAAGTACATTGGGTGCCACAAGGTGGCTTGTGGTTTCTGTATTGTCTGCTATGTGAACAGATAGCAATTTTAGATTAAGAGACACTAAATAAAAATAGAGCAAGAGTAGTAGACACTCCACCCTTCAGCCGGGATGGTCCCTGGGGATATTGGTTTTAGGAACTTTTTTAGATGCCCAAATCTGAGGCTGCTCAGGGCTAGTATGTGAAATGATGTACACACGCCCTGCACCTAACCCTGGATGCCTTACCTGGGTTACATTACTTAGAGTGTTTAGGACAATAGAAATGTGAAGTAAGTGGGCTTTGCTGTTCAGGGATAATCTGTGTTCTGAGCCCCTCTTGGTCTCACTACTTCATAGCTGCAAGTCTCGAAGCATGCTCCCCTCCCCCCAGGACAAGAAGGACTCAGTGCGATTGAGTTAGCTTAGTGATCTAATGTCACATTTTGGTGACCAGATCTCGTCATCTCTCTATAGAAAGTAGAACACACTCCCTATAGGTGACTTTCTTGTGTCGTCTTAGCTGGGTGAACTCAGGCCTGATGTAACAGAAAGAGGTGCGGGTGGCTGGAAGTCACAGTGCTCCCATCGGGCACTTGCTGTAGGAGTGGCAGGTCACTCAGGGTGGGGGCATCGAAGGCCAAGTCACTGCAGCTCATGGCTGTGGTCAGTAGTGGAACTGCTTGAGTTCTCCATGAAAATTTGAAATGTAGCCCACTTCCGTTCAGAAACTCTGGGCGGGTCTGGAAGTCTGCATCAAGCATCCAGGCGACTGTCAACCATTAATCCCAGATCTGCTGCTCTTTCTGCTCCTCGGCAGCCCCCGCTATCACAGGAGGCCTGCAACTCACGGGGGCTCCAAGCACCCTCCCTACCCAGCATTCTTCAGTCTGACCTTCCAGCTAGGCTGTTTCTGTGGCTGCAGCCGCTTGCTCCAGTGCCTCCTGTAGTTTTTCCCTGGCTAATGCGGGTGTCTGGCTATATGTGCTTGAAGTATTTTCTCAGCTGTGGTTACAGTGGCTGTACCTTATGACCCAGGACTCTGGGACTCCAGCCACCCAATTTGTCTTTGTATGGAGTTAACGACAGACCCTGATGGGAGGCTCTGCCTCTCTCCTGGCTGCTTGCTCTCTTCTCCAGTCGGGTTTTGTGTTTCTTTCCTTTTATCATTTTTTTCTTTTGTCATCACACACACACACACACACACACACACACACACACACACACACACACCCGCATGCACGCATGCACACACATGCATGCACACATGCACAGGCACACACGCACACACACACTTCAGGCTTACGTCTCAGGTCATCCTGTCTTGTATTCTAACACTGCTAGATAGCTTTAGTTTTGAAAAAAGTAGTTTAAATAAAATTAAATACTTTGTGTTTGTAAAGACGGTAGGAAAAGACAATTAGCAGTCTGTAAATGGTGTCTTAGCAAGTTGTGTCCTCTTGCGTCTGTCTGACCCAAGCCCCATGTCTCTTCATGGTACCTTGCAGACAGTGATTTTAGTTTCGTTATTTTTCCTCATTTTTTCTGATTTATTTATGATTTTGTGTGTATGAGCCTTTTGCCTGCATGTCTGTATGTGCACTGCGTGTGGACCCAGTGCCCACAGAGGTGCTGGCTACCCTGGAACCGGAGTCACAGACAGCCGTGCGCTATCATGGAGGTGCCGGGGAACACACCAGCTCCCCTCCAAGAGCAGCAAGTGTTCTTAACTTCTTAGCCACTTTCACAGATCCTTAACTTTTTTTTTTCTCTTAAGTCCACAAAACCCACAAGGCTGGGACTCTGGGTAAAGCTAGACTAATAGCTGAAGGCTCTTTAGGCAAGACCCTGTCCTGGGATCCAAGTCTAAATTCTCCTACATAGAGCAATAAATAGCTCCAGAAGTGGAGACAGGAGATTGTGTGTGTGTGTGTGTGTGTGTGTGTGTGTGTGTGTGTGTGTGTGTGTGTGTGTGTGAGAGAGAGAGAGAGAGAGGGAGGGGGGATGAAGAATGTCTTCCTGAGGCTAAAGAAGCTTAGAAATGTCTGATGCTCTCTACCGCCAGGCGTTGGGCATGCAGACGTTCTTATAATGCCTAAACGAGACACTTCTGCTTACTTTGTAATTTAAAGCCCAAATGCACTTTTAAAAAGAAAAGAAGTCTATAAGGTTTTGTTTATGAATTCATTTTAGATTTGCCTGCTTATGAATTGATTTCAACCCAAGTGGCCTAGGAGAGCAATCACAGCAAAGTCACCCTGGGTATCGGGTTTACTCATCCTGTGACTCCTGCCTGTGGCAAGTGGGAAGCCCAGCTTGGTACCCTCTCTCACTGCAGATGCAGAAGGGAGAAAGCACCCTGTGCCCACTACATACAGACCAAGCCCAGGCTGCCAGACAGCACTGTGCACGCACTGATACGCCTCTAACTTTTGACTTTGCACTGACACAGTGCCTAGGGCAGGCAGACGTAACACTAAGTGCTGCTAGGTATTTACCCCATGTCTACCTTGGATTCAAATTTGAAAGGATCTGGAACGCTACAGATGTGGTGTGGAAGCGAGCACGGTGCAAAGCTTATTAGCTAAGTGCATGGATGGTTTGGCTGCGTCTCTGACGACTGAGAATAGGCAAGACAATGAGCTGAGTGCTCTGTAGTTAGCCTTCTGTACCGTGTAAGAAGTAGGTGTATATGTGACATTCAGCAGCTCCGTGGTGTTAGGGTCTGTGATAGGGAAGGGTCTGAGGAGCTCTCCAGTGACTCGGTGAGGGAGTTGAGGGAACACAGGAGGAGACTGCTGGAATTAGAGCAGCTGGGTGGGTCGGAAGGCCACCATCAAGACAGTGACACGGAAAATCGGAGTATGGAGACATATGCACCTGCTTGTCCCCACTTAGACCCCAGCTGTGTGGAGAATCTACACAGCCCTTGTTAGACATCCAGCAGTGAGAAGGATGAGATGTGGTCATTGGGTGGCAAGCTGAACTTTGTAGGGTGATGACCGCTCACGCACATGAAGAGAAGCAGGCGAAGGATGCTACGGAGACATCTTGGACCATCTTCTAAGTAGGTCTTGTCTCCTGCTGCCTGGCCTCTGTGTCTCCTTCCTTTGCCCAGGCCTCAGCACTGCCTTTTCAGTTGAGAGCCTTGAGACAGACCTGTGGTCCCTGTGGGGTGTCCTGTGTTCCTGGCCCGTTGGTTCTGCAGAACTACTGCCTCCTCACCCGGACTCCCACAGTCTGTTTCTCTAGCTTCTTCTAGAGCTTTGACCATTATGGGGAAACCTTGCTTTAATTTGAAAGGTGTTGTGACGTGGACCTCCTCGCATAGATAAGTGCTCCCCAGCCTCAGTAACAGCAGCAAACCTGGGTGCAGATTGTTGAGCATATGTGCTAGGTTGAACATGATGCCAGGGTAGGATGTCCTCCTAATGTGCCTAATGTGGACCCTGAGAGGAGACCAGGGTGCCTACCTGACTCACAGCCGACTTTGTGTATCCTCCTAAATTCATTTTATCCTGAGGAAATTTACCAACATCCCCACTCAAGGGCTGATCTGCCCAAGAGGGAACACCTTGTTCCAAGTTCATGATTACAAACTAGTTAATTAATTCTTCAGCTGGAGCTGGAGGCAAAGTTAAGGAATTTGAAGGCTCTGATCCCCCCCCCCACCCCCCCCCCACCCCCCACCCCAGCTTTTAAAGTCACCCTCGGGCAGGTGTTACCTGTTGGCCCCACTGGTGAGACCAGAGAGCTTCTGGGAATTCTGGGAATTCTATGGATTTGACATGGATCCCTTGCAATGCAAACAAATGAAGAAAAGGGGGGTGGATTTCACTCCGCAATGGAGGCTGACTTCGAGGGAGGGGCTCTTAAAGCTGTGGGATGATGACTGTGTTCTTTGTTTCCTCCTTGCCGCATGGGCCGCAGCACGTGTGGAGCGAGAGCGAGGACTGCCTGCCCTTCTTGCAGCTGGCGCAGGACTACATCTCTTCCTGCGGCAAGAAAACGCTCCAGGAAGTCTTGGAAAAAGTCTTCAAGTCCTTCAGACCTGTAGGTGCTGCCCGGCTTCAGAAGCCACCCTGTACCCCTCTGCAACTGCACCCTGATAGCAGGGATGGGTGGGAAAGTGGGCAGACCCAGGATTGTTCTCCTGTCTGCTTGTCTGTAGTGTAGAGATAGCAGCCACCGTGGGGAGGCTGAAAGCCAATGCATCGTTACAGATGCACCATGGGTGTTTGGTGCAGGGCCAAAGGCTGTTAATAGAAGTTCTGATGGTGGAGGCACAGAGCCTTTACGGGACAGCGGGGTACTCCAGTTCCCACCCAGTGAACAGGGTATTCCACTTCCCACCCTGTAAACGGGGTACTCCAGTTCCCACCCAGTGAACAGGGTACTCCAGTACCCACCCTGTAAATGGGGTACTCCACTTCCCACCCTGTAAATGGGGTACTCCTGTTCTCAGCCTGTAAACGGGGGTACTCCAGTTCCCACCCAGTAAATGGGGTGCTCCAGTCCACCCTGTAAACAGGGTACTCCAGTTCTCACCCTGTAAACAGGGTACTCCAGTTCTCACCCTGTAAACAGGGTGCTCCAGTTCTCACCCTGTAAACAGGGTACTCCAGTTCCCACCCAGTAAATGGGGTACTCCAGTTCTCACCCTGTAAACAGGGTACTCCAGTTCTCACCCAGTAAACGAGGTACTCCAGTTCCCACCCAGTAAATGGGGTACTCCAGTTCTCACCCTGTAAACAGGGTACTCCAGTTCTCACCCAGTAAATGAGGTACTCCAGTTCCCACCCAGTAAATGGGGTACTCCTGTTCTCACCCAGTAAACCCCAAATCCACCCGGAAGCCATGGTTTTTGTTCGTGTTGCTTTGCTTTTGCTTTTTATCGTAGAGGTGTTTGCACCGGGGTGGGAGGAGGGGTATGGCTGGAGATTTAGATAAAAGGATGCCCACGCTTGTGCCTATGGGGAAGGGTGCCTTTGGGTCACGAGTCCCTTCTTGTCTCATTTGTCAAACACACTTGCGTAAAGCCTGCCTCCCCTCTCAGGATCTCAGACTGTATCTCCGTGGCAAGTGGGTGGTCTGCCTTCATGCTAGCTGACGAATACTCGCTCCTAGTTTGATGGCTTTGTACTTCCCTCCCTTCCATCGTCAACCCCAGCATCACAACATGCCCCGCCCTCGCTTGCTTCTTTGCCCACTGTGGTCGTAGTGCACGTGTTTGGTGGTGTGCTGTGGAATTTCTGTGTATTTCTCAACTGTTTCCAGTCCTCTCTACTAAACGTTTCAAGCTTGCTTTGTAGTCCTCTGAACAGGGAGGTTGGTTGCGTAACAGCCTGTCTGACATTCAAACACTTCAAGGTTAGTAAGTCTGCTTGGCACCCTTCATGTCTCCTGGCTCAAACTTCTGGTGTCCCTCGTTTGTGTGTGGCATTGTCTAAGTGCAGGTTAGCATGTTTGTGAGTTCGTGGACAGGAATAAATGGAGACCCAGGAGGATAGTACCTTTCAGAGAGGACTTTTGTTGGACCTGCTAGGACTTGAGAGCCTTTTAAGCCTCAGGTGGCCTTCGCTGCTTGATTTATAGTTCCTAGGCACTCTGGGTGATTAGAAAAAAACAAACGAAAAAGCCAGGCTTCAGACCTTGTCTCTATGAGCTCATTGTCCCAGGAAGGTGGAGCTTTGGCGGCCTCCTGGGGAAGTGGGGACCCCGCCTGCTGTAGTTGTTCCTTTAGGGACCCTGGGCTTTGGCCTGTATGTATAGTATACTTTCTTACTTTCCCAGCCAGGTTAGGCTGACCTCTCTGGCCTCCAAGTTATCACTGTACTCAAGAGGTCAGTTCCATGTCTAATGCTTAGAAAGACTTCAGCTGTTCTCAGTGGAAGGGTTGGTCCTAATCATTCAGTCCACCATTAGAAGATGGGGAACTTCAGTAGTTTTGGTCTGGGAGTCTTCGATGAGAGAGATTTCAGAGTCAGCAGTGACCGTGGGAAGAGCCAGGGGAAGGGGTGTCAGGCACAAAGACAGCTCTGAAAGCCAAGGGTTAGGAGATTGCCTGTGTTCCTGGCATATGAAATATCCAAGGAGCTACAGGGTTTGGAGTTGGGGACCTGGGCACTGTGAGAGAGGAGTTCAGGAAGACATAGGGTCTCATAGCTGTGGAAGGACTTGGGTTTGCCAGCTATGGAGAGCATGAAGAAATAGAACAGGGTGGAAGGGGGTCGGGGGAAGGTGATGTCCTTTCTTGAGAGGTGCCCTCTTGCAGACTACAGAGCTCAGATTGTCTGTCAGCAGGAAGAGGAGGACCAGAGCAGAAAGCAGTGCCGTCTTCCAGGCAGATGTGAGGCCAGCTTAAAAATAGCAAAAGTGGAACAAGAGACCGGGATGCTGGAGATGTCTAGAAAGCAGGCCGAGCTTGCCTGGCTGTTGAGTTGAAGTGGAGTCTAAGCAAATGAGGAAAGATGAACCTGAGTTTCTTGGTATTGCCATGAAGGAGCTTCACAGTTGTAAACCGAGGCTGGGAGGGCTCGTGGGAGGAAAATCTAGGGCCTGGTGCTGTGAGAGCCCAGTCTGGCAGGACCAAGAAGTCATGGGGAAACCCCTCCTCTCCCTGCTGCTCTCACCTTCTTTGAAATAAGGCACAGGCAGGGTTTGGCGGCTGCTGTCTTAGTTGAGAGGAGACCTTATTATCCAGTCAGGAAGTGTCTGAGCCAGGAAACCAGTGCCGTATTCCCCTGGGTGTTCCTTGGGGTGTCAGTGGTTCCATAGTGGCATCACCGAGACAAATGTATTCATCTGTGACTTAAGACAGCTGCATTCTGGGTGTCAGGTGGGACTTTAATATGCCAGTGTGCCCTCTTCCAGTCATGACTGTTTTCACAAGGTCATCAGCCAGTCACCTGCCTTGTGCAATCTCTCCACAGAGATAAGGACATATTTCTCTGTAGCCTTCCACTGCCCCCAAGGGGCTTCGTCAACCCTGTTTACTTGACCTTGTTAAAGCTGGGCCCTCGGCAGCCGCAGCCTGAAGAGCAGTATCACCTCAAGGCCGTGCCACCTGGATGGAGCTGTGTCTGTGGGCTGCGTTCCCTTCATCTTGCCTGCCCTTCCTCCACCAAAATAATCAATATCAGAGAGCCTCATACCATATACTCTGAGATCTGACTGGATCTCTGAAGAAAATGTCACTCTTCCCCCCACCCCCCTGAGCCATCCTCCCCCCTTCTGTTTTTCTTCTGCTTCATCAGATTTCCCACAAAAATGTTCTAATTGTCTATTGCCAGCGCCCTGTTCTGGAGGGTAAAGGACAGCACAGCACATTTGGCTTTTGCCTGCTGGGAGCTGATTAGGAGGAGCACAGAGCAGGGTGAAGCCAGGGTAAAGGCAGAGCCTGTGTTGGCTCAGGCATCCTGCACGATGCTGTGTGTCAGAAATGCTAGAAGTTAGGGAGGAAGTCACTAAGGATCTGAGTACCAGGCAATGGCTTCCTGCAGATATTCCTAGAGACACACTGAGCAGGAGGAGAGCTGACCCAGGCAGGGTCCATCTCAGCTTCCTGTCTGAGTCCTTAGAAATACCCCAGGTAGGACAGAGTGCCCTGACCCTTGCTACGTGGCTTCTTGCAGTTTTCCTACGTTTCCATGTTTAAAATGAGACCGGCTCTTATTTCACTGTCCTGCAGATCCATGGGGAATATCTAAATCAGACCACCAACACACAACTTTCCAGGTCCAGCTGCCCCAGTGTCAGGACGTGGTCACTGGATGCAACTGTCCATCTTTTCATCTAGACCGAGCCCATTTCTCTCCACTAGAGCAGCCTTCTGCCTCACGAGGGAGAATCTCAGCCTGATTCTTACCTCCTCACCAGAGCATGTCAGATCTTATTGGCTCATGAGTGCAAATGACATTGGCACTCGCTGTTGCGACCCACTGCTCTGGCAATGACCTCAGAGGTGATTAGAAAAACACCCACAGGTGACTGTTGCTGGCCATCGAATGATCGACCTAGCTAATGCACCAGTGATAGCAATTCTTGTCTCTCTAATGGCGACCATGGTGGTCACATGTGCCTCTTTTTCATCTCTTATTTGATGATGAATGACAGACTTGATTGCTGATAAGCAAGCAGATCGAGAGAGAGAAGAGACGGTCTCCTGGTGCCAGATTCCCCCTCAAGTTATGTGAGCATAAGGGATGGCTGCTCTCTCAGGGAGGAGCCTCCCTGCCCTCTCTCCTTCATGGAGGTTGGGCACTGTCCCTGTGCTTGTGGCAGTGTTAAATGATGTTTTGGCTAACATGACTGTGATGGCCCAGGTTGGTTACAGTTCATGTGGCTTCCGTGGCTTCTTCTTCTGGGTGGCCCAGTCTTATCTCAGAGGATGCTGTGACACTGTAGGAAGGGTTCCTAACAGAAAAACACTCTTGATTTTGAACACCGGTGAGAGGGAAAACCGTGTTTTAAGGCTGCATCCAGTGGCTGGGGAGGCAGGGAGGATACCACACAAGAAAATCTTCATGGCCCAGAACAGTGCAATCCTTGCTTCCGTTCCTGCCATCTGGTCAGTAGCCTTGAAGAAGGGAAAGACTCCACCACTGCCAAGCTGCCCAAGTGGGACAGAAAGCCCAAGAGAAAGATATTTTTTCTTGCCCATGTGGATTTGCATGAATGACATTAAAAATTGGACATTTAACCTTTCCATATCTTTTGTTTTCTGCTCATGTTGTGAACACTCAAACCTTGTCATTTTTAGCCAGGTGGTGGTGATGCCTTTAATCCCAGCAATCAGGAGGCAGAGCAAGGCAGATCACTGAGAGAGGTCAACCTTGTGTACAGAACAAATTCAGGACCGCCAGGACTAAACCGAGAAAGAAATCATGTCTCAAGAAAAGCAAAAGAAAAAACAAAACAAAGCAAACAAACAAAGAAACAAAACCTTGTCTTTTTAGGAAGGACAGTGCCAATGCCCCCACCACAGCGTGTCTGCTGCTCCTGCCAACTCAACCCCTACCTCCATCTTGCCTCTCCCTCCTAATGTAGAGAGGACTCATGAGGATTGAAACTCATCGTGAGTTTTAGGACGGGCGGTTTTAAATCCCCCAATACTTTAACTGGTCTTTGTGCCCAGGGTGGGGCTTCTGGGCCCCCTCAGAGCAGAAACGCAGAGACGGGTCCCTCCTCAGGCTCAGCATGCCAGGATCTGCATTGTAGGTAGTGTTCTTGGTGAGTCAGAGACATGGTCAAGCGTGAGAGATGGTGCTTCTCCCTTGGAAGAAGCATGCGGGGAAACCTGAAGCTGAAAGGACATATTGTATTCCCCAACCTTCTAGCAGATCCAAGATGTTCCAGACTCTAGAGGCCACGTACACCTCCACTCCCAGCATAAAGACATCATCAGCCCAAGGTGGCTGATGTGCGCTCCTTCAGGGTGCCACATGCCAGTCACAGCCTCGGTTAACTTGCACTTCTGTTCACAGGACCTAAAATTAGTCCCATAGGTGACCAGGGTCTAGAGAACGTTAGTTCTCAAGTGTGGCAGCTCTTCCTTTCCAATGGAGGCCTACATAGCCAGGGAAGGGTCTACTTTGAGGCTGACATTGCAGAACTAGAACTTTGTGTATGAAGTCATGTGGAAGAGTAAGGTAGGAAGCTCGGCAGGGGAAGAGGTGTGGTTAACTAATTCATTTGTCTGCTGGATCTACTTCCGCAAGGCATGCTGAGTCCATGACAGGGGACTGAGAGCTACATAGGGCATGGGTTGGGGTTGAGTAACCCAAGTATCCCATGAGGAAGAATGTTTACAAACCTGCCTTGGCCGTACCATTCTTACCCACGAATGTCATGGCTAACTAAACTACAGTTTCTCACTGGGTCTCAGAATCCTTCAGAACCCAGCTTTCCAAGTGGCCAGTTGGACGGATGCCTGGCAGTTAGTGGCATTCCACTCTACAGAGTGGCCTTGTGTCTCCTCTTCTGCTGCTCAGATGATGCGGAAGCTCCTGGTGCTGCTCCATCATTCCTGCTTTGTCAGACGCTGCAGCGTTCCTCTCGCGTGACCGTGAGAGCTGTTGTCAGCATCTCTTCAAATGAAAACGGACCGGCAGCACAGCAGCTGTCCGCTTTCACTGTGACCTTCTCTCTCAGGAGGCAAATTTTATCTTGGATTTCTTTAGCATGTGGGAAAGAGACAGCACGTTGTGAGACAAGGGGACTTCTCTTTCCTTCCACAGACAGGTGAGATCGGTGTGCCAAGGATGGACAAGCTCTCGCTGCCCTTTCCCAAGTGAGCAGCAACTTTCTGGGCTGTTGGCTGCCGTGAGCTCTCCAGAGACAGCATGCATCTGCAGTTGTCTGTGGCCATCCTGACTCGAGACCAGACATGCCTCACAGATGGTTTTGCCCTGCCTGCTTTCCGGGGGTCTGAGAGTGAGCGTCCCAGAACTTAAGAGTATAGGCATTGTCTTAGTGGGGACATCTGGCTTACTGTTCCCTCATTTGAGCCACAGGGAGAGTGGAGGAGGAGGAGCAGGGTGATAGAGAAGCCACATGAGGAATGAACGGGCCTACCTTTAATGTCTTAATGCAGTTAACGTTAGGTCACTGGGACCACTTAGTTAAGTGGCCTGAAGGTGACAAATCTGGGGTGAAATGCCTCTTGGTCACTCTTGACTCCATCATCCCATACAGATGCCCAGGAGCACCGAGGGCTGTGGCATTCTGCCAGCACGCAGTGTTGGTTTTTATTGATTGTGAGCGATTAGTGCTAATCAGTATTAATGGGAGACCAATGGCATTAAAAAATGTTGTCATGGGCTTACCACTTAAGGGTGCTCATTCTTCTAGAGGGCCTGAGCTTGACTCCCCGCATCACACTGGCAGCTCACTGCCTGGCCTGTATTCACCACTGCCTGCCCCACGAGATCCTACACCTCTCGCTGCCAAGGGCACCAGTACTCAAATGTGCACACCAAAAACATAGACATGCATGCGTTTGCAAAACTGAAAAGTGTTTATCTTGAATTTGTTATGTCTCCCTGATCATAATCATAGGACATCATAGAATGCTTGTGGAACAGATATGAAAAGGAGAAATGATTTAGAGCGACTGCAGGGCACCCAGGTTTGATCCCCGGAACTCACATGATGGCCCACCAACATCCTTTACTCAAGTGTCAGGAGATCTGTGGCCCTCTTCTGACCTCGGTGGGCACTATGCATGCACATAGTACACATACATACTGGCAAAACATTCATGTACATATACACACACATACTCATACATATACACACACATACACAAATACATACACACACATACACATATATGCACACATACACATACATATACACACACATACACATATACGCACACATGCACATACACATACATATACACACATACACATGCATATACACACATACACATACATGTACATAAGATACATACACACATATATAAATAAATGTAAAATAATTTAAAGATGAAATGGAAAAAAGTTGTTCACAGTCCCAGTTTTATAGAAATACTTTACATCACACACACACACACACACACACACACACACACACACACACACACTACATTTTTACAAAAAATAAAAATGGCCAATGAGGCGGCTTGGTGGGTTATAGCACCTGCTGCCAAGCCTGATGACCTGAGTTCAGTCTCTGGGCATCACATGATGGAATGAGAAAAACCAACTCTTGCACATTATCCTGTGACCATATACATGCTGTGACATGCATGCAAACACACAGACTAAATGTAAAATTTTAAAAGAAAGCTCAACATTTGAATATACTTAATCACAGTCTTTTTTTCTCTGTGCATTCCATATGAATTTTAAGAAAATCTGTATCATCATTAAGTTTTTACACTTTATATTCATCTTATTAAATGATTTAAAAATTCAATTTTAAGTATATGTAAGGTGTTATCTTACTAACATGCCCTAAAATGTAACCCTTTGCTACTGTACATCCTACTTGATTTGCATTTTTGTCCACGTGCCACTTATAATGAATAACCAAGTGTTTGTGGGGAGGAGATAAAAGCAGAGGGTTGATTTGGGGACATCAGCAGTGCTTGTGGTGGGATTCACCAACACCCTGGTGTGGCAAGCAGGTGTACCACACGTGAGGTCTGTGGGGCTGTACCTCCCCCAGGTAGCCATTGAAAGCACCGACCCATTTAGACTCAGTGTGACCTCTGTTACACTCGTGAAGGCCGTGGCGGGGGAGTTGAGTCTGCTAAGCGGGTGAATTTGGACGCGTGATGCCTTTGGACTTCTGCCTGGAATGCTTACAGCTGCTGCTTTTCTTGTCTGATTTCTTCTCTGTAGTTGCTGGGGCTTCCAGACGCAGATGACGACGCGTTTGAAGAGTACAGTGCAGATGTGGAGGAGGAGGAGCCAGAGTCGGACCACCCCCAAATGGGGGTCAGCCAGCAGTAAACGTCTAGGTCACCTTGCAGAAGGGGAGTAAGCCCTGTGCACCCCATGGGGTCCTGTGCTCCTGGGGTAGCCCTTTTGCATTAGCTCTTCAAGAACAGGACGTCTGGCTCCTGGCATCCAAATGAAAATGAAATACCTTTGAAATGACCACACAATATCTGTGATGAGATTTGCTCAGAAGTGACCAGAATTTCGGCCCCACTTTGGCGGGGGTCTCTATGGAGATGTCTTGGTAGCTTTTGAAGTTAGAGTCCATGTTGTGGCTGCCTGTTCCCTCTTGAGTTTATGTTAGAGGATTAATGTTTCCTAACTGGAATGTAGAGAACTCTGAATGTATTAAGGATGTGTTTTGAGTCCTCACAGGTGACCTTGCTGAGGAAAAGCATGACGGAGGAGAAACGCAGCCTGAACGTTTTATGTACCTTTTAAGTGTCCGTCAGTGAAAGGTTTTGCTTAAAAAGCATGAGTTTTAATATCTAGTCATGATCTGCACACGTGCAAACGCAGAAGGTGAGAGCGGCTGAGGCTCCTTGGAGAGTTCACCATGGTTGCATAGGTTACCTGGGCATGTAGCAGCCAGCCACTGGCCGGTGTAAATGTTTCGTGGTTGTTTGATCGTTTTTAAAACCTGCTGATTCCAAAGCCACTTTTAAATTCTTATAGTGGAAAGTGTAGATGGGGCAAAAGATATAAATGACTGATGTCTCTAAGCTATTTATAAACCTGCATATGAAACATTTACCTTTTCTCTTTATGATGAGATGGCAACTTATTACATCATGGGAACAGCCAGGATCTGAGCAAGTGCCCCTTAAGCTTTGAAGCCATAGATAACTCTAACAGGAAAATAAACTAGGATAAAAATATTAATATAATGGAATCCTTTGCTTTCCTAATCTATTATTTTTTAGAGAATGTCAAGAAAGGCTCCCAGTGAGTTAATTTATTTAAAATTATAATTAAATCCTCTAGGGAACCTACTTGCAGTGAAATTTTAAAGGGGCATGAAAGCAAGAATCTTAATTACGGGAATGCTTGGTTAAAAGAGGATGATTTTAATGATGGGGACACAGAGACAACTCCCAGAAGTAACTGCTGTCATTATTTAGCCAATAAATACTTAGCAGGACATTCTCTGATGCCATTGTGAGACCCTTCTGTGTCTCAGGTTCTCATAACTTAGGGTGCAACAAGTGTCCCTTTGACAATGTTTGATTCCTCTGTGCTTCTGGTTTGGGAGTGTTTCACACACACACACACACACACACACACACACACACACACACACACACACACACACCGGTAGTATTTTAAATTAATAAAAAAAGAAGATGAGGGTGAAGACCATGACCGCCTATGCTAACAAAAGCTTGCATGGATGGCCAGCGTGTCTGGGCATTCTCTGTTTAACCCAGGAGCAGTTCGAAGGGTGCCACACTCCTTGGTGCATTGTAGAATTCAGCTGCTGGGTGATGTCACACACTGGTTTCCATCTGCGCTTTTGTACCTGTGTGTTTTATTTTCTGGGAGAAGCTTATTAATGATTAATTCCAAGCCAAGTGACTTCTCTTGAAGTAACCCATTAGCAACATCAGACTAAGTGCTCCTTCCAGGGGGTGAGGTCCAGCCTTGGCAGTCCTACCCATGGTCCCACCTTGTGAGCTTACAGCAGGGAGACTGAGCTCTCTGTCTTGTAGATACTGTCCAGGGCAGGTAACTTTCTTTTAAATATGGTAGGTCACACAAATAAATGGCTTTTGCAGCTAAATGAGGACACCTGAGCTCTATTCCAAGGTAACCTGGAATTTTATACACAGAGGCTCCAAATCTAAATTTACATCTGCTTGAGCATTAATATAAGATGCATATTTTATCAAAAACGTATTTAAGCGTTGACCAGATATACTCGGTGTTACCACATTAATGTTCTCTATTTGTACACACACTGAGCTAAGACCCCTCCTAGTGGTACAGAGGGCTGCTGAATCTCGTCTTCTGCCCAGGGGTCAGAAAGAGAACATCCCTGGGTGTGGTTGATTCCCAGGGCAAATCCCAGAGGCATCAAGAAGTCCATTGTCCTTGCAAACCCCCTCCTCTCTGCTGTTGTGTGTGTCCCTTCAGTGCGGGCTTGTGTGCACACCCGAGCCTACCTGTTCCACAGTGAGACAAGTTTGACCCCTCCCAAGCCTACAGAGCCAGGCCTTTAGTGGCAGCCGTCGCATGGGAGAAGGGTCTTTGGAAGTTAGGAGAGACACTTACCCTCGGCTGCAGAACACTGGCAGGTCACATGACTTCTCTATGAACAGGGCTATTTGCTCTTGTAGCTTTAAGAGCTCTCCTAAGGTAGCTGCCGCAGGAAGCATATGCTCAGAAGAGCAGCAGCCCAGGGCACTGAGGGAATGGGAAGGAAATATTTTGTTAATTTTGCCAAAGATGGTGTCCTTAAGATGCTGGCCATGCAGCTACTTTAGAATATGGTGGCCAGCAGATGTCCAGATGCCTGGAGCCTGGGGTGAGTGCTATCCCAGTCAACTGACGAGATTCTGTCACTTTGAGACGTGGGTAAGCAGAGGCCGCAGAAGATGGTATGTCTTCCCCTGAATGCCAGGGACAGGCAGAGCTGCTCCTTGCCCCGTACACTGAAGGCTTTGGAGGTGGTAGGCAGGCCACCCAAGAGAGAAGATTGATGTGAAGCTGGAGGAGCATGGCGGTGAACACTTTGCTTGTTCTATCACTCAGGAAGAGAAAGTGACAGTGAAGGCTTGGTAGGTGGCAGACAGAGACAGTGCGCATAAACATATAGGGAAAGACTGATTGCTTGCTGGTCCCCGTGACCAGCTGAAATCTGAATGACGTCACTGACAGCACTGCAAAGGTGGATCCTGTCATTGAGTGACCCGTGGGGACATTTTCCTCATATCTGCCTGGTTATTTTCCTCTGCCTGGTGATGGCGCTGAACCAAGCAGGCTTCAGACATTGAAGAACAGAGCCAGGGAGGGTAGTGAGGCCTGGTGCAGTGCCTAACATCCCTAGGGTTCAGCCAGACTGAAGGGTCCACTTGGGGCACCTGGGCTCGCTGCAGCATACACTACATTCTATGTTTCCATGACCAGAGCACAAAACGTCTGCTCCGTGAGAAGATTGTCCTTGCACGCTGGTGTCAGAACTAGGTTTGCAGTGCTCGTAAGTCAAACTGGGGGGGTGACACCACTGCTCAGTGCAGACAGAAATCATTCTCTAGCACAATGCATGCCTCTGAATATTGTTTTGGTTTCTCCAAGCACAAAGAGTATGTCCAGGGTGTTGTGATCCCAGAGTGGAATTTTTAGTTATTGCATGCTAAAACTCACCAGTTGGGAAACAGTTTAATCAAATCTGGTTTTCTACAGTGAGAGGAGTGTAGGGATGGACAAGACTTAATGTGTGTTGGGAGGGGGTGAACGGGGGCAGTGAGGAGTTAGGTCTCCATCCATCTGAGTTGTAAACAAGGCATGTAGTCCACACTTACCTCCTGGACCACTTGTGTTCTTGACTGTCTCTAGAGAACTGGGGGCTTAGAGGATGCCGGTAATGGCTTTGTGATTTTCAGATGCCCCCTGCCAAGCCGAAAGCACAGCAAATGTCCTACACACTTGGTAGAATGCCTTCCCTTAAAAATAAAATCCCTGCCAGGCAGGGAAGCTTGCCTTCAAGAGTGCTGGCTTAAGAGGGGCTGTGACGGCAGAAGGGGGGCCATACCTGCTCTCTCCTGCACTGGTGCTCCCGTGTCAGTAAACCCAGGTGGAGGCTCTTGTCCCTAGAACAAACCTCGCGGGAGATGCCATGCGCGCCTTCTTGCATCCTCTCCAGAGATACAGAAACTGTTTTTACGTTAGAAACACTCCTCTGGCGTACAAACAAGTTACTTTGGTTTGATGGCAGCTAGCATGACTTGAGAAAGTGAGGTCTTTTAGGTTTCATACAGAGTAGGTGTAGAACTTGCCGGGATGCTGGTAGCCTGTGGTCTATGGCAATGACCTTGAGCATTTTCTGTTAGAAACCCACTCACCACACTGCAAGGCTGAGTAGTTCCGAGCAGTCAAAAGTGTGCACCAAGCTACACAGGAACTAGCGTTCGGTTTGATTAGGACTGTGTTCCAGTTGTTATTAGTCGGTATTAGGGGGGAGCTAGCAGTGTGCTCTTCATAAACCACCTTTCCCCAGGGTTCCTTTTTGCTTCTCAAGGTTCTGTTTTAGTAAGAACCTTCTGAACTAGCAGAGACCAACACTCTGTACAAATGCCAGCCTTCTAAAAGGCACTGAAATATTCAGTGCTGGGCAAATCGGAGCCCAGCTTTCAGGCCAGTACTTATTTGTGTAAAAGTGAGATTTCTCCAGAGAAGCAAATCGGAAGGAATAAAAACAAGGGGTTTTGTTGTTTGTTTCTAGGTTTTGTTTTGTTCTTGAATGGGGAGTTTTTCCTGTGTGATGCATGTGCTTTCTTTGAGTTTGTATTTCCTTTCGGAGAGCTCTCTTGTAAGTGACAAACTGTGAAATGGGTTGCCAAAAACTGTGTCCTTTGTTAGATGCTTCAAAGGGAACCGTGTAAATTCTTTCTTCACCTTGTCAGTCTGCTTCCTCCTCCCTCCCATGAGAGCAAGGACCACATCCGAGGATGTAATTACCATACACTTGAAATTAAAGAGTCTTCCAGCCCTGGTGCCTTTTGTCTTCTTTACTCAGTCTGCAGATTTCGGTTTACATCACTGTGTGTGATGCATAAATGAAGAGCCAGACTGTGGACACTGGGGTGGGAGGGAGCAGTTGCATCAAAGGTGGCTTGGAAGGTTGGGGGTTCACATGTTTGGGAGTGTGTAACTGTCTGGCTAGTGTTCGGCAGTTCGGCCGCTCCCTTTCAACTAGTACTGGTTTCACAGGTGAGAATTCCTTTTTGCAGACCTAGTTAGGAATGCTTTGTGGTCCAATTAGAAATCCATATCCTTAACGACAGAATTCAGTCTCCTCCACACCTTGCTCCCAGCTGCTTTTATTCAATAGACAAAGGCATGTCAGAAGGAGCTCTGAAAGTTGGCAGGAAGTTTCACTCTTTGTTTAAAGATCCATTTTCTCGCTCCAAATGAGGGGGTCTGTAAGCTTCAGAATGGCTTAGCAGCCCCAGCTTGAGGCTGTGTGTGCCTGATATCATCGGAGGTCCTTGGTACTGATTCCAGGTCCAGAGAAAAGCTGTGTGTGCACATTCTAAGGCTCTCTGGTCAAAGACTGGCTCCAGAAGGGCCATGCAGACAGATTTCTATCATGAGAGAACTCCCATTTCTATGACTTGATCACGGGCTTGGCTCCTTTACGTGCAGGGACAGATCTCAGCATGACTCATCTCTCGCCGCCACCGCTAATCTCTGAAATCATCTGGCGAGAGGAGGGTTCTGGCCTAGACAGGTCCCTGACAGTTTGTGTGGCACTACACACACACACACACACACACACACACACACACACACACACACACACACACCATCCTTTTGATTTCTCATGGGTAAGAGTAAGCCCAGTGACCTCATTTCTGATTTCCCTTGGCGGAGGAGCATCAGCAGAACACCTGTACAGCCCTGCTGTAGAGGACAGAGTGCTACAAGGTCCCATAAAGCAACAATGGTGACCTGCATGGTCATGCTTTTCTCAGGATCCCTTTCCCAAGTGAAGATCCACAGCTGTACATTAGCTCAAATGCTTGGAGGTTTCCTCCTGCCTTGCCACATACCCCTTCTCCTTATAGTAGATTGCAGGATTCAAACTACAGCCAAGAGGGAAGGATAGGGTTCCTTGCTTAGGGATATAATAAACACTCTGGTTTCCATAGTGAAGTCAGGCAGGTGGGGTGGGTACCACAATATCCCCCAGGGCTCGCTGCGCACACATGGGTGGATTCACAACACGGGAAAAACAACCCACACTCCAGTATTTGGAGACTCCCAGGGCTGGGTGTCTAGCCCAGTGTCCTGCTGAGTTAGTCAACCAAATATTCCTCCGTTTGTCAGGCTCAGCCATCTGGCAGTTTGGAAGCACCGTTGAAACGCTTCTAGAACCAGCTGACACTTTTCCTTTTGATACCATAAGTGGCACAAAGCCCCTCTGAATCTCTAACCCATCTTTCCCCTTTTTGGAATAGAAAACAGTGCCGCTTTAAAACCAAGAACCAACCAACCAACCAACCAACCAAACAAACAAACAAACAAAAAAACCTGGGCAAGCTGTGATTTGCAGCCAAAAAAGAAATGTGAAAAGAACCTAGCATTTTGTTTTCTAGGGAAACAACACCAAAGCGGATGTCAATGCCAAAGTGAAGTGGATCCTCTGGGATGCCTTTTAATTGGAAGCCTCTAGAGGTCAGCACAGTATAAACAAAGGACTTCCTAACGCTGAGGCCATACATCCCTCGGGGAGCAACCAACCAGGGTGGGGCAAAAGGCAGTTGGCACTGAGGGCACATGACATGAAACTGTGATTCTTCAGAGCAGCCTGCTAATCTCTGACTCCAGTTATTTTCTGCCCTGTCTTTTCTGGTCTATCCCTGCAGCTCCCACACCCACGTAAGTATCGAACTGTCCAGTGAATGACAGAGGGGACAGCTGGAGCAGCAGCTGGGCTACGCGTTACACTGGGGGGACTCAGGTCAGGACTCTTTCTGCTGCCGGGTAGCATGCGAGATTTGCTACGGTGGTGTCTACACGGAACTGCTGCTGTCAGTGGTCTTGGAGGAGAACCTATGTCAGGTCCTGTAGAGCCGGCGGGAGAGACAGATGAGGAGGGGTCAGGTGGGAATGGGTGACTGCAAACTGCTGCACACCAGGACTCCAAGCCTAAGGCGCAGAACTTTAGGCAGGGATGTGTCAGGTTCCACAGGACATGGCCCCAGTCCTAAAGGGGGGTCTGGAGTCCCCCCCCAGAAGCTTCCACAGGAAGGGAAAGTATTAAAATATTTTTTTTCCCTTTTCTGTTGTCTGTTCAGTTGGAGTTTAATCTACACCACAGTCAAATGTCACTGAATATGGATGGCCCTTTGGTAGGGACTGGAATGCACCCAGGACACAAACATGGAGAAAGGCTGTTGATGGAAACGTCAAACTATTCCCCAGATTCTCCCCCCAATAAAACGTTTTAACACTTTAGCTTAGCAATCTGATTTGATTCATTAAATTTCAAAATGGTGGGGTTTTGATCCCAATGAGTGTAGGCTACATGGTATAGTTCCAGAATAGCCTGGTGCATTTCCAGTCCTTTTTCTCATGAATTAAACAGTGCTAAGTGAGTAAACTCTAGCTGTATCTGCCTATTACATACTAAACCATTTTTGTTTCTGTTACAGAGAGAGAGAGAGAGAGAGAGAGAGAGAGAGAGAGACTCACATAGCCCAGCCTGGCCTTCAGCTAGCCTTGTAGCCAAAAACCTTGGACACTTGATCTGTGACAGCTGTTACAGCCTAAGTTCCTTTTAACTTTGTTCCTTTTCTCACTAGTTTTTGGATAGGTAGGTATGTCCGTCCATCTGTCTGTCTACTGTTTTTTTCAAGGTGAGGAAACAGAGGGCGCTTTTCATCAGCCTCTCAGGGCCTGAGCACGGAATGGAATGTTGACAGTGTTTCGCCTCTGCCTTGCCCTTGACCAGATTAGCCTGCTGCTGGACACCAGAAAAATGAATAAAGTTTCCAATATCCAGACCCTGGCACAGACAAGCAGGCAGCTGTAAGGAAGGGCGTTGAAGTTGCTGCTTAGACCCGGTCAAGGCTGAGAAAAGAGCCTGAGAAAAGAGCCTGCTTGCCTTCCTCTCGATCTTCCTCATGGTCCTTCTCCGGGACATGCCAGTGCTTTAGTGTGCCTTGGCTCTTGATGATGGCCTTTAACTCTAAATCCCCTGAAAATCTGCGCAGTAGAGATCCAACCCCTCCGTCAGACAAAGTACAGAAGCAGGGGAAAAAACTCTGCCCTCTGTCCTTGGTCAGGTTCAGTGGAGTTTAGCACTCACCTGTCTGACCTCACAGTGTGACCAGCCTCACCTAGGTGTAGTCCAGCAGGCCTTCGAGCACCTTGCTTCCACAGTGACAGGAGCACACATTTGTCGTTTTAAGCCTCATTCATAGGCAGTGGTTAGGACACCATTTCAAACCACCTTCTTGTCACCTGCATGGCGACATGAGAGGTTCAGTGCTGCTGATACCCAGAAAGACTGTTGAGCTCAAATCTGCTTTTCTTCCCTCTGGGGCCAGGACTTCCTGTTTAATGGCTATGGAGAATGTGCTAAACCCCCAGCAATGTTAGTCTGGCTCCTGAGATGGTGCACAGAGAGCCATGGAGACAGGAATATTCTTAGTACCATAAAGAGGGCTGGGTTTCTTGAAGAGATTGTATCACAAAGTTGCAGAGAAAGATTTCTTCTCTAGTTTTGACTCTGAATTCCCACAGAAATTTGGTCTTTTAGATCTTGGTTTCCTCTACTCAGAAAGGTTAAAGGGACACTTAACTGGGACTGTAACAGATCCTAAAATCAGAAACGTGCTAGGCATGGTAGATATGCCTATAAATCTCCACTGCTTAGGGGGCTGAGGCAGGAGGATCGCAACTCAAGGCCACACTGGGCTCTACAATGAGTAATGAGTTCAGAACTAACTAGGACAACTTAGTGAAACCCTAAGTCAAAGATTGGTGTGTGTGTGTGTGTGTGTGTGTGTGTGTGTGTGTGTGTGTGCATGTACATACACACACATGCACACCAGTATGTATGTAGCTCTGTGGGTAGCAGTTGCCTAGCACACAGGAGGCCCTAAGCCCGGTACCTAGTACTGAATAGTTCTTAAAAAAGAAAAAGCAGTCACAGAGAATCAACTTTAGCACGGGCCACCCATATGAGTGAATTGAGTGCTTGCTGAAATCAGAACTGGAACCCTAGTGACTGGAAATGACCCTTCAGTGACCCTCCCCCTGGCTCTGCAACAACACTGGGACACAGTGCTCACCTGATCAGGTACGTCCCTGGGAGAGTTAGCCTTGGGTCTAGCTTTCACACCAGAATCACCCTCTCTCCATCCCCTTCGCACCCACCTTGCCAGACGGAGACCAGACAATGGGCCTCATGGCTGGGGGTTCTCCATCAAACATTCAGGGAGAAATAGGCTGGCATGTAAACTGAGTATATAACAGACCGTTTCTTGTCATTACTCCCTAAAGGATACAATATGTCAGCTGTATTATAGTATTTGTATGGTAGAAGGCATTATAAGTACAGATGCTCTCAGACACATGGGTACAAGCTCACAGCTTCTATGCTAATAGGCACCTGAAGGTTTGCTATTTCCCAGGCATTCTGAACCACCCACCGCAAGTCCCAAGGGACAACTGTAATTCCAGGTCCATTGTTTTAGTGCAGACCAATACTTTCCAAAACATGTCTTTCCTATCTCTAAGTGCCCTTAGTTTTCACATTGTACTTGGACAAAGAAAAATTCCTATATGAAAATGACCTTTTTGTTCGTTAGGATTTTTTCCCCCTGAGACATAGTTTCTCTGTGTAACCCCAACTACCCCAGAACTCACTTTGTAGACCAGGCTGACCTGAAACTCACAGAGATCTACCTGCCTCTGCCTCCCAGCCAGAGTGCTGGGATTAAAGGCAGGTGTCACCATGCCAGGTGACTGAATAGCTGAGAAAAAGACAGAGGACATGGCGCCAAGCCAGGCCCAGTTCCAGCTTCACTGCTCTCTGGAGCACTGGACAGGGTACGGATACAGGGGGCTGGTCCTCCACAGGGTAGCGCAAGCATGCTCAGGACAGAGCTACACCCTCGAAGACTCACGTCCAGTTACAGGCACAGACGAGAATGATTCCTCCACAGAGTGGGAAGAATCCCGTTCTGTCACATCATGAAATAGAAGGTGGTGCCTGGGTACCAACTAGTGAGGGAACCGTTGTCTAAAGCTGACCCTGAAAATGGGGAATAGCCATAGAGCAGTGTGCCTCAGTTTATCCTCCCTCAGCCCCAGAGAAAGCCAGCTCTAGCGGCAGCTGTGGAGAATGGCAGGAAGCGGACAAGCTGAGACATTCAGGCAGCAGGAGGCTTGCCTCAGACAGTAATGATGTGCACAGCCCTGGCCCCAGTGGTAGCCTAGAGTCTGATAGATCTGAGCTTCTATTAGTGTGTGATTAGTAGCCAGGTCTGTCTGCCTGTCGCAGCTATACAGCCAGAAATCTAAGTGCATCCCCCAGCAGGGTGAGCATTACTTAAGAGATCGTGAAAACATGAAGACACATGCTCTGCCTGGACAGATCTCAGGATTGTGGTTGCTTACTGCGCTCTGAATACACCTAGGACACTCCCAGCTGAGCATCAGACGCCCTTGCAGGCATGATTTGGGAAATCTTTTCAGTGAGAAAATTTGCTCAGTCCACAGAGGCCCTGGTATTCAAAGAAGGGAAACTATTCAAGTGAAGATAGCTCCAGTGGACGTCAGGCACCTGCCAATCCTGTCTCCACACCAGCACAAACTTGAGGAAAGATGAGTTCAAAAGTGCCCCCCCCATGCATACAACTGGACATCTCCAAGATTTTAGACACAGAAAAGCTGCTTCTAGCTCTGCCTCCCCCATCCCTTCCTAGACACATGCCCCTGGGAGTTTTCCTCCTTAACTTCCCCCATTTTCTTCTAACTCTATGTCCAGCAGTATTTTTGGTTAATATGATGTCTCTCCCCTTTCATACTTGATATAATATTAAAGTCAATTTTATTTACTATTCGCATGTGGATGAGTGCAGGTACACATGTGTGAAGATCAGAGGGCAGCTTTCAGGAGTCTGTTTTCCTTCTACTTCCTTAACCAAAACCTTGCTTGTTTCTGCTACCCTGCATACTCCAGGCTAGCTGGCCCCCATGCTTCTGGGCGATTCTCCTATGTCTTAGTTAGGCTCTCTGTGCTTGCTGTGAAGAGACACCATGACCAAGGAAACTCTTTAAAAACATTTAATTGGGGCTGGCTTATAGTTCAGAGTTTCAATCCATTATCACCATGGCGAGAATCAAGGTGATGGGGCAGATAGGTGCTGGAGAAGAAGGAGCTGAGAGTTCTACGTCTCAGTCCTAGGCAGCAGGAAGAGACAGTGTTCCACTGAGTCTGGATTGGAGTTTCTGAGACCTCAAAACTCTTCCCCTAGTGACTCTCTTCCTCCAACAAAGCCACACCTGAGAGAGAGAGAGAGAGAGAGAGAGAGAGAGAGAGAGAGAGAGAAGCTAAACCCCAAAGCCACAGGCATGATGAGCAGAGTAAAAATCAATGAAATTGATACTAAACTAAGAGTAAATAGAAACAATGGAACAAAAAGGTACTTCTTTGGAAAAGCAAATCCGATACAAAGTTCATAGGTTAAACTAACCAAAAGAAAGGGATAGCCCAAATGAGTAAGATTAGGGACTGAACCGGGAATTTACAACCAATTCCAGTGAAATGAGAGAATGTATTTCCTAATAAGGAAATATTTCTTAAACTTCTATTTTAAACTAGATAAGAGATGGATTAAATCTTAGGCCATATCAAAAAGATAAACTTAAACATCTTCATAAAAACAAGGAGGGTGTTACAGAAATGAAAAGTCTACCCACAGAGAGAAACCCAGGACTAGATAGAGCCACTTCTGAATTCTACCGAACTTTTAAGAAAGGGTTAACACCACTGCTCCACAAAACGAAAGGTGAGAGAGCGCTACCAACTACCTGGGAAGTGAGGCCCACTCTTTACCAAAGCAGGATAAGGATGTATGACAGGAAAATTTCCCTGGTGAACACAGATGTAAGAATTTCTTCAGTAAGGTAGTTGGGAAAATGATCACTCTTCTGTTTGATTGTTTCTGTGTACATGAAGGCATTAAAAGGATTATATATCATGGGCAGGCTGGTTTTTCCTGAAGAATGTGAACATCAACAAGTCGATAGACTTAAGGACATAGTCACATGATCAGCTCGCTAGATACAGAAGGGTTTTTTGACAACGTTGAACATGATCAGGACCTAGGATCTTAATAAAAGCTCTCTGGCACAGCTTCAGCTGACATCACATGAAATGGGAAAAGCTGGAAGGGTTTCCTCTCGAATTAGACAAGTTTGCCACTCTCTCTGCTCACAGTCAATCTCGTTCTCAAAGCCGTACCTAGAGCATGGAGACAAGAGGTAGAAATAACAGGGATGGAAACAAGAAGGTAAAAACTAATGTGTCCCATATGCAGATGACAAGAGCCTAGACTTAAGATGACTAACCAGAAACCTCACACTAAACACACGCTTTAGGGAAAGCAACAGAATACAAAACAGAGATAGAAAAGCCAGCGATGGGGCTGGGGATTTAGCTCAGTGGTAGAGCGCTTACCTAGGAAGCGCAAGGCCCTGGGTTGATCCCCAGCTCGAAAAAAAAGAACCAAAAAAAAAAAAAAAAAAAAAAAGAAAAGCCAGCGATGGGAGAACACAATGGTTTGGTGAGTTAGCGTTGGTCACTAAGTCTGAGAACCTACGTTCAACCCCTGGGATGAGATGGTGGAAGGAGAGAGAAGTTTCTATGAATTGTCCTCTGACCCTCCATACATTCCGTAGCATTCACGCATATGCAAACACACGCAAAAAAAAATTTTTTTTTTTGGTTCTTTTTTTCGGAGCTGGGGACCGAACCCAGAGCCTTGTGCTTCCTAGGCAAGCGCTCTACCACTGAGCTAAATCCCCAACCCCACAAACAGGTTTTCTTAAGTAGCCGATAATATAATCGATAATGGAAGCAAGCAGTCAGGGTGAGGGGAATCCCGTTCACAGTGTCTTAAAAGTAAAACACCTAGGAATAAATCTAACAAAGATGCTCACAATGAAAACTTTTTAAGACACTGAAGAAATACTTGATGATAATAGAAGACACAAAGATCTTTCATATACTTGGATTGGCAGAATTAATGTAAAAATTTGTTATATTACTAAAAGAAATCCATGTATTTAACACAAGGCACATCACACTTCCAGTTGCATTCTTCACGGAAGTAGAAAAGACAATCCAAATTCATATGGTAGCCCAGATCGCTGAAGCTATCCTGAGCAGGAGCAATGCTGGAAGCATAAATACTCGATCTCAAATTATACTACAGAGCCATAGGAACAAAAACAGCATGGCTCACCCAGACAGAAGTAGACTAATAGAACAAAATAGAGGAAAGTAACCACAAAACAGAGACTAAATCTAAACCTGGCACAAAACCATACAGTAGTGGATAGAACAGGTGACTTGGAAACAAATCACAATACATACAACACCTACTTTTCCATCAAGATGTCTGAGGCATGCACTGGAGGAAGGGCAGCCTCTTCAACAAATTGTGCTGAGCAAACTGAAGGTCACAGCAAGAAGAATGCACCTGGGAGCCTAGCTCTCATCCAGCACGAGACAGGTCAGGATGATGACAGACATTCATGTGAGGCCTGCGATGTTCGAAACTGGGAGAAGAAATCAGAGAGAACGCTTCAAGGCACAGGCAAGCATTTTCTGAAAGGGATTCAAATAGCCCAGGAAATAAACCCCCAAACTGAAAGGATTACAGGAAGTTAAAAAGTTCTTGTATAGTAAAGTCTCAAGAAATAATCAGCAAAATGAAGAAGAGAGAGATGATGATGATGATGATGATGATGACGACGACGACGATGACATGGGAGGAAAAAACCTTTACTAATGATACACCAGACAGAGGAGTCATATTTTCAGTATATAAAAAACTAAAAAAATTAATTAGATATCCCTGAACCCTCCACAAAGAGCTACAGGCAGCTAAGCAATGCTAAAGGCAGGAGAAGCAAGAGAAGCCGTCTTCGCCAGGGAAAAGCACAATGTTTATCCAATTCCAAATGGCCAGCCCTGAAAATCTACATGCAAGCAACATTATATAGAATAAGCAAAGTGTGTTTATGTGTTGGGAAATACATATGTGTATTTAGAAATACCTATATGTATGCAACAATTAATGAGATGAGAAAGCCCTGAATTTAAAAGAGAGCACCAAGGAGGGCCATACAGGAGGGGTGGGAGGGAGAAAAGGGAAGTGAGAAATATCATATAATACCCCCCAAATAATTAATTTCATAAATAAATAAATAATTTTTAAAA
This sequence comes from Rattus rattus, assembly GCF_011064425.1. Lineage (NCBI taxonomy): Eukaryota > Metazoa > Chordata > Mammalia > Rodentia > Muridae > Rattus > Rattus rattus. The sequence goes on along the minus strand of NC_046159.1, from coordinate 86,353,364 downwards.
ATTAAATAAAAAATATCTCAATCAATAGGACCATCTCAAAACGAGAAACCCAAATGACCAATAAATATATAAAGTTTTCACCACCTTTAGCCAGCAGGAAAATGCAAATCTGACCCCAGTCACAATGACTGATACCAAATCCGAGGGCAGCCTAGATTCGTGGAATATGGGAAAGAGCAGCCTGTGTTCACTGCTGGTAGGAATATAAAATGATGCTGTCACTGTGGAAGTCCGTGTGACGGCATGGAGGTTCCTACAGTACTCACACATAGAAGGCCACATAGCCACATATATGCTCTTGGGACCCTAAGTCAACAGACCACAATGTACCTGCACGTCCATGTTTATTGCCACGGTACTGACAATAGCTAAGGAACAAACCTAAACGTCCATCAACAGATGAAGGGGTCTAGAAAACATGTGGAGATAAGCAAAGAAAATAAGCCAGACTCAGAACAAAACCATCTTTCCTTTTATATGCAGAATTTGGAACTGCATGCATGTGCTTGTGTGCGTGTGTGCGTGTGTGCATGTCTGAGTGTGTGTGTGTGTGTGAGTGTGTGTGTGTGTGTGAGTGTGTGTGTGTGTGTGTGTGTGTGTGCGTGCGCGCGCGCGCACTCATACATGCATATGTGTGTGTGATGAAAGTAGAAAGAGAACTTATAGGAAAGATAAGATCTTAAGGGAAAAAAGATGAGGAGAAGGAAGACTTGGAAGGAAGAGGACTGACAAGAAGGGACAGAGGAGGGGTAAGACAGAGTAAGCTAACATCTATTTGTGAGATGCTAAAACGAACCTCTTGTCGATGTTAGCTTTAAAAAGTAAAAAGGCAAGAAACACCTGAGCACTGAAATCCCTGCATGCTGCCTGTTGAATCAGGAGAGCTGAGAGGCTAGCCTGGCTTATTTAAAGAATATAAATCCATCCATGAGTGTGTAGTGAGATTCTGGAGAGAGGGGATAGGGAAATGGAGGAGAAGCAGGGGAAGAGGGGAGGGGATCAGAAGGAGAAAGAAGATTCTTCACCATGCTGTCTGTCGGCTGCCTTGTACAAGGCAGTTTCTAGCAGACTTTGGAAGCACCCAGGACACCCACATTACTACCCCTTTCCTGAACTCTGCAAAGGAAATGTGTAAGAGGGAAAGAATGGATGATGTTCCAACCACCCTATGTTTTTGTTGTTGTGTGGAGTGCCAATCAATCTAATTGTGGGCAAGATCATGGAGCCCCTGGGACCAGGTGTTCTCAGTGGGGACAGACGTTGGCTCTCGGTGGCCTTTGCAGCTTCTACCTCTGGGCATTTGTAAATAGAGTTCACCACAGCCCTCCTGAGAGTTGCACTCAGTTTTGCTTTCTTTCTCCTAAACTGACACCTCTTCACATACCACCTCCCCACCCCCCCCCCCCCCCCCCCCCCCCCCCGCTTCCTGCTCTTCGTCAAAGCCGCTCCCTCTCCCCCATTTAAACCAGTTCTGTGTGGAGGGGGGCAGTCTCTTGGTGGCAGAGCTAAACCTGATTTCTTACTTCTCCCTTCTTCAAAGATGACATTGCTGACCTCTTAAATCATTCCTGTAATTGATTATAGGAAGGGCCAAAAGAGAAGATACATGAGTCAATTCTAGAAACCAAACTGGTGCTGTTTCCTCTGGCAGGTAGGGAAGCCTGTCTGCATACACCCCACAGAGTTTAGAAAAAAAAAATCTGTTATCTAGAAGCAAGCCAAAACACCACCTAGCTAGCTGCCCATGAACCCACCTAATCCATCTATCTACGAAGTTGGACTCTTCAGAATTTTTGCAGCCCTTTGCTTAGCACAGCAAAGAATATTCCTCAGGGTGTGGTTAAATCTTGCCCTAACCCTATGCTCTGAAACTCTGAAAGGACAAAACAAATTGACCACATGCTCTTGAAAAGCTCGATTTGGAAGCTAGTGTTGGCAACTGCAGATAAACTTTTGGCAAAAGCAGGCTGGAGAGGTGCTCAAGCCTGAGGAACTGAATTTTACATTGGGTTCCACAAATACCCATCACAAACACATGTACACCATGCATGCACACACACACACACACACAGAGAGAGAGAGAGAAAGAAGACAGAGACAACAAAAAAAATAAAAAGAAAAAAATAAGAGAGAACAGAGACACAGACAGACCAGAGACAGAGACAGAGAGAGAGACAGGGGGGGGGGGGGGGGGGAGAGAGAGAGAGGAGAGAGAGAGAGAGAGAGAGAGAGAGAGAGAGAGAGAGAATTTAGGGGTTGGAGATGGCTCAGTGGTTTAGAGTACTTGTTACTCTTGCAGAGGACCCAGATTAAGTTCCCAGCATCGATTTGGTTGCTCACAGCAATTCATAACTCCAGTTCCAGGAGACTCGACATCCTCTTCTGGCCTCTGTGGGCACCATGCATGTGTGGGTGCATAGGCACACATGTGGGCAAAATACTGAGACATGAAGAATGAAATAAAGAAATATTAAAAGAGAGAACTTTTGACAAAAGCAAATAAACACTCAGTCAGGAATACAGCACACTTTCCCTAACACTGCGGGGGAGATTGTGGCTAAGGGGTCAGACAGAATGGTCCCTGGGCCATACCATGGCCCTGATCTAGGATCCATTGTCACAATAACAACATTCCTGTGGATCTTTTGCAAATACAGCTTCGTACTGGGCATCTCAGTTGGCTATAAGTTACAGCAGTGACATCAGAAGGAGGTAGGGACTAGGGACTCTTTCTCTGGGGCCAATGTCTCTGTCTTCCAATATCTGCACACTGACTGATGCCGCCCCTTTCCCAACTCAACCCTAGTCTGGTAGGGAGAGTGAGGCAGAGCCAGGCACACGATCAGACCGCTCTGATTTTTGCCTTCTTGGAGATTCCTGATTCAAGTGTTTCCCAAGTATTCTAGGGGTGGTCCTCAGGCACCAATTTATACATGTTCTAGGGCTCTTAGCTGGGGGCACCTAGCTCCCTCCATCTCTCCTAGTGGTGTGAGACCCTAGATGGCACCGGCGTCACCAGTGTCCGCAGAACACAAGTATTGACAGCACCTTTGCCTGAGGCAGGCAGTGTGAGGCAGTGAACCTTGATGTATGGTCCAGGCTGCTCTTGGCAGTGACTCTTTTTTCCAGCCTGTCATAAAGGGACATGAGTCAGCCAGACATTGCTATGTGATACGCAGAATCACCTTCCTATTCAGTCATGTCACTGGGCCATGAACCTAGTATGTAAGCCTAGTCTGCCTGCCCAACCCCTTCTGTAAACAGGCTCCTGGCCAGGCTACCTCCTGACCCAGCTTCCTGGAATGCTCAAAGGGCATAGGTTTAATTCCGAGCACCACAAAAATAAATGCATCATGTTCTATACCCAGAAATGGGAAAGGGAGAAGGTGCAGTCTGCCTGAAATGTGGATGTCTCTGCTTGGATCCTGGCTTAATTAGCTTTTCTACTGGTGTGATAAAACACCATGGACAAAAGCAACTCAGGGAGGAAGGGGTTTATTTTATCTTATACCTCATACTTCATCCAAGGAACTCAGGGCAGGATCCTGGAGGCAGGAGGTGACGTGGCGGTCAAGGAATCAAGCCACTTACTGGTTTTCTCAGCCTTCTTTCTTATGGCACCTAGGGTCATCTGCCTAGGACTGATACCATCAACGGTGAGTTAGGCCTGCCTACATATATCACTAATCAAAACAATATCCCACAGACTTGCCTACAGGCCAATCTTATGGAGATCTTTTCCCAATTAAGATTCCCTCTTCCCAGATATGTCTACATTTGTGCCAAGTTGACAGAAACCAACCAGCACAGACCACAAGGTGCTGAGTGGGAGCCTTAACCCTGGGCAGAGGTAGGTTAAGGTCTCAGTTGACACAGTGTACCCCTCCATACAGGAAAATTTTCACGGCAGATGCTGAGGGTCGGGTGACTTCCAACAGAGTTGAACGTTACAAGATGATTTAACTTGGGCCACTAATCAATACTATGAACCACCAGCAAGTCACAAGTATTAAGGCTCTTCAGACCCACTTGGCAAATATTTAAGTCATCAAGGTTTTGAGAAATCGGTCAGGGTCCTGCACGGACCCACACACTTTAAGAAACAGGCCATTCTCCAGATACACGGTGCCGCTCACTACATCATCAAAGAGGCACGTTCATCAGGAGACCACCCTTGGAGACCAAGGGTTCAGGTCTGGGCGAAACACCCTTCTGACTCCGACAGTTCTTGTTTCACAAAGAGAAAATCCTTATAAAGACACCACAGTTGTCCTCATTGACACCTTCAGGCTTGAGGTACAAACGGCACTCCTCTGACCTTGTAGAGCCGTCAGAAACCAGGTCTGCCTGACTCTAAAGCCTGGCCCCTGCTCACAAGATTCTGCTTTTCTGAGAAATGGAAACAAAAAGACATTTCTTTGGCAACAGGAAACAAAAGTATCACAAGGAACAAAGAGCCTATGGTTAGATCAGAGGACTCCCTGAGCTCGACACACTGTCCTTAGGATCACTACACAAACCAACCGGAGTAGTACCGAGAAGCACACTGCATCATCCAAGTGAGTCACTAGGCATTCAGTCCTCATCTGTGTGTTGTATATCTGCCCCACCAGAGCACGTGCTGCATGAAGCAAGTATTCTGTCCTATTATCCTGTTACTGCAGGCTTAGCACAGTACTGGCTTTAAAGAAACCTTTGTGGAATGAATTAGTGAATGAGTGAATGAATGCATTTCCATGCTTTCTCTCTCCCTGGGGATATGTGGAACCTACCTCGCTCCTATTTATTCACAAAAAGAAAGCACTAGAAGTCAGACAAACCCAGCCACCAGCTCCCCACACCCCTGCTTTGCTCTCAATGTCTCCGGTTGTTCGGCCTCACAGATTCCCAGGAGCATCAGGGAACAGGAGCTAATGGTACAGACTGGAGTGCTCCACCCCACGACCCCTGTGTAATCATCCAGGACAAAAGTTAAGCAGACAGGAGCATCTAAACTCTGAGTCACCTTCCACTCACCTGGCTGGTGGACAAGAACACCTGCTGTGGTCCAGCTCCTGCTCCCTGCCTCAGAGGAGAAGGCAAGCAGGTGCAAAAACATCTGCTGTCTGGAGCTACCTACAACAGCAGCCGGGCTGCCAACTCATACACACGCAGAGAAGACTCAGAAGCTGCCACTGAGCCTGGGGGCCTGTGTGCCACTTAAACTAAGTTGCCTATGTTTCTATAATCATATCCAGCCTGTCACCCATCCTCAGATTCACAGGAACTGTGAGTCCCAGCCCTCTTTCCAGGAGTCCCCTTTCTCTTTTCCCCAGAGTCCCCGAGAGACTGCCATCTGCCATCAGGTCCCACAACTTCATGATTGTCAAGGGGTGTTTTGGATTCCTGAAGAGCTCACGGGCCATCCCCCAGCTCTGTTGGCACCACTGGCCTTGGAAGCCTCTCTCTGCAGGACCATGTGTTGCTCAGTGCTGTTTCCTAATGGGTACTCCTTTCCAACATCTAGTCTCCTCCTCTCTTTGTAGTGATGCTCAGAGACACCGTCCCCTTACTAACTTGCAGGCCAGCTCTGTCCCTGTGACTGACCGCTCAGCAGGTCTAGCTTCCCACGCATGGTCACCCCAGCTATACACTTGACCACACGGACACCACAGAGGATTGAATGGTCTTTCCAAGCTACTTCCAAGGTGGGAATGGGGATTTGGATTTGAGAAAACTGCCGAAGCGCTCAGAACGCCTTCCCCGCTGGGTGCAGGAGCAGGCTCTAATCAGGACCTTGTTCTGTTTTTAGACACCAGCCTTCAGTCAGAGTAGACCTCAGAGGGCCTTCGTTCAGGGCAGGGTACTATAAAGACATGCCTAAAACAAACGTCCCAGATGGGTTTTGAGCCTAGAGTGATAAAGAGAATCGAATTCATTTTCTTGTCAGTCAACTAAATCTTTGACCTGGCTGAGAATGCAGCCAGGGGTACTGGTCTGTGGTAAGGAGAACTCACTTGGTTGAGTTCCTAACAGATGCCAAAGGGCGAGATTGCAGTCTCTGGCAGAGAAGGGCACTGTCTGCCACAAACAATGGAGGTGGCCTTGGCATAGTGTCAAATGAATTGAGAGCAGCAGATGCCAGCACGTCCCTTTTGAGTGCTGCCGAACCCAGGAAGCAGTCTAGATATGAGTTAGGCTGTAGTTGTCTCTGTGGGGAATGGTCACAAGCTAGACACACTTAGCTCTGGCTGGCTGCATATTTAGGGCCTATGAGACTGCTAAAGGTGGTAGAGAAGGTGCTAAAGGGAGTGAGAGCCAGCACACGGCCATAATAATGGCCAGACTGGCCATGTGGCCTGATGGACTGGCCCTTCTTTCCCACGTGTCTAGCCAACCCTAGACTGCTAGGTAGGCCCTGATAGTAGCACTCCAGGGCCTCTGTTGGAATTGTGAGCCTGGTTTCGTTCCACAGCCTGTAGGTTCCTGTCCATTAGTCAACCCTGACCACACCAGACGACAGAACAGCTCACCTACAAGGTGAATGTGCACAGAACAAAGAATAAAACCTGTAGTAAGTTGTAGGGTTCCAAGCCAGTCAATATCCCTAGGCCTCAGATTTTTCACAAGTAATTTACAAAAACTAACTGTTGTGTGACAAAGCTTTTCCTGGAGAGACAAAACAAACACATCTACTTCCCTAGGTAGGGAACCTAGGAGAGAACAAAGTACAAATACCAGCAAAGTCCAACTTGATGAACCAATGAGTTTTATTAGGGTTACTTTCAGGAATATGGGGTAGGGACTAGTTACAGGGACAGAAATGACTCAAAGACAGCGGCCTCACCAAGATCCCACTGCAGCACCAGTACAGCTCACAAAACTGAGAACCTGCCCAGCCTGCAGGCAGCTCAACATGTTGGAGCTTCCCAGGTGTCTTAGTTGATTTAAGCCTCTTTCAGTCAGGCCAGCAGGCTTCTGCTGCTCCCAAGCAGTTGGTCGGTCCTCAAAGTCTTCTTTGTAGCTCCGTTTGGTTGACTGTGTTCTTTACAGCTCAGCTTCCTTCCATCTGAGAGAACTCTGAGCTTTTATTGTTTACTCTGGTAAGGGGGGACCCACTGAATCTGGTCAGTTTCAGGGACTTCCTGATTCTATCTTGAATTGTTTACCTTCCTACTTATGAAGCTTCCCTGAAGGATGGAATGCTTCAATCTGGGAGGAAACTGTTACACAATGCTAACCCAATAAGAAAAAAAAAAAGAGCAAAAAGATCTAGAAAGGCAATCATTACACAAAAAAATATAAATTTCTGTATGTAAAACTGTGTTCAGCCTCTTTGGTCACCAGGAAACATCAAAACCTTATTCTTGCAAATTTGAGATGATCGCAGCTGTCAAGCAGTGGTGCAGAGGTGCTGTCACACAGAACTGGTAGGAGTGGCCCAGCTACAGTGAAGGGCTGTTTGTGAGTCTCTCTGTCAGATCCTAGGTTGCAGCCCTTTGACCTTACACAGAAGCCATTTGACCACTTTACAGAAGCCATGAAATAGCTGCATGTTATAGATAGGAGTGATTGTTGTGGTCTTGCTTATAGGGCCTTAAAGTAAGGGAAGAAAAGAATGACAATACAAAGGGGAAAGAAAGAAAAGGATGAGGGAGGAAAGATAAAGGGGCAAGAAAAGGGGAGGAGGGATAGGAATATGTCCAGCATGATAGATGCTCATGTAAGAAGGCTACAATAAACAACAACAACAACGGAAACTAAAGGGAAAGAAGCTGTCTGTTTCTGAAGAGTAAGATGGTTGGCAAGTAGAGGGTCTGTGGGTGCAGGGAGATCTCCAGTTCTAATGCAGCCACAATGCTGCTATCCATGGCCAGTGGGAGAGAATGAGCAGGGGCCAGTCCTGGCAGGGCAGTATCAGAATAACACATACTTTTGTTTTTCTTCCGCAGGATAGAGTAGAAATCCAGGAGAGTGCACACTCAGCTGTGCCCAGCAGCTCTATGGAGCAGGAGAATAGCAAGAGGCACAGGGTCCACATTTCACTCTCTACCCCAGATATATAAACCTGTGGGTTTGCGTTTCTGTATGGTCATCTATCTTCTCAGGTCCTAAGATGCTGTCGGCATGACACTGGGCTAGGGGAGGCTGCAGCTTGAGCAGAGTCTAAAGGAAGTCCAATGCAGACACTGCATGTGACCTTTCCAGTGTCCACCCAATATCTCACGTGAACTCACAGCCCACGGGTGCTGAGTAGGGCTTGGGAGTCTGAGGCTTGAACACAAGGTCGGGATTGGAGAATCCCCGTGGACGACAAGTCCCTCAGGACAAAGATGCCTCATAAGAGAGGCATCACTTAGCTCAGAGCTAAGTGTAGTGGATACCCAAGGCCTAGGTTCCAGTGGCTGGGTGTCAGTATGAACTAAACCCTAAACAAGTTCGGGGTTGAAGTTGGTTTCCCCACCCACTGACACCTTGTTAAAGCTCCCTCGCCTTATTATTGGCCTTTCTCCTTCAATTCTGCTGCTGTGTGCAGCTGAGCCTTCTTATTACTAACTTGTCAAAGGATTGATGGTGCTTTGCCTGCTCGTATGTACATGCCCTGTGTGCAGTGCCTATAGAGATCAGGACAGGGAGTTGGAGACCTTGTCCTGTTCTCTTAGTGTCTGTTTTATTCCCTTGTGTCCTGGTCTTGATCATTGAGTCCAATGCTTTCAGCTTGACTTGCCCTTGTTTCCCTAAGGACTTGAATCCCTGATGTTTACTTGAATCTCTCTGATTCTTAGGGTAGCCGCCATAATCATAAGTTTCTCTCTGTAACTGACCTCCCTGTCTCCCAAAGGGTCTGACTGTAGGGCTAAGGTCCAAACCCACCAAACCCCACCAATCCCAGAGCCCCAAACCCCATCAGTTTCTGAGCTCCAAACCCCACCAATCCCTGAGCTCAAAACCCCAAACAATCTCTGTGCTCAAAATTCCACCAATTCCTGAGCTCAAAACACCACCAATCCCTGAGCTCAAAATCCCACCAATCCCTGAGCTCAAAATTCCACCAATCCCTGAGCTCAAAATCCCACCAATATTTGAGCTCAAAAACCCACCAATCCCTGAGCTCGAAATCCCACCAATTTCCATCCTGGATATCTCCGGCCTGTAAAACTCTTCCTCCAAGAAACCATATTTAAGCCTGTCTCCTGCTCGTGTTCCCCTTTCTCCTTACCTGAACAGAGGCAGCCTCCCTCTTATGTCTCTCCCAATAAATCTCTTGTGTGAAGTTTGTTGTGCAGTGTGACCTTGTGGTATTCCTTGGATCCCAACTGCAGAATAACTTTCCCTTCAGAGCTGTAACACTTCAAAAGGGAAATCGTCCCCCTCGGAGCTGTAACACTTCCACAGAGGCAGCCTTCCCCTCAGAGCTGCAACACCTCCACTGGGGAAGCTCTCAACACCTCCAGAGCTGTAACACTTCCACAGGGGAAGCCTCCACCTCAGAACTGCAACACTCACACTGATTCTAAAGACTTCAGAATCCCTTCCTTGGTTTATTCAAATGTATAATGGCCACCCAAAAATGCATTTGGACTGGGCAAGATGGTTGAAAGGATAAAGGTGCTTGCTGTGCAAGTCAGATGACCCAAGTTCAATCCAGGAATCCAGGTAATGGTAGAAGGAGAGAAACAACTCCACCAAGTTGTTCCTTGACTTCTGCATCTATCCTTGGCATTTGTGCATGCAAACACACACACACATACACACAGTGTACTTGATAAATAAAATAGTAAGCCAGGGGGTGGCGGTGCACATCCTGAATCCCAGCACTCAAAAGGCAGAGGCAGGCAGATCTATGAGTTCAAGGACAGGTTGGTCTATAGAGTGAGTTCCAGTGAACAGCCAGGGCTACACATAGAAATAACAATGATTAAAAAAAATAATAATAATAATAATAATAATAATAATAATAATAATGATAATGCAGTTTTCAATTTCTGTATATTTGTATTGTTTCTCTTGTTCCTGTTATTCAGTTCTACAATTTCACTGTGATCTGATAAGACAAAATGTGCTGTATTCTGAAGTGGAAACTTAAGGGTTCTGTGGAAAGTCAGTTGTGTTTGCAGGTGTTTTGCTGGGGCAAACACGTTTAGCTGAGCATTTAGCTGAGCTGTACACAGGTGAAAGACTAAGGCAAACTCGTGAAGGAACATTTCCCTGAAGCAGACACAGGAGAGGGGAGCTTCTGCTAAAGCCATCACGTGAAATGCACGTGAGGAGGGATTCTTTGCTAATGACACACATGTATTTGTCCACCATTGTGTAGTTGAGCTGCATCTGTCAGGAGTCCACAGAGAGAAACGCACCACAGAACTTCTGTGTTCTGCTGCAGTTTCTTGCCACTTCCGTGCACTTGGGCTGATGGGCAGAGTGATGTCAGCTGGGACAGATGCACATGCTGAGGCAAGAAACGTGGAGGACACGTGATGTTTGGAGGAGCATTAACTAGACCTCGACAGACAGTGACGGAGGCTGAGCCAGGCTTGCTTACAGAGCTGGCTGTGCAGTGCTTGTTGGTCTCGAGTCTTCGCAGATCTTCGCTGCGCTGAGAGAGGCACAGCTGAGAACTTCTCCTGGCGTCCCTCCTGGTTCCTCCTGCGACTGTAGCGGAGGCTGAGGCCTGGCTGTCTCTGCTAGGTAGTGCCACCTCTGCTAATTCGTGTTTGCTGTCCTGACCCTACTGAGCTGGACTGCTGGTGTATCCATGGAGTGTTTGTGAGTGGACAAGCTGCCACTGCTGACCTGGGAACTGAACTGCTGATTTCCAGACAACACAGACAGGAGTTGCTACAAAGGTCCTTTCTAAACAGGTTCACTTCCCCTACACCTGTATCCTTTCTTTTCCACCACCTCTGGTAGGTGGTGGGCTACAGGGGAGGTTAAAGCGTTTAAGAATCATCATTACAAAATAAGGCTTGGAAATATTAAAGTTGCAGTATTCTCTTATAGTTGTGAAGACTTGTAGAATATGCATGCTCCGCCTGAGAGGAGGTTCCATGGCTGCTGTGAAGGACATGCACTGTTGGGTGGATGCCTCTTTGCTGTCATTGGAAGTCTTTGTAGTGACTCTCTAGTCAGCTCAGTCCTCACCCCAGGAGGAGAAGAGCAGAGAGACTGATGTGACAACAAACCAAGCCCGATAGAGAAATAGACTTTAGATAAATTAAAGCCAATATATTCATTCAGTATACCGTGAATGATGATTGAAAAGAAACTTGTAAAAAATAATATTTAAAGTAAGCTGAGAGATTAAAAACTTATTAAGGGGACTGGAAAGAAGGCTCGGTGATTAAGAACGCTTGTTCTAGTGGAGAAGCTGCATTTACATCCCAGCACCCACATAGCCATCTGTAACTCCAGTTCCAGGGGTTCGGACACCCTCTTCTGACCTCCACAGTCATGAAGCACACGTGTAGTGCACTTACGTGCATGCACGCAAAACACACAAAGGAAAATGAGTAAACCTAATTAAAATGTATTAACAAATGTATTAAATGTATAAATAAAAGTAGAAATATCAGTTGAATAAAATAAAGGAAGACAGCATGGAAGGGGGAAAAAGAAAGAAGAATCTAAGTTGAATAAGGAGAAAATAACCAGAAGACAGGAGAATTTAGGAAGGGAAAGAGAAAAGGCCAAGAATTTGCTTTTCTTCCCCCCAAATACTCCGTAATGTAGATAAATACATAAGCTGGGGCACTCGCCCAGTTGGTAAGGTGTTTGCTGCAAGCATGAGAAACTGGGTCTGCTCCCCAGGAGACACCTAAAAAGCAGGTAGGGACTTGGAATCCCAGCTCCAGGGGGGCGGAGACAGGTATATCCTATGGCTAGCTGAGCAGCCAGCCTAGCCTCGGTGGTGAGTACTGAGACAGTGAGAGACTCTCAGATTAGAGGGTAGAGAGCATCTAAGGACGGATGCCCAAGGCTGTCCTTGGGCCTCTATGTGCTTGTGTATTCTTGTGGGTCTGCACATGCATACACACACACACACACACACGAATAGTGGTAAGAGGGGCCAGAGACAGCTCGCCAGTTGAGAGCGAGTGCTGCTCTTGCAGAGGACCTGGGTTCAGTTCCCAGCACTCAGGGTGAGGCCAGCTCCAACTCTGACTTCTGACCTCAGAGCACATGCTCAGACACACTTTTACTCAGAGCACATGCTCAGACACACTTTTACTCAGAGCACATGCTCAGACACACTTTTACTCAAACATACTTTTACTCAGAGCACGTACTCAGACACACTTTTACAGGCACAGTTTAAATAAAAATCTTAAAATTGGTAACAGTAAGAGTTATGAATAAGGGGCTGGAGAGAGGGCTCAGTGGTTAAGGGCATGACTGCTCTTCCAGAAGTCCTGAGTTCAATTCCCAGCAACCACGTGGTGGCTCATAACCATCTGTAATGAGATCTGATGCCCTCTTCTGGTGTGTCTGAAGACAGCTATAGTGTATATAATACATACATACATACATACATACATACATACATACATACAGCTTTTTAAAAAAAGTATAATAAGAGAAAAAAAAGAAAGAAAGACACAAGGACAAAAGAGAGAAACAAGGAGAGCAAACTGTTAGAGCCACCGCCTTCTGAATCCTGCAGTTTTGGAGCCTGCCTGCCTGGTCGACAGTGCGATCCCTTGAAGTGGGGTTGGAGTGAGACTTCTGTTTAGTTTTGTTCAAATTAGTGCGGAGCTCAGAGCGGTCAAAGGTTACCTGCCCAACAGTGGTGTAATCTCTTTAGGGACTTGTTCTTTATGTACCAGAAGTCACTCTGAGGGCTGGACAGGTCTCTCTCCCTCCCAGTTTGTATACCTTAGATAGCTAATGTCCCCCAACTGTGGAGAAGGTAGGTGGAGCACCGTGATGTCTCACTGCTCTCTGATCGTGTCGGGTAGTAAATGCCTTCGAGGGAAGAGGCCTTAGGGAAAACACACCTGTCCTCAGTTTAGAGTTCTCCCAGAGGCAAAGTGCAGGGCAGAGGAAGACGTGGACTTTGAGCTGCCTCCTGGCCTCTGGGCCAGGGCTTTCTTACTCTGCCATTATCCCACTCCTTGCTGAAGTGTACAGAGGACCAACAGCCTTGTACAGCACAGCCGCAACCTCCTACTACCAGTTTCATGACGTGTCCCTGCCAAGCCCATCACCAATCTGTGACTGTCACCTTCCTCAGAGACTGGGGAAGGCAGTTGACCTGTGATGGCTTGTCATCAGGTCCCCAAGTACCTCGGTCTTGAATAATGGCCGCTCTAAGACACAGTGGATCTCTTTTCCAGGGATAACTCATCAGAATGCCTCACCACAACAATGCAAAAGCTCCAGGCTTGTGGTACTAAGGTTGAGTTTTTTGGGGGTTTTTGGGTTTTTTTGTTTTTTGTTTTTTTGTTTCGTTCATTTGTTTGTTTGTTGTTGCTTGTCTTTTTTAATCAGTACCACATGGATTATCTTTGGGATGCAGATCCTGTCTCTGCTAGCTGGTGGACCACGCAGATGGAGTCTTTGCGTCTTGCTCATTTCTGCTGAGTCAGCATTCCATTTACCCACACTCTTCAGCTGTCACCTTTCTTGTGACTTCGGTACCTTCCACTCTTTCTTCTGTGGGAATAGAGTCTGTTCTTTGTAATCTAGGCTCCTCACATTCACGTCACATCTAATCCATCACCTGACCCCAGATTCTGATAATGGTCTTCAGAGCTCCCGTCTCCCCCACCTTTAATGTCCTCACTCGGGTCCAAGTTCCCTGCTGCAGAGAAGCACTCTAGCTTGAGTAATCAATCACCGATCCTCACTCAAGCCCTTCCTACTCCTGCACACCTGACTGTTGGTACTCTGTCTAAGTTCTACCCCCACAGCTACCTGGCAGCAGCCAGGTATGCTCCGCCCCACAGTTGCCTGGCAACAGCCAACTGTGCCTGACTGTAAAGGGGGCTGCTTGCCCCCTCCTTTCTCTCTCTCTCTTGCTCTTTGGTCTTCTCTTCTCTGCTCTTGCCCACTTCCCTGTCCCTTCTCTCCACTCCCCCTTTCCTCCAAGTGCCCATGGCCGGCCTCCTTTACTTCTACCCTCTTCTACTCTTCTCTGATTAAACCTCTCCACGTGGAACCATGGTGGCTTGGTGTGTTCTGTCCCCCTCCTGTTAGGTGACAACATCGCAGACATGTTGCTGTAGCATGTATTGCTCTTTTTATGACCTCTGGTTTCTCCAGAGATTAAGAAAGCAAGGAATGTCAAATGTGCCTCACCTTATATTCGATGCAGTGTGGCAAATCACCATGAACTCGACAACCTACAGCGCACACTTTCGACCTCACAGCTCCTGGGCATCAGGGAACTGGGGGTGTCTTGATCCTCTGCATCAGGTTTTCCCTGAAGCTTCGTGAGGGGATCAGCCAAGCCAGGGTCTGACGTGAGGTTCGTCTGGGCAAGGATCAGTTTCCAAATTATTCAGTGCTGTTGAGGAACTCGGTTTCTTATGGGTTCTTGGGCTGGAGTTCATTATGCTCTGAGCTGTGTGGTTTCCTCCTGCTTCACCAGTGCCTGTGAGCAGAGCCAGCAGCTATAAACCCACAAGTGAAATTGAGGCTGGACGCTCTTTTAACACATCCAGGAGTGACTCCATCTCCCTCACCCTGTCACATCATCGGTGGGGTGGAAGCATGTTGCTACACCCACCACATTCAAGGGAATGTATGGGGCTTGAATACCTGGAAGACAGGCCTCTGGCTATTGGAATTAGCCCACCGCAGGAAGTCTTGGACCCTTACTGATTGTGTCCGGCTCTGGTCTACCGGGAATGGTAACAATGGTATTGTTTACCTCACTTAACTCCATTTAGTAAAAAATGTTTTTATCCTGAGATGCTGACTAAAATCTTCTTTTGGAGAAGGAAAAAAAAAATCAAGAAAAGATTGCAAGGAAAAAAAAAAAGCATGCTTTCCAAAACAGCTATCCAAAACTCAGTAGCAGAGGCGAGACATAAACATGTGGTGACGCTGCTTATAAAGGCAGCTGATGGCACCTTTGAACCCAACCCTATAACTCAGACACTGGGCACAGTCCTGCAAACTGCCACTCTGGGGAAGGTAAGGAGCAGGAGACAGACAGCATCCGTCCACCTTCTTAGCTGGACACAACTGAGCCCAGACAAAAGGACGTTCCCCTTCAATGACAGCTCTTCTGTTAGTCATGGCTACTATTCCTCTACTCTTGACCGATTCTGACAGGGATGGTTACCTGCCAGGTGGCTCCTAGTCAGCTTGCAGGATGTCATGGGCTCTAATACTTGCATCCCAGGTTGCCCACCATCCATTTCTCAGAAGATCACTTCTATGTCTCCAACCCTAGTTATCCCTTCATCTGGTGCATTCTGTCCTGAGCTTGACTCAAGAGCTAATAAGTTATTTATGGAGCACTCATTAGAGAGCAGATACCTCTCCAAGCACTGACAGGAATCCACGTAGATATACAGTCATATAGATGCCAAGAATTTAGAGGAGCACAGCCCCAAAGTCGGAGAGATGCGTTTTGGAAGCGGCCTTTACTTTGGCACGATGCTGCCACTTTCTGAACTTTTTCCTCCTCTATAATGTGGAAACGGCTTCTCTACTTTGCAAGACAGTTGCAAAGATTAAATGATTTAATTCCAGGGGAGCTCTTAGCACCATGCCCATAGCAAATACCTAACACCTCACCACCCCCAGTGTACGGAGAGCGCTGTGAAGGCTGGCTATGTCTGTGGTGTTCACCTTTGCCTCCTCAGTACCCTATACAAGGCCTGGCAGGTGGTAAGTACTTGATAGACAGTTGTCAGACGGGTTAATAAGTGAGGCAGTACTACTGTGGTTAATGACTGAAGTAGTTATCTGGTGTAACTTTCCCAGGAGGTCAAAGATCTCACAGTGCCACCTAACTCAGTTTCAAAGTCCCCCTTGTCTGATAAGTGACGAGTCTGACCATTTAGCTGGGCATTTGGCTGCATCTTGAAGGGTTAAATTTGATTTGCCAGAGACCATAGAATAAATCTGGTTGCAAGGTTGGCATGGTTACAGGGGCATGCTCAAATTCTTGGACTCGTAGCTCTTTATTCCTACGCGTTCAGCATATCAAGACTGCCCCATCTTGGTTTAGCAAGCAAGGGAAAGTCCCGGTGGACTCCAGATTTGGGATAGGGAGGACCTTTTATCTTATATTATTTTTAACTTTTAGTCTTCTCTCTTACATTATATCCCAACAGTGTTTCCTGTCCCTCCACTCCTCCCAGTGGCTGTGTGTCCATCTGTCTCTCCCTCTAGTCCCCTTCCCTGTTCCCCCAAATCCACCTCCTCTGTTTCCTTCAAAAAAAAAAAAAAAGAGCAGGCCTCCGAGGGATGCCCACCAAACATGGCCTAATAGATGCGATAAGACCGTGCACAAACCTTCATATCAAGGCTAGAGATGACCCAGTAGGAGGAAAAGGGTCCCAAGCACAGGCACAAGGGTCAGAGATACCCCCACTCCCACTGCTGGGAGTCCCACACGAACACCAAACCACACAACCATAATGTATGTGCAGAGGGCCGAGCTCAGACCCATACAGGGTCCATGTTTGTCACTGCAAGTCTCCATGAGACCCTGTGAGCCCTGCTTAGTGGACTCTGGGGGCTGTGTTTTCATGGTGTTCTCAACCCCTCTGCCTCCCGCAGTCCTGTAGGAAGGTTGTTTAATTCCTCATGACCATGTTGGTGCTAGCAGTAGGACATAAGACATCTGCCTGGTCACATGATCAGACATCATTGCAGAGTTTGCTGAGTATTCCAGGAGTGATTTCCTCTATCAGCCACTTGGCATGGCCAGAGCCATCCCAGGACAGAAGAACAAATCTCAATCAAAAAGTAATAAGCTAATGCCTCGTAAGGACTTCATAATCACATCTTATGATAAAGGGCACCTTGCACACCTAGCACATTTCCCAAAGGATATGGGGAGCTTCAAGGCCTCTCACTTTCTGCACACTGTCCAGTCGGGGGTCTCTATGTTAATTACTATTTATTATAAGACGGTGCATCCATTGCAGTGATGCACTCTGGCAGCATATAGCCCTTTCCAGCACTAAGAATGCTAGTCAGTAGAGGTAAAACTTCCAGCTGAATACATCTCGATTTCGCCATGTTCTATAGCATAAGTATGTGGTATCTATGGCAAAAAGGGTCTTACCGTCAAGTTCCGAAGGGGCAACAATAGCATGGGCAATAATCTGTAATGTTTGGGAGGGGTTTGGTACCCCTTTGTTGAATAGCTCAAAAGATGTAACCCATTTCTGGTATTGGGGATTTTATTTGGTAGTATGTGATGTCCAATTCAGTTATTGTCTTCCCCGTTTTATGGTAACTCCATTTAAGTACCTTTTATATAAGTATACATTTCAATGTCCTCATTCTTAATCATGCCGTAAAAACGATAAGAAGAGAGCGTCTGAGACAGGTAAACACTTTTCGATCACTGAGACAATACAAATAAGTTTATGAAATGAACTGGCTCTGAGTATAAATGTTCTGAGATAGTTGAAGATTGATGGGGTTAGGAGCTCCAAAGCAGGGTCACCCGAATAGCACAGAGTCTTCGTGGTGTCTCCAGCTGCCCTGAAGGTCCAGAGAACGTGTCCTGGGACAAAGGGCAGAAAAGTTCAAGTGGACAAACCTCACTTTATTCCTTTACTCATTACTTTATTACTTAACAAAATACGTGCTAAAGGCCTGCTCTAAGCTGGGTGCTGTTTGATGGCAGAGATGTAAGTGGAGCACACATAGGCACTGTCTTTGCCCCTCGAAGCTCACAGGAGACTAAACACTATTACATCAAGTAATAATTTGAAAGTCACAAGCTCTTGAGCTCCAGCTCCAACCAGGATTATTTTCTGTGCCAACACCTTTGGCTCCAAATCTTAGTCTTATAATCTTGTGCTATTCACTCTGTCTGTTGACCTGATGAATTTCCATTCTGACTCATCTGGTTTAACCAGATTCTGATAGCATGATATCAAAAGCTGTCAACAAATGGTGTTTGGTGGGGTTTTTTGTTTGATTGGTTGGTTGGTTTTTTTTTTTTTTTCCTTGACACTGAACAGGATTTGGGCTGGATTTCATCATTGCTAACTTGTTCATGTGACTAACTGATGGAGGCTTTTTAATTGGTCTATTCCAGTATTCTTACTCATTATTGCTAGTTACCCAATGTGCCTGGGAGGCCAGGCAAATGCCTAATGGATGACCTAATGCCTAGACTGAATCACATTCAGGTTCAAGAAAACCTGTCCTGGGAGGTGGGCAGATCCTGCATTCTCTATTCTGCTGTGCAGGACTTAGGCCTTTCGAGGACTGAGGAAACAGAATCAGATCCTGACGGCTGTAGAGCTGTCTCTGATTCTAAGGAATCTCTTGATCTCTGATGTTTGGTTTGGGCACTGTGGCTGGGGGTTGAATGGTAGCCTTGCGCCTACTGGGCAGAAGCGGGACTGCTGAGCTACAAAGCCTCAAACTCTCATTCGAACTTGTCTCTAGTTAGGCGCACTGATTCTGGCAAGCCATTTCAAGGAGCTATGACTCTCGTGAAAGAAAGGAGAAAGGAGAAGGGAAGGTAAACGGTAAGACCTTAGCAACAACCCTGGGACTGTCGGGAGACACGCAGTTTGCAGCATGCGTGAAGGGAAAGCTAGTCGCGCTCTCCCCGGAATGCTCGTTCCTGCTCTGCTCTCGAGTGTGCACATACACTGAAGTCCAAGCTAACTTTACACCCAAAAGCCCAGCATTTGGGAAGACACATGGACTGTTTGCTTTGAGCTAGTGGCAACAGCTACTGTTCCCCCAGAGTTGGCTCAGAGAACATTTTTGAAACACAGACTGTCATGATTGCTGGCACACAGGATGTGTGGAATGAAAGAATGCTTTCAAAAAAAGAAGAAAAGAAAAGGGTCTATCACACAACAATAAGGCCCACAGTTGGTTCTTTTGGTAAATGTCAAGTTTCACTCACCAACCTCACACAGCCAGCATCAATTCCTCTGGCTCAGGTATCCCCTGTGGAAAAGCATGCTATTTATAAAGTCTCAGCCATTTGTGAGGGAAGACACACATTAGGCGGGGCTGAATTACCCCATCAACATAGCCCATGCTGCCTCCTCAGGCCCAGCTCTGCCTTTCCTCTTGGCAGGGATCCTCCTGCCCTGCGACATTCAGCTTTGGCCTCCCAGGTTGCCTGGCCTGGCTCACATTAGAATGGAAGGTGGTGGAGGAGGGGAATTGGAATACCTGAATGTGTGATGGCTTTGGATCTGGCCCCAGAAAGCCTTGATTTCAAATTTCAAATCTACTTTGTACTAGGGGAGGCTTGGTCTCCAGATCTATGGAAGTCTTGATAGGAATATGGACTTATGATTGCTGGTTGCTATTGTTTTTGTGCTTGGGGTTGAACTCGGGCTCTTACAATGACAAGCACTCTATCACTGAGAGCTATGCCCCCGGCCTCACATGACCTTATTAAAAATCATGATGAGGGGTTAAAGAGATGGTTCAGTGGTTAAGAGAACTGGCTGCTCTCTTAGAGCACCTGGGTTCCATTCCCAGCACCCACAGGGCAGCTCACAGCCATCTGCAACTCTAGTCCCAGGGAAATTAACTTCTTCTGGCTTCCTTAGGTACTGCATGCATGTGGTCTGCAAATATGCACTGCAACAACGCACACGGAAGAAAATATATATCTAAAGACAAACGTGCAGTGGATTAATACCCACTGCGCATAACACGTAACCAGAAGACATCCTTGGTCATTGTTGACTGTGGTAGTCACAGGCTTCTTGCTAGTAAGAGTGGTTTAAAATAGCAACGCTTTCATGGATTTGTACCAGGTTATGATGTTTGTCAGAATCAGTTCCCCAGTGCATTATGCAGTGATATCCAATGGAACGTTGAGCATTGATGGAGCCTGTCACGATAAGGCTAAATACTGCATGTAACAATTGAGGACTTCTAATTTGGCTATAAGAAGTGACATTCAAGTTTAATTAATTTGAAATAGCCATCCATGTATAATCTGTGGCTGTGCATGTTAGACTGCAAATTTTTATGATATTAAAACAGCTAAATCTGTGTGCAAGGGGGCCAACATGGTGATAGAATCGAATGCCTAGAGTAAGTCAGAAAGAGTCAAATTTTGAATGCACAATGGGCCCTGTTCTTATTTCTTTTACATATAAATAAGCAAAATACAAAATAACTAGCCTTAAAAACCACACAGTCTGTTTTCAGGAGCTGTTTGATGACTGTAAATTTTACTGACATGAAAAGAATTGAACTTTGATTTGAAACTTGCAAAATAAAACAAAAAAAAAAATTACCCAGCATCAAAAATGATCACTGGACCCCAACATGTACAGAAGAGCTTCTGGAATGTTCTCTCAGAGGGCACTGAACCTGCGTAGCTGAGAGAAGCCATATCAGTGCCGTGAGCTCCCCCATCGAGAGACTGGTGGAAAAGCTCAGGTGAGGAAAAACTGATAAAGGTGTCGTGTGTTTTGTTCCTGTTGGCACCACCTAAGACGTTAGAACAAATGGTGCTTGTTCAGTAATAACTTAAATGAGCCACGCATGCTGTGAGAGAGCGTCTGCTGCCTATGGTGTGTTGAAGTGATGTAAGGTGATGGTACAGATGGGCAAGTGTCCAACATTGCTCAACGTCGAGCACAGAATTGAACATGGCCGAAGTTAAATCCGTCCTTCACTGGAATCCAAGACCTGGTTCTGAGCCTTGGTTCCACCAGCTACCAACTGACAACCCTTCAGCAAGCTACTACTCCCTTTGTCGCCCCCATTCCTGTGTATATAAATGGGGTGATAAGGCCCAGCTCACAGATTCTCTTAGGGGATGCAGGGAAAACTGTGATGCAACCTGTGAAGGACAGCTGTCATCATCATCGTGTCCTTTGCTTTCTCAAAGATCATCTACGGGATGTGGCAGAGCAAGCCGTCTGGACTACAGATGAGGAGATCAAGGCTGTCAGGAAGAGCAGTGGGCTTATCACAGCCACGGAACACCAGATAACTCTGCTCCAGAGAACTCAATAGTTTCATTCATCTTCAGATACGTCGCTCTGGAAAGGTCTAAAACGATAAGATTGTAAGGAAAGCAGCCTTAGCTACCTTCTACATGGGAAGGGGAGGCTCTACCTGGGACCTTAGTTATAACAACTAAGGGCCAATTGGGTCAGATCCAGTGCAGTTTGATTGCGCCACAGAACACTCGCTGACTTGGGAAGTGCCTTGGTTGCTGCGCTACAACAACAAAGTTGAGCAATTGCAGTAGAGACCATGTGATGTGCAGAATCAGATATCAGCACTGTCTACTACTTACCGAATACGTTAAAGAACACGGTTCTTCCATATCTCAGGAACTGGCTATTAGAAGGGTGTGGCTCAAGATACTAGGCAGCTACGGTTGTGGCCAGCACCTCTTAAGTCTTTGAGCCCTTAGATTTCTACATATGCTGTATGTCCTAATGTGATAGCACTCTGTCCTCTGGACTGGCATGGCCGTTGCTGTCATGCCCATGAGACCCTTATAAGATTGGTTCTACAACATTCCCTCAGAGAAAGGGGCATCATCTGACCCTCAGCTGAGATTGTAGCTGTTCCTGCTTTCCAGCCTCTAGTTGCACATGATCCTGCTCCAGCTGCTAAGGCCCTTGGTGGGTGGGTGTTAAAAGGTTAACCGAGGGTGAGACTCCCGTAATGTAGCTCTATTGAACTGGCTCCCTTGCTCAGGTAGGCTTTTGGTCTAGCTGCTTAGTGCCCCATGTTCCTGTAGGTTACCTCAGGAAGCTCACTGGTTCATCTAGCTGGACCTGGATCGTTTGTTTGGTTTGTTGGTGCTGTATCTGCAGAAAATAGAGGTTTCTGAGCATCTCCCCAGGGAAAGTCCTGTAATACCTAGAGGCAAAAGGGATGGCTTGGGGACACTAGGAAGTCTTGGGACTTCAGCCACTGCTCACTTAGGCAGGCACAGTTCTAGGGGTGGAAGGAAGATTTGAACAGCAAAAGTACTCAGAAAACAGGAAGTGCCAAGCTTTGTCATATCTTTCTTAAGTAGCAGAGATGCAGATCCTCAAACAACAGTGTCTGTCCCTGTGGAGGGGGCGTCTTCACTTCTCCTTTGTGTTTCAGTTCCTGGTGTTGAATCTGGGGTGGTCACAGATTGACACGGAATTTACATAGATGCAAGTGACAACCGGGAAACTTCTGCAACGCTAACGCAAAATATTTTTCTGCAACTCTACATAGCAAAGCCACATTTCTTGACTTGGCAACTCGATGGACACGAAATGGTAGAATAGTTTTGTTTTTAATTATTTATGTAGTTTTCACTTGAACATTCCACAGGCATGGACTGTAATTTGTATTTTTTCAAATTACAGATTGACTTTTTAGGATTGCCCAATCCAGTTTAGTGCTACACCCCAGGTAGGACCAG
The DNA here is from genome assembly GCF_011064425.1 of Rattus rattus. Taxonomy (NCBI): domain Eukaryota; kingdom Metazoa; phylum Chordata; class Mammalia; order Rodentia; family Muridae; genus Rattus; species Rattus rattus. The sequence continues at coordinate 86,330,833 of NC_046159.1, read as the reverse complement.
GCCTCTTTCAACAGCCCCATTACTAAGGAGGGCACCTCTCCTGAGGTGGCCCTCAGGTTGCCAGTGCAGTTCCTGGAAGCCCATCTACGGCTCTTCTCCCAGTAGGAGAAAGAAGAGCTGCTAGGCTGCCTGGAAACAAGGCAGCCTTTGTCATCTTTGTCCCCTAGACTACTGCTTCTCCTGGGTTCCATTAACAAAGACATCACAGGCACTAACGACATTCGTAAACCCATCCAAGAAACCAATGGGAACTGGTACAAACCCTTTCAGTTACCCACATGGATACCATAGCTCAGCTGGTGGAGAGCACCTCCTGAGTTTGAAGGAAATGATGAATTTCTTTGCTCATTCATTCATGTGGCAAAATATATATCACATGCCTATTGTGTGCCAAGCCTTGTACTGGGTATGTGCAGCTGTTACAGGGACCAATGTGCCCCATTTGTTCTGAAGTCCTCATGACTTCCTTAGGATTTCATGATAGATATGTTCATTACTCATAACAAGCTCCTTTGAGTCTCCATCAGGTTTATACTAATGAGATGACTTGGTGTGAGATCCCTAGATAGACTCAAGATGGGGTCTGGTGACAAAAGAGACCTTGGAACTTTCCATGCCACCCACCAAACCTTCCACCAGTCCCCATGGAGGTCAGAGCTGAAGACTGAGAGCTTTAGAGATGACAACAAGGACGCGTGGTGAGATTGTGGGCACCCTAACCACAGAGGCAAAGTTCTGGCACCTGAGACCTTGTAGACTATGCTTATGTGACTCTTCACTTGCTGTTCCTTAGTGTCATTGACACTAAACCACACAATGGAAGTTAAATTTCTCTAAGCCCTGTGAGATGTTCCAGGAGGAGTGACTAGTGGGAACCTCTGATTTTATACCGTTGGTCAGACGATGGGTGTTCTGGGCTTGTGATTGTCATCTCAAGAGAGGGTACACTTGTGGAACATCAACCTATCAAGGCTACACACTCTCTCTTTCTGGCTAGCATTAGAATTGAAGTGAATTGCATGATAATTTGGATGTCAGAGAACTGGGTGGTGTCATAAAACAAGACTTTCTCCATTCTTATTCCAATAATGGTACAGAGGGAGGGAGGATAGATAATGAGACATAATCACATTAGGGTGACATGTTCGTTAAAGGGAAGGATGGAGCCCTCTGAGAGCCTGTAGCAGGAAGAACCTGTCCTAACTTTCGAGGAAGAAAAGGCTATATGGGAGTTATCCATGCAAAACAAAGAAGAGAAAGCATTCCAGGGAGAGAAAGAAGCAGGGCCTGGAGGGAGGGTTGGCAGGAGCTAAGGCTGGACCTAGAGCAGGCATGAATGCGAAGGCTACTTGTGTTAGGTGAGAAAAAAAAAAAAAAAGCAAGAATTCTCACTTCAGCAAGCTTTGGGCTACCTTGTGAAGTTTCCTCTTCAGACACTACTGAGCCTCAGTAACTTAACTCAGTCTCAGGAAGCAGCATCTATGCACGTCCAAGGAGCTGCAATATCAGATATAAGCCCTGAGGGAGAGTGCCACTGGTCCATGAAGGGAAACACAGTGAATGCATGCTTCTTGCTCTTTGTCAACTCTTTGTGAGGACTGCCTTGTAACAGTTGATTTCATTTAGTGATGGCATCTTGGCTCTAAGGATTGGCACATGAGCAGACGTAGACACAGTGATTGGTTCAGAAATGGACATGGGACTTGAGCTGGGCCTTTAAGTCTTCCCTTGGGACTTCTGGTGGAACTAAAGAGGAAGGCAAACTACTGAGATAGTAAGTAAAGAAGATGGTTAAGATTGGACCGAATATCAACCTCCCAGAAGGAAGTTGTCCTCAGAGTGACAGCACCCCCCCCCCAACCACCACCCTCCACTCCCTACCCTCACTACCTCATTCCTTCATGGAACAAACTTGAGATTTGCTTTCCTTAGCATTTCAGAAAATCCCTGGTTGTCCAGCTGACCACAGTTCAGTGACTCTTATCCTTCCAATCCCTTATCTCCTGACTCTGCACCAAATCCTCACCTTGAGGTTTCTTTATGAAGAAATCAAACTTACAAGGGCTCTCTGGTCACTTTTCTTTTTCCTGCTGATTATCTGTGTAAGGTCTCAGGGATGGAGGTGGAGTTACCCTTCCTGAAGTTCAACATCTGGAGTTTATCCTCACCCCAAGAGATGGCTGACTATTTCCTCTCTGTTTGTCCCTGAGACTGTGACTATAAGACAAGTTTTTACCAGACCTTGCTCCAAAATGATGGCCTAACAGTAAAACCTTTACAGGAGATAGCAAATGGACTCTTTATAGAATGCAGACAATTCTAGAAATCAGGGAATAATACTGTTAGATTATAAGGAGAAGATAGCTGAACTAACAGACTTTCCTATTAGACCATCCTAACACTATGTAATGGCTGTATCAACTCCCAAACTTAGTCATCACAGAAGGTCCCACATGGCTGCATATAAACTTATAGCTCCAGTTTCAAATCCCCTAGCTAATAAAATTCCTCACATATCCCTCCACAGAAGTACAAGGTAGAATAATTGGTATACTGTATCAGTGAGGCAGAAAGGCACACAGAGCAATGGATTCATGGAGCTGATCAATGGAAACTCATCAAACACTTATACAAGCCCATCTGGCATGGGAAGTACAGTCTGTGAGTTGTAGTAAGAGCTAGTCTTACTGGCAGGGATTTTACAAGGCAGTCAACAGGTTGGTCAAAGCTGTAAAGTTTACATAAATAATCCTCGGACCTATTCAATGACCCCCTTTTAGCCTTTTCAGTAATGGGGTGCCTGTCTAGGGGAGAGTGGCGATTAGACTTTACTTATATACCACCTAAATCTGGGCCTAAGTATCCGTTAGTGCTTTCAGATACTTTCATAGGATGAGTAGACGTGTTCCTACTAGAACAGAAAAGGTTATACAAACTATGTAAATAACTCTTCAATTATTCATCAACATGGGTTCCTGACATCCTTCCAAAGTGACCATAGGTCTTTTGTTGCAAAGGTAACTCAAAACTTTCCACAGCTCTTGCAATTAATTATGTTACATTCAGTTTGGCATCACCAATTCTTAAGAAAAGTAGAAAACAACAATCAGACCCTTAAGCAAAGTAGCTATTTTGTTCCAAGGAGGCCGCTACACCCAAGTCTTCCCAAGGCCCTCTCACTGCCTGTTGGATTTTATGAAGACACAAACACCTGCAGAGCACAGTGCATGCAGGTAAACCATAGCAGGCTCTCTTAGACAAGGGAAACCAACTCTCAGTCAGATCTAACTAGAGATCGTGCTGTCTCTCCAAAGCAGGACAGCTAGGAGGTAGGGCTATGCTTAAAATACACAGGAAGGGATGGCTAAAAGAGCAGGGGCCCAGTCACTTTACCACCCTCCATTGCTGGGTCCGTTCAGCCTGCTCTCCCACAGTACTGGAGTCTCAGTCTCTTTGGTAGTGCTGAGGATCTATAGATCATGAACACTGTAACAGGAGCCCATGCTTAAGTTGTAGCCTTATTATGTCCTGGGCCAAGGCATTACCAAACAAAGGTGGTCTGTCCCTAAACCCATTAGCTCAAGCTAATGAGTGGCCTTTTGGCTATTGGAGTCCCTCTACTCAAATGCAAAAGGATACTGTGAATCTGGATCAAACCCAATGCAGGATAACTATCTTTTTAGGGAAGGCCAACCTTTTGACATTGCAACATGATGCTGCCATTTACAAAGTTCATCCTCGAGAACCATATCACTGAGTTGGGGTGGGGAAGGTTAAAAAAAAAGTCCTACTATGTTTTAAGTAAGCTTGTGATTTTGCTTACGCATATCCTTGGCTACATGTAACCCGTGGGTCACAGGTTAGACGTACCTCCTAGATCGAGACAGTAAAATATTAAGCCTTTCCTAGCATTTGAATAAGCAGAATCTAGGGGTTAGGAACTATAGAATAGATGAAAGCAGTCGCTTCGTCTTCAGTCATGAGGTCCTGCAGGGGTGACATCCTCCAGACAATTTCTCTACATTATAGGTTGCAATGGTTTAAATGAGAGTGACTCCCATAGGCTCATATATTTGAATGGTTGCTCCTTAATCGGTGGAACTATTAGAAAGAATAGTTTTGTTGGAAGAGGTGTATCACTGGGAATAGGCTTTAAGGTTCAGCCTCTGCCTCTCTCTCTCTCTCTCTCTCTCTCTCTCTCTCTCTCTCTGTCTCTCTCTCTCTCTCTCTCTCTCTCTCTCTCCTGTCTACCTGACTGTCTACTCCCAAGCTTCCCACCATGATGGCTATGAAGTCACCCTCTGAAACTGAAAGTAAGCCCCAAATAAGTAAGCTTTATTAGTTGTCTTGGTTATGATGTCTCTTCACAGAAATAGAACGGTACCTAACAGTACCTAAGACAACAGGGAATTTTATCATGATAGACATGACTTGGGGAAGTGAATAGCTGGGAATTTGTTGTGATATTTCTTGAGTGGCCTCTGATCTTTAAGGCTTACTTGTCTTTTCCAAGTAACTTGATCCTGGGTTTGAGTCTTATCTGAGTTGGGCTGGCCTTAACAAGCACATCCTGGGCTTGTGGTTTCCCAAACTCTGTCTTACCAAGTCAAGTACTTCCTGAAGAATATTAGAAGGTAGACATAGCATTCAGCTAAAAGAACTAATAAATGAATACACTATTCTTGGGGCACCTCAACCTAAATATGGTTCCCAGCTAACAAGAAACTTATTCCTCATTTGGTCATCAGGCTCCTTCCTAACAGATAAATATTACATTCTGGCATATAAAAGAATAGGAGATGAGTGTGATTTCACAAACCAGAGTCCGTGAGAAGCATTTTATCATGGGCCTATCATTTATTCTGTTATCAAACTCTCTTGGTTTAAGGCTTAGAGTGTGAGTTGAGACATGGTCTTAGCTCAGCATCAAAAAAGAATTCTGTTTTCTTACCGGTGGCATCAAGAGTGACCTAGGGTAACTCTGACATGATATCAGTCACCGTTTCTATAGTTACATTGGCTCTTGGGCATCACAGGCATAGCCATCATCCAGTGGACTAAGATGGGCCTTCAGCTTGGGTTGCCACTTAATTGTCCTGGGTGGGGAAGATCAACGTATTCCTACTGTCAAAGAAGCCCCTGGGACAGAAAACTCACTAACCTCATTGGCCGCCAAAGCCCTCTATTTCAGTTACCTGAGGGCAACTGGACCAAAACAGCTAGAAGCTGGGTCCTAATAGCCAATCATTAATTCAGGTAATCTTTTCCATCCAATCTGTACTTTAAAGGCCACAGTGCCACGGGAGTTAGGCCTCCTTATTCCAGTTTTTGAGATTGCCTGAGACTGTCTCTGATGCCTGTAGCTGACATGAGAAGGAAATCCATAGTTACTGGAAACTTCTTTCCACTAAGCTGGTGTCTACATTTGAGCATTTTCTGAAAGCTTCTATTCACCTGTTTAGAAGTATAGCTGGATTTCCAACCGGCCCACAAGTGATCTTCTAGACCACACTATGACTTCCTGCCTTAACTGAATTCCTCACAGCTTCCTTAAGCTAGTGGGGTGCTTTGGCCATTCCCTATGGTCACAAAACTGAGACCCCTGGGAGATCTGTGTTCTGTCTGACTGCATGCCATATGCATTGTATTCTCAATGGCTTACTGTGTTCAATGAGCCAACTCCCCTTGCCTTAGCAATGGTTCTTGCTTTTTGATAGTGCAGAAATGGGCCACGTTTACCATCAAACCTTGCCAGGTTAACAAAAACGTCACATTGAGTTTCACAGGTCTATCCCAGTACGTATCAGGATTTTCTAAAAACTCTACCAAATTGTGCATGTGTGTGTGTGTGTGTGTGTGTGTGTGTGTGTGTGTGTGTGTGTGTGTGTGTGTGTGATCTTAAGTCTGGTCTAGAAAGGTAGGCACGTCTTCTGCATCCTCCCCATCAGGCACCTCCTTTGACCGAAATATTCCACTACTTGATTCAAACTTTGCCCCAATGCAGAGTTCCATGGAAAAGTCAAGGATGGCCTTAAGACAGGCAGTGGACTAAAGAGAAGAGCATCAGAGAAGCAGACGGGTACAGAGGGTCTGGTACAGTGAAATGTTCAGACCGTCTGTCTGTTTTGATGGAGGGGTTTGCAATAGAGGGAGGTCCCTAGGTTCTTAATAGTCATAAAAACCTATCCACAAGGAATGTCTTCCCATTTTCCCATGCCTGTTGCACAAGTTCTAGAGCCGGAGGCACTGAAGTTAATAGAGACATTGGTAGGCTATTCCGAGGGCATGCTGGGACCAAGCGGTGCTGCTGGCTGTTTGAATTTACTCCAACTAGAAGACACCCTGAGAGGAAATGTTTTGGAATGCCAACAGTGTTTCCCATGTCCAAGATCTTGGTAAATTCGATATCCCACAAAAAGTGCAGGGGTAGCATGATCCATAATGAGCAGGAAAAAAAAAAATGATTCCATCAAACTGGTGTCCAGGCAAGTCTGTGGGGGCATTTTCTTGATTAATGATTGCCTACCCTGACGTCCCTCAGGGATGGACTGTGATTGGGATAGCATATGCCAAATAAACCCTTTCTTCACCAGGGTGATTTTGGTCAATGTTTCATCACAGAAAAGAGAAGCCAAACTAGGACAGCACCAAAAATGAATCAAAAGGCACTGTTCTTTCCACACAGCTCTGGCAAGGAACTAACTGGCAGCCATGTCTAGCCTGAAGGATTTCAGGTGCTCCGGCTGCTGCAGCTGCAGAGCTCGAAGGTGGGACAGGAAAGACCACTCCAGGCTTTTTAAGGGCACTGCGTTCAAGACCTGAGAGCTTGCCTTCTGTCTTCTGACGATACTCCCTAACTCTCCTAAGCTAGGGAAGATGTAGGGAAGAGGGTCACATCTAAGGAGGGAGAGGGACTGCACTTGGAAACATCTCATGTCTCTTCTGGAACTAATAATTGAGGATTAGATACTTTCCAACAAATCTGAAAATACCTTCTTCAGAGACAAGATAATTTAATGGGAGAATGTGTCTCTTCTACAATGCTGAATGAAAAAAAGATAGCAAATTCTAGAATTAAATTGTTCAAATGTGTGTGTGTGTGTGTGTGTGTGTGTGTGTGTGTGTGTGTGTGTCCAGAGACAAAAAAGAAGCCTGAAACCTGTGGTGCCAAGAAGGATGTGCTATGTTGGTGTTAAGTTCCTGGGACTGGCTGGAAGCCCTCAGGGACGAAGGCATGACCTATCCAGAGGTGGAAGCCCAGACACCATCACTGTCTAAGGGTGGACATCTTGGGCTTGAGTAAAGAGCATGACCCTAAGTAGAGCAGGGCCTAATGCCCAGCCCTCCCCGAGTATCTCTCTCCATTTGTTCAGGGTGGATTGGTCCCCTGTGTGTTTCCTAACCTCACCATAGATGGTCCTTTTCTGTGCTGTCTGGTTGAAAGATTCGTCCTGTCAGGGAAATTCTGCCTTTCTTTCCACCTGATATCTTAGGGGTATCACAAGCCTTGAGCAGCTTTTGTCCTCTTTGTCTTACCACCCAGTCTGAGCAGCAGACGCTCAAAGCAGCCTGTAGTTAGAGGTAGTCAGGGAACAGACTTGCAATGCAGAACATGAAAGACAGACAAGTAGCCATGAGTCACGTTGCAGGTGAGCAGAAGCCCTCCTCTCTGTTTTGTTACATGTTCACAAGGCACAGACATGCAGGTCTGTAACTTTAGTTTTTCCTAACCCTGCTTTTAATGATGATTCTTTAACCTCTCTTTTATCCCACCATCCCACCAGAAGTAGTGGGAAAGAAAGGATTCGGGAAAGTGCACCTGTTTAGAAAGGTCCTTTGGAGCAACTCTCTGTGTTGTCTGGAAATCTGCAGTTCAGTTCAGAGGTTAGCAGCGGCAGCTTGATCCACTAGCAAATGCTTCACAGATACACCAGCAGTTCAGTTCGGTAGAGTCAGGACAGCAAACACAAATCAGCAGACATAGCACTACCTAGCAGAGACAGCCAGGCCTCAGCCTCAGTAGGAGTCAGCAGGAGGGACCCAGAGGGATACCAGAAGTTCTTGGCTATGCGACGATCTTCAGACTTGAGACCAACAAGCATTGCATAGCTAGCTCTGTAAGCAAGCCTGGTTCAGCCTCCATCACTGTCCATCTAGCCCTATTTCTACCCTCCAAGCCTCACGTGCCCTCCATGGATCTTACCTCAGCACATGCATCTGTCTCAGCTGACATGACTCTGCCAATCAGCTGGAGTCCATGGAAGCTGCAAGAAACTGCAGCACAACCACCAGAAGGTTTTGGTGTGTTTCTCTCTGTGGAGTTCTAACAAACGTAGCTCAACTACACAATGGAAGGCGGACCAACACATGTGTGGAGTTAGTGAAGAAGCCTTCATTTTGCGTCCTTTCACGTGCTTGCTTTAGCAGAGCCTCCTTTCTCCTGTGTCTGCTTCAGTGAAACGTTCCTTCACATGTTTGTCCCAGCAAAACAGCATGCAATGCAACTTCCTTTCCAAAGAACCCTTATGTTTCCACTACATGGGTCTACAGTTTAATGAGGGGTTTTGTTTTTAACTACTCTAGGTGTAACCCAGACATTCCCAAAAGACGCCATAACTGGGGTCCCTTGAGTAGTGTGTTGAGAAGCAGTACTAGGAGGCCTTTGCATCTTATTTTACTTTTTAAAATTTTATGTGTATGGGCATTTGCCTGGATGCATGCCTGTGCACCATGTACCTACCTGGTGCCACTGAGGCCAGAAGAGGGGACCGGATCCCTTGGAATCGGAGTGTGAGGTCATGGAGGTGCTGAGACTCTAGTGGACGTCCTCTGGAAGAGCAGTCAGTGCTCTTCACCACTGAGGCATCTCTCCAGTCCCTCGCCAGCTCTTTTCACAGACTCTCAGTAGCTTAGATTAGGATAGGGCTTATCCCTTTGCTCCTGTGAGAGTCCAGGCTGGTGCAGCCTCATTTTGTGGTGTTGGGGACCTTCATCATCATGCCTAGGATGCTGGCAAGACCCCAAAGAGATCTCAGCTGCAGCTATGTCATGTGTCAGGTTGCAAGTGTGGAAGGACAGAGAGCTCGGTCTCTGCTGTAGTAATGGAGACTGCCAAAGCCTCCGCCCCTGAGCATGCGCAGCCTGCCGAGATGATCAGAGATGATGACAAAGTTTCAGCTCCTATGGTAAATGCTAATTAAAAGTAAGGAAATTATCAGACTGTAGGTAATGCAGACAAACCAGGTATATGTAAAGGAAAAGTGTGTGTGTGTGTGTGTGTGTGTGTGTGTGTGTATGTGTGTGTGTGTGTGTGTGAGAGAGAGAGAGAGGGGGGGGGAGCGCACATGTGTGTCAAATGTGTTGTTTGATTATGTGTGTTATGTATCTGTATCATGCACATCTAAGTGTGAGATGCTGGGCCAATCTTCAAGCTTGGGTCTGCACATGTTTGTACAGACATGTAGGGAGTAAGTACATATCTGGGTTTGCCCACACGTGTGCTGCACATCATGTATATGTATCTTCCTTCCAGCCTTGTCCAACATTCTCCAGAACAAACAGTAACTGCAGGGTCACATTCGGCCTGTTTCAATGCACTAAGTCTAAATCTTAGCCACAAGTACAAGTGTGCATGAAATAAAACTTGGTTTTTAAGGGCTGTTTCTACCACAAGCCTCCATTTCTAGGCAGGGTGAGGTAGAGAGTGGAGCTCACTGAATCTAGTGTCCCTTGCTCTCCTGCTGACCCTTTCCCTGTCAGCTCTGCTGAATTCCAGGTGACTTACATGGTGCCACCAGGGGAGAGTCACACCTGATGTTCATGAGCATCTCTCTGTGTTGGCCTGGGTTGGGAACCATGAGGGACAGGAAGCTGGTGAGAACCAACTTCTGAGGTCAGAGGTCTGGAAGGGTCTTAGATCCCCTAGGCTGTGAATCATGAAGAGAGGCACCAAGACTCTCAGGGCCCCACTGGGTGTGTGTGCTGTCCCTTCTGCTGCCGTACTGTGGTAGACAGTTGTTTTGATTGCTGGTTTACTGCTTACTGACCCATGTCCGCCCCACCCCACCTCTTTGCACTGCTTTCGCACCACCCTTGGTGCAGCCCTTCCCACGGAGAAGTCAGTAAATCTGGCAGACATCTCCGCCCTCCTGCTGCTTCCACAAACTTCCTCCATACCCTGATGTCTCTCGGCCTTCTAGGTTCTGTCGGCTTGGCTCACGAGCAGAGCATTTGTCCCTGCCTGTGGCCTCGGAGTACGTCCTGGCTCCTACCCTGTTCCCTGCTCCCCGTCTGGGAAACCGTCAGTTGGGGTGAGGAGCTGTTACAGGTAAAGGATGTCCCTTAGGGTGTGCTCACCTTCGGTTGTCCCTGCCCCAGATAATTCCTTTTGTCTGAGGCTTGAGCTTTTAAAAAAAAAAATTTTTTTTTAAAGATTTATTTCATGTCTGGGCACACTGTCACTGTCTTCAGACGCACCAGAAGAGGGCGTCAGATCCCATTACAAATGGTTGTGAGCCACCAGATGGCTGCTGGGAATTGAACTCAGGACCCTGTGGAAGAGCAGTCTGTGCTCTTAACTGCTAAGCCATCTCTTCATCCTGAGGTAAGGCTCCTACATCATCATCCTGACTGATGGAAAAGGACAGTGTAGAGGGATGGAGAGGCGAGGGGAGAAAACACATCCCCAAATATGCCGTCAGCACCTGGCCACACAAGGACAGCCACAGTTGGCTGCCATCAAGGTTTGGGACCCTGTTTTGCACACTTGTACCTGGGTCATAGTTTTGCCCTAGGAATATTTGTAGGCTCCAAAATTATTGGGCTTTGTAGAAACTATGTACAGATGGTTGTACTTTTAAGGTAATCATGGGCTGGAGAGATGACTCAGTGGGCAAAACTCTACCTGTGACAACTCAAGGACCTTACTCTCAATCCCTAAAAGAGAGGTGAGCTATGTCTGTAATCCGAGTGCTCCTGGGAGCACGGGAGGTGGGACGAGACAACCTCCGGAGGCTGGAGGCCAGCTAGCTGGTGTATTCAGTAAAGGAATCCCATCTCAAAACAAGACGGAAGGTAAGGATGACGCCCAAGTTCCTCTGACTCCGTCCATGCACTGTGGCTAGAATATGCACACACAGTAACAGCCAAACGCACGTCAGACGCAGGCATGCATCACATACGAACACAAGCACTCTAAACAGTGTAAAATAAGCTGAAAGTACTAGGAAATGTCACAAATATCCCTCAAATCCACTGTTTGCAAGGAAAACGTCAGTCTCTGATTGGCTACTGATGTGTCGGCTTTCTAGGGCTATGATGTGTCAGTTGGCCTTCTAGGGCTAACATCCTCCTGGAGGGTCCTGGCAAACAGAATCCCTTGTACCTCTAGAAATGAGTCCACAGTTAGCCCACACCGGGTATGATAGCTCCATTCCAGGGCCGTCAGCCTGTGTAAGGCTGTGTACTAACCGAGGCTTCTGGGTGTCTGTGGTCTGTTCCTTCTGGTCTGTCTGCCAGACCTCACTTGTAGAGTATGTGACTACCAGCTCTTAGGGAAGATGGTTGAAGGGCATCTCTCAGGAGCAGGAAAGATTTATTGGATAAATAAATATTGATAAGGATTGTTCATACATTTCTGGTAGATATGTTGCTACTCATCCCTGTTTCGCAAGCACAGAAGTGTACACATGCATGTGGAGGTCAGAGGTGAACTTACAGTATCATTCATCAGGTGCCATCCATCTTCCCATTATTTATTTTGCCATAATCCCTCACTGGCCTGGAGCTTGCAGTTAGGTAAGGCTGAGTGGCTAGTAACCCCCAGGATTCGCCTATCTCTGCTTCCCTAGTGCTTGGATTTTTATTTTATTAGTTTTTACATGGATTCTAGGATTCAAACTCAAACCTTTGTGCTTACAAAGCACAAAGGCATTTTAACAACTGAGTTATCCCAGTCCCCAGTGATTCAGAGTCCATCCATGCGTCCACTTACTCATTCACTGAGACAGAGTTTTGCTGTGTATCCTTGGCTGCTCTGGAGCTCACTATGCAGACTTGGCTGCTTGTAAACTCATAGAGATCTACCTGCCTTTGCCCCCACAGAGTACTGGGATGGAAGGTGTGCACCACGTGCCCAGCCATCTCAGAGCCTTTAACGTACAGTCATGCATTGTAACTGCTCGAGATTGTGGTGTGTACGATAATATACGCTGTAAGCGAATTCTCATGGCTACCTGATGCTCCGACACCGTCTTGGGACTGTTGCCAGGCAGAACACATTTTGAGAAGTGCTGTGGTGGCATACACCTCTCTCGTTACAGTGTAGTGTTTTGTGGTTCTAACCACTATGATTTGGGGTTAGAGAAGATCTGAGCTTGGCAAAGCTAAATGGCCGAGAAGCAGCAATTTACAGTCGCGACCAAGACGGCGACTCATCATCCTGTAAATCTCCTGATTCTAGGAAATCAATGGCCTAGCCATTGGCACCGCTACCTCAGAGCTCACCTCAGAGCAGGGCTTCCCTGCTTCTGTTACTATTGGTTTAAGGCCCCAGATGTTTCCTTTCCTTTTGCTTTTCTTTCTGGAATATCAAAAACTTCAATATTCTAGAAGCTATGCGTCACCTCGCTGTCTTTCCCCATGAGAAACTCAACTCTCTATTCAGTCAACTTGCCCAGGTTGAAAGACCCTTTCAAGCCTTCTGTGCCAGTCTTATCCAATGCTGTTAATCATTTATGTCACATCCACACAGTTATGGGTAAAGAGGCCGATTGGAGACAATGGAGTCTGTGTAACTCTCCTGGTTTTGGAGCTGTGGAGTGGGAAACAGCCCCAGGTAATAGGACAGAGAGACAAAAAGCATTGTGTGCCTGATGCTTAGTTTTGCTGGATTTCTTGGAATGGGCAGCATTTTGAAACATCTGAAATGAGAACTTTGAACTGATCCAAGAGAAACTGCCCCAGCTAGGTTGGTAAAGGATTCACCTCATAAACATGAGGACTTGGGTCTGGGTTCCCAGAGTGCATGTACAAAAAGCCAGATGTGGTGACACCAGCAATGCCGAGAGGGGAGGTGGAGACAGGTGGATTCTGAAAGCTTACTAGCAGCCAGCCTAGCCTGGGTGTCAAGGTTCCCAGACAGTGAGAGACCCTGTCTCAAATAGACTTTGGAAGGTGCCTGTGATGATTAATCTCTTTTGTCAACTTGATTGGATATAGAATCACCTGGAAATCACAACTGATTTCTGGGCATGTCTATAAAGGAGCTTCTAGATTGAGCTAATGAAGGTAGGAAAACCCGTCCTTACAATGAGTGGTTTAGTAGGCAGGAGAGCCCAAAACTGAACAAAAAGGAGAAAGCTAAGTGAGCTCAAGCATCCATCGCTCTGTCGGCTCCTGGCTGATGAATAAATGGGATCAGTGCTTCACGCTCCTGCCTTTCCCACTGACTGTATTCCCTCAAACCGCAAGCCAAGATAAAGCCTTCCACTTTTGAGTTACTTCTTGTCTGGTGTTTAGTCACAGCAAAGAGATCAACTAATCCAGACTCCCCAAAATGACACCTGAGCTAATCTTCTCGTTTCTGCATGTATACACAAACCCTTGCATATGTCTGCTCCCATATACAGATGAACGTGCACAGACAAAAAGAGGAGAGGGAAAGAAAGGAGGAAAGGGAGACCAGCTGCTTAATAAATGTGTATGGACCCAGGCACGAGAGCATGAGAAGAGAATGAAAGGAGGCGACCTTCTCAGAGACAATGTTGCTGAAGGACTTGGCCCTCCTTTCTCTACACAACGTGGCCTGTACTCGCCAATCCTCACTGCTGGGACCTGCCAGGCCAGTGTTTCATTATCATATTGGCCCTTAAACAGTATGTTTCTTCATACGATGATGACAGGATTTCATGAATAGGAATTAGGCCTTGGACCAAGTTTATAATAAACCGCAAGCTTCGTTATGTAGGTAAGGAAAAGGGACCAGCTGCTGAGTGATATATTTGCCATGTAGCAAGAAGGCAGCTCTGAGACGTTGTTTAGGAAAGGTGCCATGGTGATGTCTGACAGGCTCCAGGCATCTTTCTCTTGGAGGTGGATGTGTAGGAGGACAGTAAGAAACCAAGAATTAAAAAAAAAAAGACAATCAGGTAGAAATTCTTCCCACCCCTGTTGAGCCAAGTTATCTGGGCCCCTGGAGAAATGACACCACCCTATAATGTTTATTAAATGTTAAAGGAAAGTATAAACGTGATTTTTCTATTCAGGCCTAATTAAGATCTATGTCAAGAGCTGGGGATTTTTTTTTTCCTCCTGCTGAACAACGAACAAAGGGGCCCATTAATGTTAGGAAGTGACCTCAGTGTGCTTAAAAATATTTGTGTTGCTTCTGTGTAGAATGGCAGGCAAGCACGCCCTTCCCAACCTGTGTGGGCAGCAAGAAGCAAACAGAAAAGAGAAGAGGAAGCGAGGGTCAGCGCAGATGACAGACTCGGATCAACACCTGTGCTCTCAAGAGAGCTTGTGAGGCTTCAGGTTCAGTAACCGGGCCTCTGCCAAGGGCTGGGCCCAGCCTGTCCATCAGCAGGGTTAGTCCCTGAGCATGAGGCACACTTCTGAGCTTTCTTTCCCTTGGTCCTTCACACCAGAGCCATCTCCGTCCTCAGCTCTAAATACTGCCCACTGTTGTACAGCCATAACCCTCTACCAGGGAGCTTCCTGTGTGAGACTGTGTCATAACCCACAGTATTAGATGTGCCATGCCCGTGAGTCCATTCATATTTTTCTCCATCTGTAGCTGTATGTCATTAAAAGACCTTACGCGTAATTCAGGACTCTTGCTGAACCTTAATCCAGGAATTTTAGACTTGTGATGGTTTACTTCACGATCTGCTGAGACGGACAGAACCAGAAGTATCTATTTGGTTTCTTGGATAGGCCTGTAATATTTTCCTCAGCATAAGGAGAGAAGAAAGTGTCCAGAACTGGGGGGAAAGGGTTACCCTGAGAGTGGGATATGGTATGCCTTTCTCTGGTTCCATGGACAGTGTTTGAGCCATTCATTCTTTAAAGAGCAGAGTCTGTCATGTTTTTGTGACGCAAGGTATGATTGCAGGATGGAGGTTGGGTTTGAGATGCTCAGATAATGTCATGTAGTCTGTCTGGTCCCCCATTGGAGCAGATTGCAAAACTAGAGAGACCACTTTTCCTACTACTGAAGAAAACAGTCAGAC
The DNA here is from genome assembly GCF_011064425.1 of Rattus rattus. Classification (NCBI taxonomy): domain Eukaryota; kingdom Metazoa; phylum Chordata; class Mammalia; order Rodentia; family Muridae; genus Rattus; species Rattus rattus. Next base: position 86,315,603 of record NC_046159.1, on the reverse strand, counting down.
AACCTCATCCAGCCCCAGAAAACCTGGCATCTTTGAGAAAAGAAGCCTGAGATGTGGCAGCCTTCACTTGGCCGGGAACCTGGTAGAGAGTCACAAGTGGGCCACTAGACACTCCACTGAGGGCGGAAATACTAAATGCATTGAAAAGATGGAGTGAGACAGAGCTTAAGACCCCTTAAGCTTCTGTGCTCCCTCTCCCACATCCATGTGCCCTGATCCTTCTGTTAGCTGGTATTCTCCAGTCACTGAGCATGTAAGCGAGACTGTCAGGCTAGTTTTAGCCAGTTAAGGGTATTGCCTGCCACTTCCAAACCTAACCAGCTCCTAAAATCTGGAGACTGAAGGGTCAACCTAAAGTGTTACTCCTCAGAAGCCTTCTTTGTTTTTGAAGACAGGATCTCTTACTGGAAACTGGGGCTTGCCAATTAGGCCAGGCTGGTGAGCCAGTAACCAAACCAGGGGATCCCGTCCCTGCCTCCCAATGCTGGGATTACAAACACATGCCCTCACCTGGCATATTTTACTTGGGTGCTAGAGTAAACTCAGGCCCTCAAACGCTTTACCAACTGAGCGATCTCACCGACCTCACCTTATCTCTTTTATTCATTAGCTGGCTAGCGGAAGAGGACCCAGAAGCCCTAGGTGACAACAGAGCCACAAGATGGAAAGAGCCTAGGTAATTGAGTGACTGCCTGGAGCAATTTGTCACAGTGTACCATGCTTCGTCTGGGCTCAATGGGAGGGGAATAGAACCTTTGCTGTATTAGAGGTTAGCCCTTTCGTGTTACAGGGTTGTGACATCAGCTGATCCAGACTGAAAGCTGAAGAGTCATTGTGCAGAGAGTAGAGCCAAGGGTGCCTACCACCTTCCCAAACGTTTTCCTCTGGCCTTCTAGAAGTGCAAATCAGACTAAATTCATACCCTGTGCACTGAACTATGACCCAGTTGGTTTCCTTTGAGTTCAAATTTCCTCTTAGTCTTCTAAATGGAATTGAGTACCATTTGCCTTAATATAAATGTGTCTACATAAAGTCACAACCCTCAAGTAAAACTGACGTTTAATCTAAGCCTTCGTATCCCCAAGTGAAATCTGTCTCTAAGCCAGGTGTGGCAGTGCATATGGTAAACCCTGCACTCTGAAGCCTGACAAAGAAGGATTATTGGAAGTCTGAAATGGGTTTGTTCTACCTAGCAAGAATCAGGTCTTTGGCACCTGTAATAAATGCTTGGGACGCTTGCCAGCTCTTAGGTTTGTGCAGATTTTACTTCACTTGCAATCTGTGGCTTCTGTTGCCTTTTCTCACTGTGAGGTACTTAAGAGGAGGTGGCAGGTGGCGTTAACGCTCTCTCCCCACTGACAGGGTAAGATAAATGTTCCTTTTCTTTCATCCCAGATGTTTATACCGAACGCAGTATATGGCTTTTCTATTGTACAAAAGCATAAGAAAAGTAAAATCTCTGTCTATGGTACAGCTCCCCAATCACGGTTAACATATAACTGTGTTTCCATCCAGTATGGCCCAGACATCATCACTCTATACCAGACAGCTCAAGGTTTCAGGACCCAAGCCCTTGTGCTTTGGGGGACCCCTATGAAGCCTTCATGTTCTCGACACCATCTTTATAGCAGCAAGGTGAAGTAGGGGTACACTGTGTGATGTGTCCAAGAGGGAAAGTCGAGCTGCCCATTAATACAAGCCCAGCAGCTTGCTTATCAAGCATCCTACCATTCACCCTAATGCCCACACATGCAGTCAGATGGTCTGGAGCTGATCGTAAGAGTGTTGGGGTGCTTAGCTGATATGTATCTGTAGAAACAAGATTGTAAAAATGTATCCTAGAGCTACTCAGCACAAACCATGCTGACCAACCATATGAGAACTGGCTCACGGGAGTTCCACAGACTGCTCCTAAACCCTCTAATCCAGTTGTCTTTGAGAGCCAACCCTTTGTTTGAGAGTCCTTCCCCCTTTCTTGGGTCCCTCTAAATTCTTAGAGTTTGAAAAGTCAGGCAGGAAAGGCATGAGCACTGCCACCATGAACTTAGCTGAAATCAATGAACCAGGAGCTGGTCTGAACCCAAGTTCAAATCCCAGGTCTGCCTTTTGTTAGCTGTGTGTGTTTAAGTGGGCTGACTACTTATTTCCTTCAAGTCTCAGTTTTCTTATTTATAAAGGGTAATAGCAATGAAATTCCTAAGAGTTTGTGGAGAATTGAGGAGACAGGCAGTCATTTCTCAGACTCGAGACTGCTTACATATTACTGCTGCCCACCAGCAATTCAAAATTTTATTATTGGACCACTGGTAAATATGTAAGATAATGCACATTAATTAGCTTGATCTAGCCTTTTCACAATGTACAAATATTCCAAAGTATCGTTGCATTCTCATAGGCTTATATACATTTTCCAATAAAAGGAGATTAGAGAACTGGGGAGTGTAGCTCAATGGTTGGGAGGACTCACTGTTCTTGGAGAGGCCTGGGTTTCTATTCCCAGCACCCATACAGCAGCTCATGATTATCTATAGCTCCCATTCCAGAGAATCTGACATCCTCGTCTGACCTCCATGGGCAACAACAAAAACATATGTGGTACATACATGCAGGCAAAACATCCATACACAAAATAAAATTAAAATAAAATAAAGAATGTATCCTAAAGAGTGACAAATTTACTTTGTAGGGAGGGAGCGTATTGGAGATTAAGTCCAGGGCTTTACGATGCTACCTACATAAGTTTTCTGCCATGGAGCCATGGCCCAGCCTCCCCTGGCCTTTATTTTCTTTTTTGTTTTTAAGATTTATTTAGTGTTACATGCGTTGGTGTTCTGCCTCATGTTTATGAGATTCTCTGAAACTGGAGTTTCAGACAGTTTTTAACTGCCATATAGATGCTGGAAATTTAACTCAGTTCCTCTGGAAAAGCAGCCAGTGCTCTTAACCACTGAGCCATCTCTCCTGCCCCTTCTTGGCCTTTTCAGGAAGCAGGTCAACAGAGACAGAGATTCCCCTCCCCCCTCATAAACAGGACACAGAGTTTCAGGTTCTCAGAGTCCTTCTGCCATAGAAGGCAGAGCTTAATATGCAAACATGCATACGTCAGACTCTGAAAACCAACTGGCTTGTTCATAGATTTTACAAAAGATGAGGTGGGAAGGTATGGCTGGAAGTTGTACATAGTTACCCACCAAAATGGAAGGACAGAGGTCAGGGGGAGTGGCACACTTCTGCATGACACTGCCCACTAACAGAGTCAGATTGATCCTATCAAATGATGAGCCCATAGCCTGGGCACTGCTGAGAGTCTAATAGACAAAAACAAAGCTTCCAATAGGCTCATGAGAGCTACTTCAGAGACTGACCCAGGACAGGACACTAGGCAGGGCTCCTCATGGTCAAGCAGCCTGTTCCACAGTGCCCATGACCGCAGCAGTCTTATATATGGAGAAACTGAGCTGAACACAAGCATATAAACAATGGAGCAGACATGCATTCATTTCTCCCTGGTCTTGGCTGTGGATGTGATGTGACCATCTGTCTCAAGCTCCTGCCACTGTGACATTATCTCAGTGACATACTGGAACTGAAACTGTGAGCTAAAGTAACCCCTCTCTCCCTGAAGTTGCTTTTTGTCTGCATATTTATTTTATCACAGCAACAGAAATGACACTAAATCTGCTCCCTATCTAATATCCAGTGACTAAAATGCCATTCCATCAGAGGAACCATACTTCTCTTCCATGAAACAATAAACGTCTGACAAAATTAGGGCCTTGCCCTGAAGGCTTATGTGGAGACAGTTTCCTAGTCACCAAGCGACACCTCTGAGTTACTTTCCTGTATTCACTAATGATGGCTTAGCTTGAGTACAGACACAGGAAGGCGAGGTTGGTGTGGAGGAGGGAGGGAGAGAAGACCCATCTCAGTCAGGGAGAAGCTTGGGAAGGAACACAGGATGGTGTGGTTGTCCCAGGGCTCCACCTGCCAGAATGTGGACCCCACCCCATCTCACCCCACCCTGTCTGAGTGGAGCAGGGAGAAGTGAACAGTTTTGTTTTCCTATTTTGCAGATGAGTAAACTGAGGTTCAGAAAAGCATATTCTGGAATTTTTAAAGAGGATGTCGTTACTTTAAAGCTGTAGTTATTGCTGTTGTTATAACAAGTCACCACAAGCTGGATAGAGTTATAGAGAAGATAAACCTAATTCTCACAATTCTGGAAGCTGGAAATAGAGTTTCAGTGTCTTCGAAAATGACTCCTTGAATGTCATTTCACACATGGCAGAAGGGCAAAAAGGGTCGGCTAGTGGACCCCCAATCTCTGTAAAGGTCACCAATGCCACTTATGTGTATGCATGCATTTATGTATATGTATATATTATATGTTTGAATGTATTTTTATGTATATGTATATATTATATGTGTGTATGTATTTATTTATATGTATATATTATTATATGTATGTATGTATATTTATATATTATTATATGTATACATGTGTGTATTTATATTTTGGCCACATGGGAATCAGACCCAGGACCCCATTCCATTGTTCAACCATTGAGCTGAGGCAGGTAAATATAAGGGTAGCTTAGCAACAACCTGAGGCTCTACATGGTTTGTGCTAGCCACACACCCAACAATACATCTGCCAGCCTGAGGTTCTCTACCTGCACAGAGCTGCAGGTTCACCTGCTAAGACAGTGCAACAGATTGCTCTTCTGTAACAACTTCTTGTTAACTCTCCTTTTGTGACCAAACACATCCTAAAACTAAGAGAAATCAATGGATCCACCCTGAACTGGTTTCTGTGCAGCAAGGCAAAAGCTTCTTTGACTAAACTTCCGGGGGAAATTCCCTGTTTACCATCTCACGCATGTGCATGGTCGGCTGTGCATATGATTAAATCAGACGCATCAAGAAAAAGGCACGTACAGTAAATAAAGGCTTACATAACCCAAGCTTGCTAATCCAAACAGAAAACCACCCACATCCCCCTCCCAGAAACCAAGTGCTCTCTTAATCCCATAAGACCTGAGGCCCCAAAGCAGTAGCCCACTGCTCTGAACACTGCCCCTCAGTAGCTTGCTGCTCCCTGCAGGGCATCTGCTCTGTTCTTGCAGTTTGTCTTTGAAGAGAACTTCTTGCTACTTTGTTATTTCTGTGCACCCCTTCAACTTTTAAAACAAGATTACCAAGAACCAGGAAATACCCAGTCCAGACAGCAATCCTGACACGGAGCTACAGCCTCCAATCATTCCCAAGTACTCCGTCCACGTGACTTCCAGTGACGATCCTCAACTCTCGCACTATTACTTCAGTGATTATTCAACCAAAGACTTTTGTGGAAATACCGCCATTCAAAGCCATAGCCGCTATGAGGTTAAACTCTGTACCAGGTCTGTCTGAGTTTGTAGCCATACTTGTTTCCTTTGTGTCTGCTCTCCTTAAGGGCAGAGAGGGATACTGGGATTCTCTGTGGCACACTTCTGTCATGGTGCCCATGGAAACAGAAATCAGAGAGGGATCTTCAAGCTGTGCCAGGCAGAATTCCAGAGTCGTGGAGTCTGGAGAGAGAATGCCGTCCTCCATTCACATAACCCACAGTTCCTCAATAAGCCAAGCATTTCCCCAGCCTCCCGGGTTTCTTCACAAGAACAACACCAACAAAGAGGCAGACCTCAAAGCAACTCCCCTCCTGCACCACAGCGGCTTTATCTACACCAAGAACTCAGCTTTCATCCGTTCCCGGGGCTGAGTTGTGTCCTTACGGAGATAGGCGAAAGTCTTAACTTCACTTAGCAGTCATTTGGAAAATGAAGTCATTTGGAGCTAGGATGAGCCTCTGATACAGCACTAGTATTCCTATTTAAAAACAAAAACAAAAACCAACCAAACAAAACCATGACAGGACAGAAAAGGATGAAGGCTACGAATCCCAGACACACTTGGACCTGCTGGGCACATCAGATGCGAGGGAACACAGTGCAAAGCTCAGAGTTTTCACCAAGAACTAGACTTGCTTCCTCCAATTTCCAGCCTCTAAAACTGTGAGGGAATAGGGTTTTGCTGCTCTAAGCCACTCTGCTCTTGTTTACTTCTTAGGACAGACTTTGACAACTACACTCACTTTGGCCAGAGCTGGACCCTAGACAAGAACTGTTTGCGACTATGGCTAGAAGTAGTGACTGGGCTGACCAAGAATTGGTTCTGGTTCTGGTACTGCCTGTTCCCTGCAGATATGATGGATGGGTTGTGGTTCTCTTCCCACAGGGCCAGGCTTGCAGAACTTCTTGACATCTGTGTTTCAGGGTGTCGCCAATGCCTGAGACTCCTGTCCTCTTCTATCCACGAGTTACAGTTTCTCTCAGTGTTCAACAGCTACCAGGTAGAGTAAACCATTAGAAAATTTACATGGCAAGAGAAAGAAGTATCCATGAGGAGTGGGAAACTGTTGCTAGGCAAGGGGAAGGTCAAAATGACCCAGGAAAATTCGGTGAGCACATGGGAAGACAACATCATGAATAACTAGCTGTCTTTGCTCAAGCTTGGCTCAGTTAAAAACAAAACTGGTTTTGCTTTTAAGGGAGAAAAAAAGAGACCTCTGATCTTCAAAGTGTCTGTAAAAACAAAGAGTTGGTGCCGTGTGCATGGTTCAGGTTGTGTTTTAATTTGCAGCAGGATTCTCTGGGCGTGCAAAGCCTGTGTTTACTGCAGACCTGGCAGGCACCTGGTGGGGGTGACTGAGTCAGCGGTTCTTCTGGACCCGCCTTCCCTGTCACTGTTGCTCCACTGACACCAATCTCGAATGAACTTTAGACAAAGAGCGTCTCCACACTACACCCACTTAGCGTGCTGGCGCGCAGCGTCTCTGTTGTCACGTTGTGGGCGCGTGGCGTCTCCGCTGTCACTTACTGTCTGTCCTCGAGTCTTTGGAGTGAACTGACTCTGACTTTTATCAGCCCTTCTGTCTTCTTGTCTGTCATCTTTGTGCCCTTCACACTGACTCTTTGTGTTTGCTGCTTTGCCCCTCCCCCACCTCCTGTCACTTCCTAGCCTCTGTTATTTACATTACATTAAATATGCTAATGAAGCAGATGAAGCACTTCCTTATTCAGCTTCGACTTCGCAGTTCCTGAAGCTGAGATCTGGCTTTGTTTTCTACAGGTTCTTCTTACACCCAGTTTTGCTGCTGTGGCAGAAAGCAGGAGCCCTCCAGATGGAAGTCCCCTCCCTCCCCACCCCCACCCCACCCCCTCTCCTCCTCTTTAATCTCTTAACCTCCTTTCCCTTTCTTAAGTATTTGCATAGTGAAGATAAAAACACTAAGTGACATTTACTATTTCAAATCATCTTTAAATGTATCATTCCCGGCCATTAGGCCTATTTACATTGTTACTATCAACTTTATCTGTCTCCAGGAATCTTTCATCATCCCAAGTGGAAACTCTTGGTTGGCTCCAACCCCAGTCCCTGACACCACGTTCTGTAGAGTACTGTTATTGGAAGGAACCTGAATTCAATGAAAATGCATCACACGGGCGGCGGCGGGGCTTGGTGGTGCACTCCTTTAATTCCAGCATTTGGGATGTAATGCACGCATATCTCTGAGGGTTCAAGGCCAGCCTGGTTCTGAGTTTCAGAACAGTCAGGGGTCGCATAGTCAGACTGTCTCAAAAACAAACAAACAAACAAACATAAGCTCCAAAGCAGCCACCAAAATGCTTTAAAAAAAAAAAACATAACTGATGTGCTAAGAAAAGAAAATGGAGTCACATATAATGTTCAGTTAAAAACCATGAGGTTAGAGAGATGGCTCAGTGGTTAGGAGCTTGTGCTTCTCTTCGAGAGGACCACCTGAGTTCTGTTCCCAGCATCTACATCTGGTGTTTCACAACTACCTGTAATTCCAGTTCCAGAGGCCTATTATGGCCTCCTGGATACCCAGGCACATCTGCCATACGCTCACACAGACACATCATAAATAAATCTAAAAAATCCACATTGGAAACTGGTGACAAAGCTCAGTGGGGAAAAGCGCTTTCCTCAGGGTCTGAAGTTTAAACTAGAGTTTAATCCCTGGGAACCATGTGGTGGAAGGAGAGAAAGGAATCCTGAAAGTTCTTCTCTGAGACACACACACACACACACACACACACAAATGCCACACACACGTACCCAGAGAGAGACAGAGACAGAAAGAGAGACAGAGATACAGAGACAGAGAAAGACTTTCTATAAATAATAAATAAATAAATGTAATTTTAAAACTTTTTAAACTGCAAGGCAGAAAAAGAGTGGAAGACACAAACAGAAGCAAAGAGAGCGATTGCCAGAAGACAGGAAACATACAGTGGATATCAGCCCAGCTGTGTCAATAATAATGTTATCTTTAAGTTACCATGCAAAGTAAGTGTTTAGTTTTGGACCCTGAAACAAGGGACCAAGATGCATATTTTACGTATGAAAACAGACGTGGCCTCCAGATTCTCCCAGCATCCCTCAGTCCCTACCTGGCTTACCCTGTATCCAATCTTAAACTTCCCAGCCCAGGGACTGGGTTGCCCTTCTCTCAGAGGCTTCTCCTTATATGATCCAGACATTTTGGTTGTTCTCTCTTCTCCCTCTCCTCCCCTTCCTCCTCCTCCTCCCTCTCCCTCTCCTCCTCCCTCTCCCTCTCCTCCTCCCTCTCCCTCTCCTCCTCCCTCTCCCTCTTCTCCTTCTCCTTCTCCCTATCCTCCTCCTCCCTCTCCCTCTCCTCCTCCCTCCCCTCTTCTCCTCCTCCTCCCTCTCCCTCTCCTCCTTCTCCTTCTCCTCCTCCTTCTCCTTTCTTCTCTCCCTCTCTTCCTCTCTCCTCTCCTCTCTCTGCTCACACTCTTTCTCTTTCTCTTCCTCCTCCCCACCCCTCTCCCTATGGTGACTCCCCTAGCCTCCATCCTTGGGGCCAGTGAACTTGCCCGAGAGCAGCTTCCCAATAACCTTGCCTTTAACATAATCTAATCTGGCTTGAATCGGCTCGTTTCAACAGCTGCGGAGAAATTACCTAACAGAATTGCTTATGGCATTTTCACACATCTGTGTAACTACACTTTATCCCCCACCCAACCCCTGCTCCCTACCAAGCCTTACTGGGCCCCTCCCTTCTGCTTCTCTGTCACAGATGATGATCATTTTAAATGGCAATGACCTGAATAAGCAAGTTAGACAGTGCTGCCAGAGACCCAACTATATGTTACACATAAGAGTGGAGAAAGATAAATCGTATTAACAATAATCAAACTTAGAGAATTCCCAGCAAGCTGCTCCTGATGATAGTGTGGTTAGTACACGTCTGTACTTAGAAGGCCTGGAGAGGACAACTGCAAATTAGAAGCTAGCCTGGGCTACACAACAAGTTCCAGGTGAGCCTGCATCAAAACAGTCCTTATCCAAGTAAAATGGCAGATTAGAAGCTGCATCTGAGCAAGCAGATTACAGAAATAAGCAAAAGGATTAGTTTGAAAATAATAATATAAAACTTCTTCCTCTAAGAGAAAGACAGGAATAAGCAGAGGTGGGAATTTCTCTTCAGAAGAGGTGGGCTACTGGAGTCCCCAGTGGAGATGCAGCTCCAGGTGACCAACATCAACTGTAGGCACCAGCACAATGCTTCCACCCACAGGCAGTGCTTTGAAGAGAGATCTGGGTTGTGGAAAAGCAACCAGGAACTGGACAGGCGTGCACAGATTGCAAACCGGAGCAGGTTGGTGCCAGAGTGAAGTAGCAGAAATGTGGCCAGAAAACCGGAAGCTGAGACCTGGAGATATTTACCAGAAAGACCCCCAGCACCACCAGCACCGTTGCCCATACTATTGCCAGGGGATGCTGTGGAACCCTGTGCAGGGGCCCGCGGGCCGCAGGGATGCTCAGGTGGGCAAGCCTTGCCGTCTCCCCAGAGTCTCCGTCACAGTGAGGTTTGAGTGTACAAAGACTGACCGTTTGTCAGATAGCGGAGACGAGATTGTAACTTGCAGGCAGGCGGTCCCAGATGAGGGAGTTTAGGCAGAAGTGGACATCAGCCAAAGGAATCCTCCTCTGGTAGGACATACTGACTGACCTAACTTGTGGGACTTGCTAAGCCTAGCACCCCTCTCTGTCCACAGACACCCCAGGAGACCCATGCAAACATCCTGGGGAGGAAGACGAGCGCTGAGGCTCAGTGCGTTCCAACCCTACGGCGTGTTTGAGTTTATCCTCTAGGCCCAGGAAGCAACCTTCAGCTGTGAGGTTGTTGAATCTTAGCTTGCCCTGGCCTCGCCGTCTCCTCCCTCTCTGGGTTGCAGTTTTGCTTCTCCACCCTCGATCCTCTGACATTCCTTCCCGTTTGTACTTTACCCTGAGTCCCTGTCTGTCCTCACTTCACTGTTTTGATACTGACACCTTTATCTCTAAAGAAACTGTGACGACTTTCTCCTCATCACGTACCCAGGTGCCAGGAACCTTATCAGGGACACAAGTGAAGTCATCAACACCAGTGCCACTGGCGAATGGCTGTCACCCACTCCACCCAACACACACACACACACACACACACACACACACACACACACACACACACAGTGGCATTATCCCAAGTGAAGGCAACTCTCCAGTGCCACTGGCGAATGGCTGTCACCCACCCCACCCAACACACACACACACACACACACACACACACACAGTGGCATTATCCCAAGTGAAGGCAACTCTCCAAAAGGACTCATAGATGAAACAGATAGAAAGAATAAAAACTAGGAAATATAAAATGGCAGGACACAGCCATTCCATAGATGCACCAAACACAAGGAAACCCAAAATCACGTGGTACGACCTCCGTGACACCTGCACAGGCTCAACACCCAACTATGGAAACCAAAGATGTCAAGAACCTGAACTGCCAGGAAGATTCAGAATCACGTCTCTCAGAAGAACTACTGGCCACATAGGTGATTCGGATAAGACGGGTGGAGTAAAGGGACAATTCAGGACCTAGAGAAGAGTGTTATGCTGTGGGTGAAACCATCTGTAGCATGAAGGATAAGTTCAAAATGGGGAAAAAAATTGAGCAAGGAAATGGAAATGCTGAGGAGACTGAACAGAAGCTCTGGAAAGGAAAGACGCAGTCAGTCAAACAAGAAACAGGGCAGAGTTAACACACGGGCACAAGAGTGAATGTCAAGAGGGAGGCCAGGGAGACACATCCACAAAGGAAAATGCATTGACCAAAATTCAGAAACTTCGAGATTCACTCAACTGACCAGGGCCATGAATTTATGGGTTAGAAGAAAGAGCTGAGCAAAGTCTAAAAGAGCTGGCACTCTATTCAGTGAAAGTTATAGTGGAAAATTTTTCCTACACACACACACACACACACACACACACACACACACACACACACACACACACACACACACACAATTTAAAGGATAGGATATAGTTGTGGGGCTCCCTGCAGGCATCATGGCAGTCAGGGAAATGAACTTGCAAAGAGGTGAGAATAAAAGCTCAATTCAGCCTGACCTAGTCAACCAGGTTGGATGTGATGCCAGGAGATTTATTGCCAGCATATTAAAACATAGTACAATATAGGGGGAAAAAAACCTTTCCTGGTGTAATACAATCCCCGGTGTACAAGGTGGCATAATTACATTGAAACTCAAAGTACATGTCATTTTTCCAAGAAGATAGGTTCTAGAAATAGGATACATGTACTATCTGAAGTGCTTAGGGAAGGATCTGTCATGGTCTCTGTCATAGAGATATAAGTAGAGGTCATTTGGGCTCTTAGCTATCTACAGTCCTGGTGGTGAGAACTTGGGGGAGCCTCTGGCTATATAGATAAAGTACAGGTCATTTAGATTGCTACCACCTCCGGATTGGTTGCAGGAACTTGATATGGCCCAGCCCAACAGATAATGCAGATCACCAGGCTGATAATCACCTCCAATTCCCAGACTTCTGGATGGAAAAACAGGTTATATGTCTCTTCCTTTGAAAGGACAAGCCTGAATGCTTAACATTCCTGGTTTCGTTGGTGACCTGTGGGCACAGGATCTTTGTGCTCCATATATGTGTGTGTATATATATATATATATATATATATATATATATATATATATGCGCTCCATGTATATATATGGTGTGAAACTGGGCTGTAACTCAGTGGTAGGGCACTTGCCTCTTAGCACTAGATGTGCAAGGCCCTTAGTCCAGTCCTTAATACCAAACAAACAAAACAGAAGAGGGTTTTTTAAATTTGATTTCAGGTACAAAAGACCTCATAGCAATAAATAGATAAATAAATACTTTTAAAAATGGACATAATTGAAACCCAGTGTGGTGGCCAGGAGAACAGGAATTTGAGAGTAGTCTGGGCAGTTCAAGGCCAGCCTGAGCTACACAGAAAGACCCAGTCTTAGAAAACCAAAAGCCGGGGATATAGCTCGGTGGCAGAGGACTGGCCTGGCATGTACTGAGGCTGTACTTTCGCCACCCAGCTCAACAAGTAAAGCAAAAAGGAAGCCTTAGATAATCTTCGCTGACACCCTCCCACACAGAGCAGCAGCAGCACTTGTCATCTGCCCTTTACTCAGTTCCTTCTGAGGTGACCAGAGCCCTTCCATGACACTGTCGACCATATCAGGAGGAATGCAGAAAGCACAGGGAAGACCCACGCAGCAGGCACACGCAGGTTCTGACATCACCTCTGCCGGACGCTTGCGTTGGGCAAACGGTTCTATGAGACTGAGCACCACCTTCCCCAGCACTGAAATACAGAAGATACCAACCTCCTTCCAGCGTTGCTGTGTAGTTTGGTGAGGCAGGGGGATCTACTTTGAGAAGTGCTGGGTGGTATAGGATTTACGTTATTGACCATGCCTGTGGAATTCGCTCCTTGTGGGCTTTCTTCTCACAGTCTGCTAAGGTCTGCTTTCTGTTACATGATCCATAACCTAAAGCAGCAAAGGAAATACTTTAACTCGTTTCCATTAAGTGTGGACTCCTCTCTTTCCACACACACACCTTACATCTATAGATGAAGAGTGGCTCATGCTGACAGGAACCTGGGTTTCCTTAGACACATGACGAAGAGATTGGGCTGTGGGTAAAGAAGAGGATGCTGGGCAGGGCGGCCACAGAGATGCACACATAGACAGAGAGCTAAAGTCCTGAGACTTTGGAATTGGAGTGCCAGAAAGATCAAAAGCAGCTCACAACCGAAAATGAGGAGATGCCTTCAGATGGCTGTCAGTCGAGCAGAGCTGACCAGTTGTTCCAAACCCACTCTTCCTTTCGTCCATGGTTGTATTATGTTTATCTGGATGCATGGCTGGAGAGATGGCTCAGTGGTGAAAAGCACAGACTGCTCTTCCAGAGGACCTAGGTTCAATTCCCAGCACCCGCGTGGTAGCTCACACCTGTCTGTAACTCACTTCCAAGGACCCAACACCTTCTTCACAAAGACATACACTTGACGATACGAACTTCATTCAGCACAAGGCACTCCATTTTGATGCTTTTCTTTGTGTGCTGGGACTGAATGTAGGAACTTAGTCTAGACCAATGGCCTCAATGTTCCTTGAGAGGGTAAGAGGGCAGGAAGCTGCAGAAAGAGGCCTCCCACGTCTAACATAGTCCCTCACATGTGGGCAGGAAGCCGCAAAAGGAAGAACAAAATATTTTCATTTGCCTGTATAAGATCTGGAAGCAGACTGCCCTGGCCGCATTTGCTTAACTCGATCAGAAGTTAAGTGTTACAAGAAAAGATTCTAGGAAACAGAATACTGCTTGATCCTCCCCTTGCTGGGCCAGGAGCTGAAATCCTATGACTAAACCGGCTTGAAGCACTCACTGTTCGTGGTTATGGGCCTTCTCAAGGCCTGTCTCCAGCAGGAGCTGGGACACTTTGACCAGCTGCTGGAGGTGCCAACGTGACCAGCAGCTTGTAAATGCCTCTTGTCTAGCTGTCTCGTTTCACCTCACCCTGAGTTTTTGCTACCTTATATTTAGAATTGCTTACAAAATAAATTTTGGCATTCTTATCAACTAAGCGTGAAATAAACTCTTCCTTTCCTCTCTCCTCTAAGGAGGGAAAGAAGAAATCCTGAAGAGCCTGAAGGGTGGGGTGGGGTGAGGCAGGGCAGGGCGAAGATCATTCTTGTCTCCAAGGAGATCTCAATCAGAAGCATTTGGTTCACTTGGCTATAGCAGGCGCTGAAGGAAGACAAGGAGAGGATGTCTGGATAACGCAAATGTTTAAACTCTGCAGTGTTTACTTGGGTGGATCCCATCTTCTTGTCTTTACATCTTTAGTGACCACAGCCAAGTCCTGAGGCTGAACTCTAGGTGGGCTGCTCAGAGTGAAGGGTATTGTTGTAAGAGCAGCTACCTGAACAGAATCAGTCTTTCCCCTTCTTTCCTTCATGTGGCCAGACACTGTAGCAACACGAGCCTAGCATTGGGAGTTTCTAAGATCCTTTCCTGTTACTTTCAAGATTGTGACAGTGGCTGGTCTGGGTGATGCCATCATCCCAGCCATTGGTTGTCATTGTCTCATGTGGGAGTTGGGTGGGACCCCACAGGTTTCCCCATGAATTGTCCCGATCAACTGACGCACCAGGCCTCAAGTCCGCTGAATCTCAGGGCTGTCCAGGACTCTACAGCTAAATGACATTCCCGTGAGTTTCCCAGGCAGCCAGAGGAACTTGACTTCTAACTGGCCTTGGGGTAGACAGCAGCAGCAAGTGATGGAGGATGGGCGCTCTCTTATCCAACCGCCTGATCTGGGATTCACTGACCCGGAGGCTGCACTCCAAACCAGAAAATGCAGGAATCTTTTTTGGGGAAGGGCTCAGCCTCCTTGGAGGCAAACAGGCCAGAGGGTCAGATTACAGCACATCCCCAGCCATAACTGCTCCTTTCCTCGGGGAAATATAGTGTAACACTCAATTACAATTCAGACTTTCTTTATGTCGAGCCCATGCATGTCCCATCAAAGGATGGAAGACCCAGGCTCTGCATTCGGAGGTTCAGGACAGAGGTAGGATGTGTATGGAACAGGACTCATCTCCTGATAATTTATAAGATGGAAACTGGCAACTTACTGCTAAATTCCAAACCCAGGACCAGCAGTAGAGATGCCTATTTAACATATCAAAGCAGACCTGGCCACCAGGTCCTCTCAGCACCCCTCAGTCCCTACCTGTTTCAGGGTATGGCTAGCAGACAATACCCTCTACCCAGAAGTGTCCAGCTCAGGGGCTGGGCTGCCCTTCCCGAAGAGACTCTTCCCTATACAATCCAGACAGTTTGGTTACCTATCCTTTGTACCTTCGGCCTCCTGGCTGCTGTATTTAGTTCCCTTCTTTCTCTTTCCCTTCCTTCTCCCCACATGACTCAGGGTCAGGACCACTCTGGGCTCTCCCAGATGTCCCTGCCTCTGGCTGTGCTCTCCTCTTCCACCATACCCAGGAGCAGTTATCCTTCCTTTCCCTTTTTATTTTATTTTATTCTTTTTTTCATTCACCTGGGATTTTGAAACTTAAAACCTACCACCCTGATTGGTTGTTACCATTGTGGGGCACTTTACAGTATAACTGTGTTGTAAAAAAGAAAACCGAAACCAACCGGTCTAAAGCTGGAGGTGAGATTGCTGGCGGACAGAAGGTTTAGCTAGCACACGTAAGACCCTGAGTTTGATCCTCAGAACTGCAAGAATATATATAATGTATATGTGCTCTGCTCTATACACATTTTATGTACATATGTGCATACGCATACACACATACACACATACACACACACCACACCACACAGCACACATACAGTTTTAAAAGACAAATAAGCAATCTCAGTGATTGAAATACTCACTATTTCTTATGGTTTGTAAAACAAAAGCTGTATTTACTTCTTATAGGGGAGACGTCAAACTGGCCCTTAAAGGGAGGGCATTATATTTTTCTGCTGTAAATTTTCATCATCTGTATCTTACATGTGCATATACACATTTGCCTATGTGTATCTCTATTAGACACACGCCAACTCCGACATAACTAAAAATGTGTGTGCCTGTGTGAAAATATATCATACAAATCATAAAGCAGTCACGCAAGGCTTTGAATGAGCCACCCAGCGTACAACTGAGTTTCCGAGACTTTGTTTTATTTTCAACTGAATTAATATCATCCTTTGTAACAGAAAGTTTTTAGGGCTTCCTGGTATCGCACCAGAGAAAGGTGTGTGTGGGTTAGGGGAGGTGGTGGTATGTGTGGCGTGTGTGTATGTGTGTGTGGTGTGTGTGGAGGTGTTTGTGTGTGTGTGTGTTTGTGTGTATGCTGTGTGTTGTGTGTGTGTTGTGTGTGTATATGTGTGTGTGTATGTATGTATGTATGTGTGTGTATGCTGTGTGTTGTGTTGTGTGTGTATATGTGTGTGTATGTATGTATGTATGTGTGTGTATGCTGTGTGGTGTGTGTGTGTGTGTATATGTGTGTGTGTATGGTGTGTGTGTGATGGTGTGTGTGTGTGTGTGTGTGTGTGTGTGTGTGTGTGTGGTGTTTGTGTGTGTGTGTATGTGTGTGTGTATGTATATGTGTGTGTGATGTGTGTGTGTGGTTTTTTTTGGTTTGTTTTTTGTATGTTTTGTGTGTTTTGAGTATATGTGTGTGTGGAGGTGTTTGTGTGTGTGTGTGTATGCTGTGTGTTGTGTTGTGTGTGTATATGTGTGTGTGTGTATGTATGTTTGTGTGGTAGGGGTGTTTATGTGTGTGTGTGTGGTGGGGGTGTTTGTGTGTGTGTAGGCTGTGGTGTGTGTGTGTGTGTATGTATATGTGTGTGTGATGGGTGTGTGTGTGTATGTATATGTGTGTGTGATGGTGTGTGTGTGTGTGTGTGTGTGTGTGTGTGTGTGTGTGTGTGTGTGGTGTGTAAGATTTTGGCAGAGTAGATTTTAGAGAGTAGAGGTCTCTTGAAGGTGACTTGTCTCTCCCAGGGAAGAAAGGAACAGAAACAGGAAAGGCCACCCACTGCCCCTCCTTATACTGAGCTGGAAGCCTCTCTCTTGAAGTAAGAATCTATCTACATCTCTTCTCCTGGCTACTGGTGCTACACAGTTCCTCTTCTCAGCAGCTTGGCAGTGAGCTTCCTGAGATTAGTAAGACTCCTTCATGTCTGACACCACAGATCCTGTCCTCCAGTCAGAGGAGCTCAGTAGGTGTCATGTGAGGCTGTGAACGATGCGCCCTCTTCCTTTTCCTGGAACGGTGTTTACAGAGTTTTCCGCCACTGCTAACAGAAAGCCCTAATGGTGTCCTGCATAGGGAGTGTCTTTATTGCCACTGCAGTAGGAAGCTATGTAGTTGGAGTGACATTTGTTACAGACAACAGGACTGGCTTTAGAAACTTGGGTGTTGGGGAGATGGCTCCATGGGTCAAGGCTGATAACATAAGCAGGAGGACCTGAGTTTGGGTCCCCAGTATCCATGTAAAAACGAGATGCAGAGATGCTTTGCAAACCATCACTGAAAGGGGTGGCAGGTCCCAGGGGCTTGCAGGCTAACCTGACTAGCCAAATTGGCAGACTCTAGGTTCAAGGAGAGACACACTCTTGAATAATGTAGAAAGAAGAGAGGAAAGACATCTGACGTCCTGTGGGACATACACACACACACACACACACACACACACACGCACACACACTGGGGGGCGTGGTATGAATTACACCTATAACTCCCTAGTGATAAAGGACTCTAGAGGCAGGCAGCCAGCCCAGGGTGGGAAGGGAATCGCCCTGGGGCTTGGGTTTCTTCTACATTTTCTACTCTGCCCTAAGTGGTTTCTGTTACCAAAGCCACTTATGACCCCCAATGGCTCCTGGAGCTCTCGGATCATATCTGATCCCATCATCAGGAAGGAAGAAGGGGTGAAGGAAGGCCAGAGTTGCACACACCACCTCTACTGACCCCATTGGCAACTTGCTGTGAAAGCCAGGCAAACGTAGGTTTTACTCTTGGTACCTCGTTCCAGCTAATGAGTAGGGGTTCTGTTTCTGTAGGAGGAAGATGGGAGAGAGGGAGGGACATTCAGCAGCTTCCACTGAGATCAAACAGGTCCCGTGCTATGGCTCTGCAAGGAACTATGGCCATCCTTGTAGCCACTAGGAAGGTGCTGATGGTGACAGCCCTGCCCAACAGAAGAGACACTTTAGTTGATCTTTGATCATTTCCAGCACAGTCCCCACTGCTGCCACCAGAATAGGTTTGGTCACTACACCGTCTGTGGGAGCTGGGCCACAAACCACAGGTCAGCAGCTCTCTTGTGACAGTGACTTTTCATGTCCTCCAGCTCCTGCTGAGCACAGCGTGCCGCTCATCAGAGCTGAGGATCCATAGGCAGTCTGACAAAGGAAAGAACCAATTCAGACTACACTCCCCTCACCCTAGGAGACCACTGGTTGCTACTGTTTGGGGAGCAGGGGTGGTCTTTTTTGTTTTTAAACATCACCATTGGATGGGCATGTCATGAGATCTGAGACTGGCAACTTTAGAACAAGGCTTTAGGGAGCGTCCCCTCTTCATGAAGTGACAAGGACCACGAGCGATGAGATCTATCAACAGCTGTCATTTAACACGGTTGTAGGTGCCAGCCATTGTGTGATTCCCAGCAACTGAGACAGCTGGCAATGGGCCTGAATTCCAGGCCTTCCCCTAGAGCACGTCCCTCCTATGCTCCAGCAGTGCTGGACTGTTGACAGCAGAAGACAGTGAACACGGTGTTGTGTAATGCCCGCAGCTGTATCAGGAAAAGTGTTGCAACATCTGCCTAGGTCTTCAGACTGAACGTATGCTCGCTACCATGCTCTGGGAATATTGCACAAAATCCTTTTAGAGACCTATATGGTAAAACAAACAAACAAAACACTGAGGACTTCAGTCCAAGACCACCAGCAACATACCAGCCACACGATCATATGACCTCAGAACCAGACCCTGCAACCCAAGCTAGACTTCAAATGACCATATCCCCAGCTGACAACTGTGAGCTAAGACAGGAGCCAGACCTAGCTAAGTCTCCCCTAAGTTCCTGATTCCCACACTCTGTGAGATAGTTCATGCCCATTGTTTTTAAGCCACTTTATTTGGGAATAACTATAATGCTGATAGAATTATCCCATTTTATTGACAAGACAACTGAGGCTTAGAAAAGTTAATATTTCCAGTAACAGAATAGCTGGAAGAAGTCAAACTGGGACACTGATTTTGTTTGTTTGCTTGTTTGTTTTCTGGTGTTTTGAAACAGGGTTTCTCTGTGTGGCCCTGGCTATCCTGAAACTTGCTCTGTAGACCAGGCTGGCCTTAGAGATCCTCCTGCCTCAGCATTCCAAGTGCTGGGATTACAGGATTGTGTCACCATCCCCTGGCTTGGGATGCTGTCTTAGGGTTTATTTTTAAAGACTTAGAATTATTTATTTATTATATATAAGTACACTGTAACTGTCTTCAGACACACCAGAAGAAGGCATCAGATCCCATTACAGATGGTTGTGAGCCACCATGTGGTTGCTGGGATTTGAATTCAGGACCTTTGGAAGAGCAGTCAGTGCTCTTAACCACTGAGCCATCTCTCCAGATCATGTCTTAGGGTTTCTTTTTTTTTTTTTTGGTTCTTTTTTTCGGAGCTGGGGACCGAACCCAGGGCCTTGCGCTTCCTAGGCAAGCGCTCTACCACTGAGCTAAATCCCCAACCCAATGTCTTAGGGTTTCTATTGCTGCAACAAAGCACCATGACCAGAAAGCAAGTTGGGGAGGAAAGGGTTTACTTGGCTTACACTTCCCACATCCCTCTGTTCATCACTGAATGAAGTCAGGACAGGAACTCAAACAGGGTAGGAACCAGGAAGCAGGAACTGATGGCAGAGGCCATGGAGGAGTGTTGCTTACTGGTTGACTCCCATGACTTGCTCAGTCTGTTTTCTTAAAGAGCCCAGGACACCAGCCTGCCTTGAAACTCTTCAAAACAAAGTCATCGTCAATCCTGTAAGGCACACAAAGCGTGTAGACGGTGTAGCAGCACCTGCTGAGGGGGGTTGTGCGAGCCGGCCCTGGACTCAGATGGGCGTGCCTGTCATCTGCAGAGAATTCTTAAACTTTTGATTCTAAGACAGAAAGTGGATCTGCTTTCCAAACTACGTCTCTGACAAAATAGTCCACCCCTAAAGGTAGTTGCTTCTTAAAATTCTCAATGATGGCTGTTTCGTGGAGTATCTCCTCCATTATACTGACAAATACCAGGAATGGGTTACGTCTTGTTGAGTCATTGGCCCCCAAACATCCCAGGCTGTTTCCAAGGCTGCTGGCTGCTCTCCTCTGAAATGATGACAAGACTGTCTGCTGAGGTAACACTCAATATATCTCACCAAGCACATGGAAACCGAGCAGGTGCTCGCCTGGGGCTTCATCTCTATTGGCCGACATTCACATCACTAGCATGCTCTCTGCATGCTACAGAGGAGAAAGATATTCATCTATCTGGCTACAGACTCTACAGCCTACAATGGTGACCTGCCTGCCAGATATGCAAAAGTGGCACACGCCTTACAGGAGTAACCAACTGCCTGCTGACTGGATCTATGGCTTACTTCATGAGATGGAATCTCTATACCTGACAACTCTTAGGCTGTCAAGAATCTGAAACTGGATAGGCCATGAGCCTGGGGCAGAGGAGGGGTGGGGATGGGGAGGGGTGGGGATGGTGGTAGGGAGACACACAAGTACTGTTCTGTTAAAGGAACATAGCAATAAAATGTCCCTAATGACATTCTGCTACACCCATAGCAGTAGCTGGAGCTAACGCAGAGACTCACCACTGGACAATGTGCATAGAGTGAGAGACTTCGAAACACTCAGTCCTAAACGAGATGTCTTCATTAAACTGTCTCCTCAGGACTGTGTGGAAGAGGAGGCCAAGCAATGGAAGGGGCCAGAGGTGATGGGTCATTCCTAGAAACAGTGTCTTCCAGACACAACAGGGCTTACACAGACATGTGAACTCATAAGACTGTGGCAGCCTGCACAGGGCCTACGCAAGTTGAAGCCAGACGGAGTCCTAGATTCAAGAGCAGGAAGAGGACATGGGCTCTTACCCCCAACCAAGAATTTATCTGCAATTAACGGCAGCCTACAAAAGAAAAATTAATTTGCTTCAGTGCAGCGTCACTGGGTATATTAATCATACTTCAGAGAAGGCCCGTGCCCAGGAGTAGTTGACAAAGCCAGAGTAACTCAATACATTTCTGTGTGCCTTTTGCCTCAGATTGCTTAGTTTGAGCGTTTTTTGTTTGTTTATCTTGTTTTTTTGTTTGTGTATTTTGTTTTCTGTATATGTGTGTTTTGTGGAGTTTTGGTAAGTGTCTTGTGTGTGTGTGTGTGTGTGAGGGTGTGTGTGTGTGTGTGTGTGTGTGTGTGTGAGGGTGTGTGTGTGTGTGTGTGTGTGTGTGTGTGTGTGTGGGTGTGTGTGTGTGTGTGTGTGTGTGTGTGTGTGTGTGTGTGTGTGTGTGTGTGTGAGTGTGTGTGTGTGTGTGTGTGTGAGTGTGTGTGTGTGTGTGAGTGTGTGTGTTTGTGTGTGTGTGTGTGTGTGTGTGTGTGTGTGTGTGTGTGTGTGTGTGTGTGTGTGTGTGTATGTGTATGTGAGTGTGTGTGTATGTGTGTGTGTGTGTGTGTGTGTGTGTGTGTGTGTGTGTGTGTGTGTGTGTGTGTGTGTGTGTGTGTGTGTGTGTGTGTGTGTGTGTGTGTGTGTGTGTGTGTGTGTGTGTGTGTGTGTGTGTGTGTGTGTGTGTGTGAGTGTGTGTGTGTGTGTGTGTGTGTGTGTGTGTGTGTGTGTGTTTCAGATTGTTTTCTTGAGGGAGAACTTGCAGTCACAGTGAAGTGAGATGTTCCGCTTGATCGCACCCTCCCAGCCATGACAGAAAGTGATGGAGCCAAGTGCCCATAGAACAAAACCTAAGAACATGAACCAAAAGAAAGCCTCCCTCCTTCCCCCGGCTGTGAGCAGAATACCCCAGGCATTTTGTCACAGCAGCGAAAAGCTGGCTGACTCGTTATCACAGCACCCTGGAGACTCTGAGTTGCTTTATTAAACACCTCGTTTGATTTTCGAGACAGAGTGTCACCCCACAGTCTAAGCTGGTCTTGCGCTCACAACATTACTCCAGCCTCCCAAGTGCTAGGATTACAGACAAGGGCCGTCACGGCTGGCTGGCTCGGCGCTAAACATATTCTGCCAGGTTAAGAGCACGGGTGAGACTCAGAGCGGGTGTCAGGTGGGTGTCTTCGGCAAGTGCCTGAGGGTTTTTAGTTCACACTTCTCCACCCACGGAATGAGAAAACCTGAAGGCAGCTCAGAGGGGAGGTAAGGGAAGAGCCACCTCAGGGAAGCTGGCCTTCAGAGCATTACCAATGCTCTCCTTCCCCACCCATTTTGGTTGTGTGTGTGTTTGTGGCCATGGCAGTGCGTGGGTTATTGGCTGTGGGGATACAGGCCTTCGTGAAACAGCAACAGGAAGCAGCTCACGACCTGTGGTGGCTTGAATCAGAGTGGCCCTCACTGAATCACACATTTGAACGCTTACTCATCGGGAGTGGCGCTATTAGGAGGTGTAGCCTTGTTAGAATAGTTGTGGCCTTGTTGGAGGAAGTGGGCTTTGGGGTTTCAAATGCTCAAGGAAGTCCTAGTCTCTCTCTCTCTCTCTCTCTCTCTCTCTCTCTCTCTCTCTCTCTCTCTCTCTCTCTCTCTTCCTGCTACCTGTGGATTCAGATGTGGAACTCTCAGCCACCTCTCCAGCACCATGCCGGCCTGCGTACTGCCAGGCTTCCCTCCAAGTTGATAATAAATAAAATCTGCGAATGTAAGCCAGCCCTGATTAAATAAGAGTTGCTGTGGTTATGGTATCCCTGCTCAGCAATAGTACGTTGAACAAAAACAGGGCACAAAAATTACTGAGCCAGAGGCAGAGCTGCGGGGCTCTAGAGCTGACTTTTTGTAGCCTGAGCTGGCTTAGTTTGTTATAGAGACATTCAAAAGCAGTGACGGTATGACCTCCTGCTCCAGGGGGTGGTGGGCACTGCTGGGAAAGTGTTCTCTGCTCTCCAGGCTCCTAGAGGGGACCAGATAGAGGCATATGAGATAGCAGGTGGCTACAGTGTTCTGGGTCCCGTTGGAGAGTCTGTAGCCTATGCCCACGGAGCTTATGCACCACTCCACCTTGAGGCTCTGGGAGACAGGGACACCCTGCTCCTTGTTTCTCCTGAGGAGAGTTTCACTTCTTGACAATATGAACTCTGCTGGCATTTCCCCCACTCCTGGTATGAATTGTCCTTGAAACTAAAGAACAGAAGCATTGCTGTCTCTGCCCAGCCAAGATCTCAGGAAGCAGGAAGCAAACCTTTGATGTTCCCACCACCCTTGGCCTTGAGGGGAAGGAAGCTGGCCAAGTCCATACCACCCATGGAGTGAGAGGTTCCTCTCAGCAGCTCCACTCCACCCATGTCACCACCAAGTAAAACCAAGTATCACCTTTATCACTAATAAATGATATTTTTGGCACCATCTGCCTGATCTTCTAACTTACTTCTCCTTATGTTTGAAGTTTGTTTAGGACAGAAGAAATGTATCTTTTTAGTCGCCCAGGGAGCTGAAGTCTTAGACATCTATCATTCATTAAATGGACTACAGTTCCTTGGGTAAGAGCTGGGGATGCCAACACCCTTCTCCTCCTGTGACATACTCAATCTTCAACACTGATTCAAGTGAATGAATTTGTAATTCTTCTGAGGGGTGGGGGTTGGGTGGGCTGTCAGAAACCAGGAAATACGATAAACGATTTTATCCAGGCTTGGAAAACTGAGACAGAATCTGACTCAGCTTTCTTACCTGCAAAACATGAAGTTACCATTGCTTCCCTCAGAGGGCCCTTGGGAGCATCATATCACACATGCAAATGCAGACACACCTTAATAATTATAAACTGCTCTACAAATTATTATACGATGATGTTTCCATCACAGATATCCATCATTAGCAAATGAATGCATCTCTATGTGGATGAATTATTTTAATCTTTTTTTCAATATAAAGCTGAACTCCCCATCATTATCGTCCACTGTCCCCAATTCAGTCACCATGTCACTTGTCTCTCCTTAACACATGCACAACACAGAAACCCACTTGCATTTGGGGTCTTCTTAAAAATTACATTTTTTTTTTTTTCAGAGAGAGTGATAGGAAAACAGACCTCATTGCTTATGTGAGTTTTCTTGTTAGGGTTTTTCAGGCTGCCAACGTCTATATGCAAGCATCCTATTTAGGAAGCAAATAGATTCTGAGGCCTTGTAAATGTCGTTCTTCTCCCCTTTTGTATGGAGAGGGAGCCAATAGAAAACATAGCGGCAATCCGATTTCTCTTGTAACAAGGCAGTGAAGCACTTTTGATTGGTATGTGTGTTTAAATAATCATGAAGGTGCTGACTCCTTCCTCCGCTTGGTCCAATTAAGTGCTGTTTTCACTGCAAAGAATACTTAAATCATACCTCAATCTTCCCCGTGTCAAAAGCCTGTCTGGAGGATGGGTTCTCTTTATCCAAGAAGAAACGGCACACTTGTTTTTCTGCCTATAGATGACACTGCTTCAGAGAAAGGCTTCTGACTTTGAGTAGCAATCTTTTTTTATCCCTAGCATGTGGGTGAATGCGTTTCTTCTAGAGACTGGAGAGACCCGTGCCAGGTGAGGCAAGGATCAGTATGGGCAGATGCTGTCAGCAAACAGAGAGTCTGAGGGGAAGGAAAGCAGGCATTAAGGCTACGAAGCTATCGGCAGCTTGGGGACGATAGGAGGGCCCTGGAAATAAGTCACCGGCAGACAGTTTCATGATTTCAAAACGGCAATTGCCCTGTGTGGAAGTCATCCATGGCCACAGCCATATGCTTGTGTTTCCTCTGTGTCAGGTGAAAAGGGCTTTGGAGTAGAGCCACAGTCCAGACGCCCAGGTGTCATGGGCAAGGACATTCAGCCAGCATTAAGTGCCTACACCGAGGAGAGCTCCAGACCCAGAAAAAGGATAACCAGTGAGCATGCCAGTATTTTCTGGGTGCTCCATTTGCAGGAGTCCCTGGGGGCAAAGCTACAGGCAATAAAGCTGCCTGCTTTCTGGAGCCTGTGCCCATCGGAGCAGGCAAGCGCTTTAAGTGGTTGGTATACAGCATGATCTGTTATAAAGTGACGACGAAGAGAAAACTTGGAGAACATTGGAGGGCATGCTGTGTGCTAAAACTTCCTGGGGAGATAGAGCAAATGCATCGACTTACCACAGACAGGGAACCCAAGATACTGCTCAGTTTAACTCAGTGAAACAAGAGTTTTATTGGGGTTACTTACTGGTATATGAGGGAGGGTTACTTGCTGGTATATGGGGGAGGATTACAGGAGCAGAATGATTCAAAAACAGCTACGTCACCAAGGCCTACACCAGCCCAGGTGACAACTCACAAACCTGGCAACCACAGTGCACAGCTTGCTGGCAGCTCAACAGGTTGGGGAATGTCTTTGTCAGGTGCTTTGGTTGTCTAAGTCTTTTCCAGAAGCTTGGCTGGTTTCTGCTTCTTCCAGTCAATTGGTCTGGTCTGAGAGTCTTCTTTGACTCTCTGCTCTTCTGAGAGAGACTCCTAGCTTTTATTGCTTACCCTTTGCAAGGAGGGGCATAAAGAATCTGGTCTGTTTCAGGAACTTCCTGAAGCTATTTTGAGTTGTTTACCTTCCTGCTTAAGGAGTTTCCCTACAGAATGGAGTGTTTCAGGTGTCAGCACATCCAGGCCATGCCATTTAGCTATGCCACCATGCAATGCCAGGGCCTGAACCTAGGGCTTTCTGCATGCCAGCAAGCTCTCTGTTACTACAATGCATACCCGGACTCCAATATGAACCTTTAGATAGGGAGTTAGACAGACAGTATTGCTGATGCCAAGAAGTGCATGCTGACAGGTGCCTGATATAACTGTCTCCTGAGAGGCTGTGCCAGAACATGACAAATATAGAGGTGAATGCTAGCAGCAAACCATTGAACTGAGAATGGGGTCCCCATTGGAGGAATTAGAGAAAGTATTGGAGAAGCTGAAGGGGTATGCAACCCCATAAGAGCATCAATACCAACCAACCAGATCTCCCAGGGACTAAGCCACCGTCCAAAGAGTACACATGGACAGACCCATGGCTCCAGCTGCATATGTAGCAGAGGATGGCCTTGTTGGGCACCAAAGGGAGGAGAAGCCCTTGGTCCTGCCAAGGTTAGAGCCCCTGTGTAGGGGAATTTCATGGTGGGAGGTGGGAGGTGGGGAAGGGTGGGTGGAAAATTACATTTGAAATGTAATTAAAAATATACAATTAAAAAAACTAAGGTGGTAGTAGCAGTTTTGCTGAGAAGATAGCATCAAATACTAAAGAGGAAGGAAGGAAGGAAGTGATGGTGCCAACATACAAAGAACAGTGCAGGTAGAGGAAACAAGTACGCCCAAAGAACAGACAGGAAGCTAGGCATGGTGACACACATTAGTAATCCCAGCACTTCGGGGGCTAAAGCAGGATCTTGAGGTAGGACCTGTCTTGGAAAACAAAGGGAAAGAAAGTTAACAAGGGAAGAAGGAAAGAAGGGAGGGAGGGAAGGAAGCAGGTGGAGGGGGGAGGAAGGTGTCGTGGTCATGTTGGTGAGTGAAGCAGACAGGAGCCATGGATAGCAGCAGGTAAAGATTGGCTTTTAGCTAGCTACGGTAGTGAACACTGGGGGCAGGAGCTATACATCGATGTTCTGATGTCTTGGGCTAAGGAATGCTTCTGGTTGCTGTTTTGCAAATGGACATGAACAGCCCAATAAGATGGCTCAGCAGGCTAAGGGGCTTGTGGCACAGGCCCAGTGACCTGAGTTTGAAGCCTATTATGTGTATAAAGGCAGAAGGAGAGAACAGACTACACAAAGTTGTCCTCTGGCCTACACACCACTCACACACAATTATATATGTGTATAGGTATATGGATATACACACACACATACACACACATGTATATATACATGCATACACATATACACACATGTATATACTTGCATATGTATATATACATGCATATGCCTATGCACATATACACATACACATATATACACGTATTATACACAATGTGTATATATGATATATATGTACATACATATACAGATACACATATATATGATAGTTAAAATCACACTAAAGGTCAGGGGGAGAGATGGAGGAATGGGAGACCAGGACAGAACAGGGAAGGGATCTGAGTGGAAGGTGGTGCAGCTTGGGGGTGTGGCAGTGTGAGAACAGGTCGGGCTCTGCGTGTATTTTGGTTACTGAGTCACACTGCACATTGACATGGTTGTTAAACCACCCAAAGCCTGGTGGGTACAGCTGTTTTCTCCACATAGGAATGGACCCTAGGAATCCGGGAATGGCCATGTAAGACTGAGCAGAGCTGAGCGCTTACAAAGATTCACCTTTAGGCCCAGGGCAACATAGCAGAGGGCAACACATTTCTTAGCTTTCGGGTTTTGTTCTGTTTCATTCAACATTATACCTACATGCCATTCTTTCTCAGAATTTTGTTAGAAGATTTCAATTAACATAATGAGAACCGATGAGAGACGCAGAATACTAGAGTAAAAATAAAAGGGAAACCACGTAAACAGTTAAATGTGTAGAAATGCACACAAAACAGATTATCGCAGTATTTCAGTAGCACCCCTAATGAAAAGAAAACTGTATCTGGAGGTAAATTTGAACAGGAATTCTAAGAAAACATAGTCAAGATTTTGAAATCCCTCGTAAGTTATCAGTTAGTAATGCAATCAATCACGGCCTTTTAAGTTTTAGGTAGAGCATGGATACTACTTACTGGGACCTAATCATAGGGCACTGTTATATCGGAAGTAATGTCTCCTCATGGGCCCCATCCTAGTCTTACGGCCTCTTCCCTCTTTCACGTTCACACAGACTCACACATATAAAAACGTGGAAGCCAGGATTTGCATTGAAGAGAGAACTGTCTGTATTTTTTGGCCTGGCCTTGGTTGCCTAACCTAATAAAGTATTTTCCAGTTCCATCCACTTTTCTATAAATTGTATGATTTCATTTCTCTTTACAGATGAATAGAACTATTGTATACATGTCTTCATTATCCAGTCATCCAGTGATGGACAACTTGACTGTTTCCTTTTCCTGGCTACTGGAAAGACAGCAGCAAAAGCCATGACGAGGAAGTGCCTCTGTAGCAGCATATACAATCCGTCATGTACAATCCGTCATGTACAATCCGTCATTACAATCCATCATGTACAATCCGTCATTACAATCCGTCATTACAATCCGTCATGTACAATCCATCATGTACAATCCGTCATGTACAATCCGTCATGTACAATCCGTCATTACAATCCGTCATGTACAATCCATCATGTACAATCCGTCATTACAATCCGTCATTACAATTGGTCACGTACAATCGGTCACATACAATCCGTCGGGTATATGCCTGGGAGTGGCATCCGATGCCCAGGGACTTTCTGAGGAAACCAAACACTGATATCCGTACTGGCAACATCAGTGTGAACTCCCACACTGATGAGTGAATGAGTGTTCCTTTTTCCCACACCCTCTCCAGCAGAGTGGCGTGTCTTTAAGACTGCATGACAAGTAGAGCCCACAAACAGAAGGACAGTGCCGTAGGGACCGTAGCTGAAGACCTATGCTCTTTTCATAATCCGTGCAGTGACTCTGCTTTCTTGTCAGCTTGTCTGTATCTGGAATGACTAATAGACAAGTGCTAGGCAGTCTGTCTGGTAAGGAATTCTCTTGGTCAAATTATCTGAAGTGTCAAGAGCCACCCTAATGTGGGCTGCACCTTCTGGTGGCAGCTGGTGACAGCCTTCTCTCTCTGACAGGTTCATCAACAGTGTTCTGGCCACTACTGCATTCCTTTGCCGCTGTGACAACCTAGCTTTGAGCTTCTAATGTGGATCAAAGACCTGCTTTCCAGGGACCTGCTAGACCTTCAGCTCCAGATTGGGTCTGCTGAGACATCGAGTCCTGGAGACTGGACAACTGTGGGATTCTGGGCCTCTCCACGGTGAGACAGTCATTGTTGGGCTACTTAGACTATCTCATGTAAGCTGAGTCAATACATAGTCTTTCAATCAATATTCATTCTATCCATTCTGCTCCTCCAAGGAAGCCTGACTAGTACTAATTGCATCTCTAGCAGCTAATTCAAGAAGCAAAGTGGCCGAGTGAATTGGATTCTCATTCTTCTCTCATGAGAGAAAGATGAGGTATCCAGGACGAAGAAAGCCGCCATCTTTGGCTTGGTGGCTCTGACCCTCTGTGTATAACACAGGAGGCGTTGTGCTGCTCACATCGATTGGCTCCTCCCTTGGTATCTTATCACGGCGTGTGGGCCGGAGGTAAGCATCAGCCATATTTACCAACTGCCTCCTGCGTGCCAGCTCTCTCGTTTTACGTCATTCACCCTGTGTCTGTACAGCCTTTTAATGAAGCCCAAAGTGGTTCTTTACAAAGGTGACACTGTTGTCAGTGCTCGGGATTGAATGATGCTCTCTGCCCAGTGGCAGCCTAGGTCTCACAGCAAGGGCATGTTTCTCTCAGCCAGACTGACTGTTCAAAACAGACTCTGTTACTGGATTGCGTTCTTTTCCGTTGGTTGGAGGGCTTTGGGTTTTTTGTTTGATTTTAACATTGGTCTCACTATGTGGTCCAGGCAGACACTAAGCTTTCAATCATCTTGTCTTCTCCTGTAGAATGTTGCATTTGCAGGAGTTGGTGTGCCACCATGCCTGAGTCTGACACTGAATTATGTCACACGGAATATGGGTTTACTTAGATTTATATCCTTACGATTGCCCCGTTTAAACTGTGCAGCTGACATTGGACTTCCTGTTCAGAGAGAAGATGAACAAAGCTTCCTGTGAGAAGATACTATCGACAATTGTCTAAATGTATCCCTTTCAAAATATACAGACAGCGGAGGCATGCTAATTAAATGGCATCCCTATTTATGGATATTAAAACAAAAAAAAAGAGAAAAATACACAGAATCATAATTGTTTGCAAGAACTAAAGTCAGGTGTGGAATTTCTGAGAGCCCAAAGTCAGCCTAAAACACAGGGTAAGTCTCACATGGACCAATCCCCCAAAGAAATGATAATTAATATTATTATATTACTTTTACAGAATTATTAAAAACAAGAACGTTTGATAAGGAGCCACTGCTAGATATCATTCTCTGTCGTCCACAGTGAACAGAACCTTGGGAATGAACTTGCTTACTAACAGCTAAAGAAAAGCCATTTATTATTATTATATAGGGCTTGGTGCACACCCCACAATGAGAACAGAAGGAGGTGCAGGGGTTGGGAGCTCTGTGTCCGAGATTAATAATGAAGACCCGAAGCCAAGGCTTCTTTATCTTTCTGCCATCCAAGAAGTCAGATGATACAAACCGAAGACCCACTGCTGCAGGGACCTGGGCATCTAGTCAAATTCCTCACACTTAAAGACTTCTACAGGTGCCTACAAGTAGAGCAGAGCATCATTAACAGTGTCAGGGTTGGGCCTTTCTCATGACGTGTGTCTCAGGCCGGTCTAGTTCCTCAATCTCTGCTCCATCCTTACCCTGCACTTCTTGTAGGCAGGACAATTGTGTGGGTCTTAGGTTTTGTGGCTGGGTTGCTGTCCCAGTCCCCTCCATTGAACTTTTCTGTTATAGGCAATGGCCATTTCATGTTCCATATCCCCCATTGCTAGGAGTCTTAGCTATGGTCAACCCTCATAGATTCCTCATCCCAGAGATGCCACCCTTTCAGGAGTCCAGTCCTCTCCCCTCCCTGTCCTCCTCCCGCTTGAACCCTCTTGCTTTCCTCTCTACCCTATCCCCTACTCAGAGCCCTCCCTCCATGCACCACACCCTCCCCATGTCTGTTTTATTTCCCCTTCTCAGTGGAATTCAACCACTCCCCCCTGGGCCCTCAGCGCTATTTGTCTTCTTCCTCTGTGAACTGTAGAATCTTACACTTTATGGCCAACGTCCACGTCCAAGTGTCCTTTGAGAGGTTTCACCCAACAACGGATGGAAACAGATACAGAAACCCACAGCCAAACATTTGGCAGAGCCTGGGGAAGATGAGGAGGAAGGAGTGAAGGAGTCAGAGAGGTCAAGGACACCACGAAAAAACCTACAGAATCAAATAACCTGGGCCCATAGGGGCTCGCAGAGACTGAATCACCAAACAGAGCATGCATGGGATGGACCTAGGCCGTCTGCATGTGTGTAACGGTGTAGAGCTCAGTCTTCAACAGCAGGAGAAGGGGCTGTCTCTGATTCTGTTGCCTGCCTTTGGATGCCTTTCCCCTAACTGGGCCTTGGCTAGCCACTATAGGAGAAGATGTGCCTAGTCCTACTACAACTGGATATGCCAAGGCAGGTTGATATCCCCGGGAGACTTCCCCTTTTCTGAACAGGAAGTAAGTACAGGAGGATGGAGGTGGGAAGTTGGGGTGAGAGGGAGGAATTGGGAAGGGAGCTTCTATCAGATAAATTAATTAATAAAAAATGAAAAAAAATTAAACAGGATCACATAAAGCCATTTTCACCCAACTGTGTTACACACAGTATAACAGTATATACTTTGATCATTCACTCATACTATACTACTCTCTTTCACTATGGTGTGTGTGTGCGTGTGTGTGTGTGTGTGTGTACATTGTGTATGTGTACGCATGCACATGCTTTAATGTGTTTATAGGTCAGAGGTCAATATCAAGCATTTTCTTCATCTTATTTTTGAGACAGATTCTCCTTGAGCTTGAAGCACATCGCTGTGGCTAGACTGGCTAGTCA
This sequence comes from Rattus rattus, assembly GCF_011064425.1. Classification (NCBI taxonomy): domain Eukaryota; kingdom Metazoa; phylum Chordata; class Mammalia; order Rodentia; family Muridae; genus Rattus; species Rattus rattus. The sequence goes on along the minus strand of NC_046159.1, from coordinate 86,283,612 downwards.
GTAGCTCCTGGGGATCTTCCTGTCTTCCTTTCTTGCAGTGCTGGGGTTTTACACACACACACACACACACACACACACATCTGTCACTTATACACATCTAGATGTGTATAAGAGACAGCTCTCAGCTAAATCCCCAGCTCACATGACATTTTTACTCCGGTGCTGGCTATCGAACTTGCCATCTTGCACAGCAACCACATTACCCCCTGAGCCTCCTTCCCAGCCTCCACATGGGTTCTTTGTCTCTCCTGCATTACCACTACTCCCGCCACACATAGATTAATGATAATGCTTTAATAAGGAAAGAACCTAAGAGTTTCCTTAGGGGACCTGTGCTAATGAAGGTCCTCAAAGCTTTGCGAATCCTCTAGGGACACAGTGGACAACTGCGGTTGTGGAAGGCTGAGTCTGAAACAATGATGCTATGGGAGAAAAATGGCCTGAAGCATCTGAGGTAGCTGAAGGTCCAACGTGGGAGTGGGTCTGGAAGAGGCTGGGTGATGGCTTGAGTTCATCCCAAAGAAGATTACAATAATTTTTTTTTCCCTTGAGCTCAAAATTTCTCCCTCATGGCTTTCAGTACATGGGTCTTTAGAAGTGGCTCTGAATGTAAGAAGATTGCTTCCCAGTGAGCCCCCCCTCCACATTGCCATGGAAACAGCGCTGTGCTCATGTGTCAGGTGTGAGCATGCACATGCTAGCACAGCATGCTAATATATTCTCAAGGAAGCGTCTCTATGCCTTCTCCTTCTGGTGGCTCTTTATACTTCCAAAAATTATACATTTGAATTTTTAAAAACTGCTCATTCCCATCCTACGACTGTTATCAATAATCTCTCTTTTATTTTGACCTTAGAAGTTTCTGACTGGGAATTTTTCTTCAGCGTAGTCCTCCTAGATGTGAATTCGTCTGTTGTTGCTCCCTTCTGTGATTCCAATTTTTCTTCTGTCCTTTAAGTGAGCAGGCTGGAGATCTCATTACCTACTGCTCAGTTTTAAAAGGAACAGGGGCTAGAGGTGTTAGCTCGGTGGTAGGGTATACACTGGCGTGCGTGAGGCCTCGGATTCTACACAGCACTGCCAAAGTAAACAAACAAACAAACAGATCCTATCTTAGATTCTATTTGATTTCTTTGGTAGGCACAAGGATGTAGCTTGTATACTTCATGCCCTTAAATATTCTTAATCTCAAATACTGTTTTAAACTGGAAAAGATGGCAATTTCTTGGGAGAGTGTTGATGAACACAAGGTTCTATGTAAACTGGAGGAGAAGCTAAAGGAAACTCATTTCAACAAGCAATTCTTGGACACCTACTATCTGGCTGCACATTACCTTGAGAGCTGATTCTGTACCTGGAGAAGGTTGTGATTGCTGACAAAGTGCTTCAGAGCCTGAGTCAGGAAGCGGGCTTAGGAGTTCATGCCCACCAGTTGTAAGCCTTTCCTTCCCTTGAATTGGAGTATAGATGCTAGCCTTTAAAACATGAACAACTTGGACTGGATGTTCTCCTTGGGTCCTTTCAGTTCCACGATGGCTGCAGTCCTGTTTCACCACCAGGTTCAGCAGAAGTAGATGGTGGGATTGGGTAACCTTAGTTAAGTACCGCCATCCAGGAAGTGACTCAGCCACATCACCGGTGTGTGGTTTGTCACCCTGGCAGAATCCTCACCTCTGTGTCATCAGTCTGTATCAAATACCTTGACACCCCAGGTCCACACCGTGCCCAGAGCTGCCTTCTTTACATTTGTCCTTTGTCACTCTTAGGCTGAGACCAGTCAACTTGACATGTTCACAGACGCCAAGTTTCCCAGGGGCTGTGTCTGCCATGCTCAAGACAACACACTGCTTAGCTGGACTGGCCTTGATGTTTCTGACGTTCTTGACTCAGTGTCCCCTACTAGTAGCTGTGTACTACCACACTCAGCTTTCAAGGCAACGTTCTCGAATTGTGAAGTTACATATTTGGAGTTACCAACCGGCCTACCTGTTTCCTACCACTCTACCTTTCCTTTGCTTTCCTTCTGCCTCAAGGGCAATTCCTAGACCTCACCAGCTCAGGGCTGGCTCCGCCTTGGCTGATGGCTTGTGCTGCTGCTACTGCAGACCTCGTGGACAGATATTGTCCTTATCGGAGTCCTTCCCCTGAGCCCTCTGCTACTTGCTGTCTTTCGCATCTTACCGGAAAGCACAACCTCTTGTGGTTGTCTGCTGTCCATCTCCATCTCCCCCAGGAGATCACAAATTCCATGGAGACATCATGCCCCAGTGCTCAGCATGTGTTTGTGTGTGTGTGTGTGTGTGTGTGTGTGTGTGAATTACTATTAAACTAATAGACGAAAGCACTGTTCTAGACTAAACACCAGAGTGAGAACTGCACCCCACCCCTTGACTCTCTGATGGTACAGAGACTTTCAATTTATTGTGTCATGTTTTATGTTTTGAGACTGCTCCTCCCATGTAGCTCACGCTGGCCTTATATTCAAGGCAGTCCTCCTGTCTCAAGTGCTGGGATTGCAGGTGTGCATCACTTTGTCCAAGCAAACCTTGTCTTTCCCAGGTACTTACAATACTCCCGTGACTTTATATTTTACTTTTAAAGCTGGCATATGAATAGACGGGTTTCATTTGTTGATTTTCACACATGCATATTATTGTACTTTGTTCTCACTCATTCCCTCCCTCGTTTCCGTCTTGCATTCCCCTCCCCACTTCCCTGTCGCTGGTCCCTTCCCTCCCCCCACATTGTTCTCCCTCCTGCTCTTATGTTACATGTGTTCCATTACCCTCTCTTTCCTCCTCCAGGCCCTATGATCATTCTCTCACCCCACAGTCTTCTCTTTTCAACACACACAGACACACACATAGAGATAAACACACAGAGAGAGACACAATAGACACAGACTCACGTAGACACAGACACACACACAACACACACAGAGACAAACTCACACAGACACAACTTACAGAGTCACATAGATGGACACACACACACACACACACACAGTACACATTATGAAGAAAATGCGGTATTTGTCTTTCCGAATCTTCCTTATTTCACCCAGTGTTGTGATCTTCAGATCCATCAAAGTGGCAATGATTCCCTTTCCTTTGTGGGCGGAGACTTCCATTGTGTATACATACCACACTTTCTTTATCCATTGTTCTGTAGATGGGCATGTAGTTTGTCTCTGTTTCCTGGCTTTTGGGAACAGTGCTGCAATAAACATGGATGCACAAAGTATGTCTGTGGCGTGCTGACTCAGAGTGCTCTGGGTGCACACCGAGGAAGGGTATAGCCGAGTCACATAGCAGTCCCATTTTAGTTATATGTCACGTTTGAGGGACAGATGTCAGCAGCAGAAAACATTGGCATTTTAAATGTCTAATTTGACCTACAATTGGTGCCAGCAGTAGGTCCTTGACTCACTGTGACTCTTTCTTTACATGAACTCCAGTCATTTTACTGTGCACATTGGTGACAGTAGACCTTAGACAATGAAGCCCAACTGCACAAATTTCAGGTTGAGATAGTAAAATTTATGCTTACTCCCATCTTGTAATGGGAGAATTTTCTGTTTCATCTTTGGCGGAGTAAAAACCAAATTCAGTTTTGTTTTTTGTTTTTGCCAGTGTCATGCTCCATTTCCCATTCCATGACACAAATACTACAGGATTTGTGGTTTATTATGAAAAACAGTCTATTTATCTCGCTGCTCCAGACATGGGGAAGTCCAAGAACATGGTGACAGTCTCTGGTCAGTATGTGATGAGGGCCTTGTGATGCATTATAACAAGGTGTCACATGGTGAGTCGGATCTAGCCACCAGCAAGCTCTCCCATAACAACGTCACTCCTGAGATTACCCTGTAAGGATCTTTGAATGAATCCATCACTTGTGAAGGCAGAGACCTCCTGATCCCGTTGATCCTAAAGACCCCACCTTCTAACTATCACCAAGAGAGTTTAAAACCATATCCAAACCACAGCTGTGGGACAAGTCACTCTGCCGCTGTGGGCCTCAGTTTCTCTCTCTGCAGACAGATTTATTATCTTTGTTTATTTCTTAGTAGACACTATAATTTAACTTGTTGACATCAGTAACACCCAAGTCTCTCACATAGACAAAAAAAAAAAGAATATAAGAGTATGTGTCAGACAATTAATTAATGGAACCGTAATTTCTTGGGTCTTATGATATTTATTATTTTTAGCTAACATTTCTTATATTTTCTAATTTCATATTTATAGCTTTTACAAAAACCATTCCAATGTGAGCTTTTAAAAAAATAATTGACTTAAAGGTGACATATTTTTGGAAACATGATAGAGGTATTAAACAGTCTTGCTGTCTGGATTGATGCTGGGAGGTTTTGAGTGCCCCCACCTGCTCTGTTTGTCTTTCCGGGTGGGTACACAGGAGCTGAGCAGGTTACCCTCAAGTGTTTGAATATTAGACCCAACCTTAAAATACACTTTCTCTCCTGAATTCACCACTATGCCAAAGTACTACTATGCCTTAGCTTTATCTATTGCGAAATGGAAACTGAACCAGGCTCTGTATGTCTTGAGGAATTTGGCAAAAGATGTTGAAACTTGTGACTGTCATTATGCCAGTTCATACCTACCTGACCTCTGCTCACCATAGGTTTGCAACACTTCTCTGGGGCCCCAGGAAGGTGTCTAGAACAAGGCACTAACTAACTCGTGTTCTGTGCCTAGTTACTTCTGAAGCAAATACTATGTTGCTGTAATTTCCAACCCCAATAAGCCATATGAAAAACACACAATCCAGTTATTAAAATTATAAGTTGCATGCCTAGACTGGACAGATCTAACACTATACTAACTCATTCCCTGGCTCTAAGACCCATGGCCACTACTTGCGGTTTCTCCTGGCCATGGTTCTGGTCCATTGTGGTCTCATCCTCCTCTTTCTCCATCCTCTCTCCTTCCCCTTTGATCCTCTTCTGCCTCCATACCTTCCCCCAATCTCAAACCTCCAGTCCCATCCCCCCCTCCATTGCCTAATCACAGGCTCTAACCTTTATTGACCAGTTAAAATGGGGAGAAGGTTCCCATGAGATCACCTGAGTGCATGATTGACCACTCTTGAGGAAGCAGAATTAACATCAGGGTACAGACAGCACCAGATTAACCCACAACGCTACCCTATTTGGAGGCCAATGAAGACACTCAAGATAAATATGTCAAGGATGTTTCTGTGTAAATGTACCTATTGCTGTTGGCTGTCTTTTCTCATATTATTTTTGGTGTTAAATTTTTGACATCTGTACAATGTAGTCATGTATAAAATTCTAAATTCTGCTTGGTAACAGTGAGCCACAGGACAGCCTGAAGTTTCCAGGTCTTCTGTGACCGCTTTTGTCAGTCAATGATTAACTGACTTTGGTTAGCAGAGATAACACAAAGCTTTGGAAATTTACCTGGCTTTTGGCAGTAGGATTGATTGAGGGCATACACCCTGTATGCATTCGTAAATATATGCGGTTTCCATATCCACGGCTGCACTAAGTCCTCTTAAGAGCTATATGATATTGGAAAGCCTACGGCTACTTAAAATAACAGAAGGCAGACACTCAAAGAGCAGAAGTCAGCAGATCAGATCCCTAGGGGTCAAATCCATGTCTGGATTTGAACTAAGCCCAAAGCTCATGGTCTTCTAACAGTATTAAACCAGTCCTCAAAACAAATTGCAAAGCATGAATTTCAATGTAGGGTACACTTTCTGCTGTCAGTAAGAAGCCATTTTGGAGTAGCATTTTATTATTTGTTTTTTAAGATAGGACCTTGCTGTGTAGTCTGGGTTTGCTTTGAATTTGTGATCTTCCTGTCTCAGCCTCCTGAATGCTAGGGTTATAGGTACGTGTCCATGCCAAGTGGGAGCTGGCTTCTCCTGATATAGCAAAGAGACTCCAGAAGACTTCAGAGCATGGGATTTGCTGTAGGGGAGTCCCAAGCTGAGTGGGCTTGGACCCAAGGCCATCTGCTGAGTTTGTAGAGTCGAAGGGATACTACTAACTAAGCAACAAGTCACATCATGCCCCCAAGATCCTTTGTGTCATCTATTATGGAGTCTTTTGCCATCTACAGGAATCACCAATATTGATTAGATGAGAAAGACAGAAACAAATGAATTGTTTGTCCTTCAGGTTCTTTACCTAGCAAGTGACCTGGTGTGCAGTGATATGTAGGCCAGTGTTTCCTCCGAGATGTCATAGCTGCTCTTTCTGAGACTAATTTCTACTGTGAAGGTAACCAAAAAAAAGTCAATACCAGAATGTTCAAGACTTACATATTAAGACATCAAATCAGGGGCTAGAGAGAGATGGCCTAGGGCTATCACTTATTGCTCTTGCAGAGAACCTGGGGTTCAGTTCCCAGAACCCACATGATGACTCATAGCCATTCATAACTACAGTTTCAAGGAATCTGATGGCTTCATTGGCACGAGCATATAATACATGTGGTCTACATTCATACCTGCAGGCAGAACCCTCATACACACACACACACACACACACACACACACACACACACACGCACACGCACACACACACACACACACTAAATAAAGAAGTCTTAAAAAAGAAATCAGTTCAATAGAAGACCATGACTTTGTGCAGTATAATGAAAAACTTTTAGGTTTCTTGTTTGCAGACTTCAGTCAAAACAACCAAACAAACACTGTAGTAGTCTGGGTCAGAGGTTCCAAAGTCAATGTTATAACAAATGACCAGAGATAGTTGTGCAGGCAAAGGATCCATGGCATGTACACTGGGAAAGAGTGCTCTCATACTTGTTACACGCAACTCCTAGCCAGGTAAACCCTTTCCCTTTATTATATTTTTTTTCCAGATGACAGAGGTAAGAGAGCTTTTTGACTCTGTATGCTAAGAAGGAACTGCACAGCCTCCAAACAACCATTCCTTTTCACAGATGTTTTAATACAAAATGGTCCAGAGAGAAAAATCTTCAGGCATGGAGGGTTCTGGACAGAGCCAAGGAAAGGGTGATAATCAAAGAATCCTAAGGACCTCTTTCCCTCTGGTCCTGATGCTCTTTCAAATGCCCTCTAATTACAAGGAATATGCTGTATTTTGTCAACGTGCAAGTCCTGAATCTCAATGCAGCTGTTTCCAGATGGTTCTGGTTTTATCAACTCTACAAGGCAGGAGATCTTTCAAATGCTACCTGGAAATGGCTCCATTCTGGCTGTCAGCCACACTCTAAGGGAAAACACCGTGCATGGGCAGAGTTGTCTATGGCCGCCTATGGACAGGGAGAGACTCTGGCTGATTAGTCATTGCTAAATACCCTGAACATCATCATTCCTGGCATAGCCAGAGCCACCTGGGTGAATTGGCCATTGAAAAATGTGGAGTTCAAAAGGTCCAAGTGTGCCTTGGGGATGGAGAGCTGAAGCCGAGGTGAGGTAGAAGCAGGAAGAACAGGCTCACAGCTAAACATATTTTTTTGTGATGTCGTCAGTGGGTTAGGGGAAATCCAACTAAGTCTCTGTAGGAGAATCATATCTGAAGGATGGTTTGTGGCCCCTGAACCCTGAGCTGGAATAGTCGTGTGTTCTCAGCAATGACCATCCAGTGGTCGATTACTAATGTCTGCCAACTGCTTAGGAATGGGTGTGTGTGGCACACCTGTTTCAGTCCCACGCTTGTTGACATGAGACTATATTTTAAACTCCGAGCACTTACTTCTTTTTTCCTTTTAAAAATACAGCCAGCCTTCACCTTCTTCCTCATGAACACACACAGCTGTCTGCATGCTCCTCAGGCAAAAGACTTACAATAGTTCAGGCAAAATCTTTCTAGGGCATCTAGGATAATGAGCAGTAAAATCCACTTAACATATGCCTCTAAAAAACTATAAATGGAAATCCCCACAAATTAGCTTTCTCTTTTTCCTTTGCAACAGATGTTCAACACATCAGGCTCTCCCAGGCCTCAGAACCAACTGCTACTCTCGGATCCCCCAGAGTGGATCATGGCCGAGGCAGAATCCATGACATCTGCTACTCAGTTTCTCACAGAAGGCACAGTTGGTGGATATGGCGTTTGACTGCATAACCACCAGCACTTTTTGTCACAACCAAGTCCCTAGAAACACTTGCACCTTGATGGTGTTGATGCACGGGAAGCTATGCTGTACTGGGTGAAACATGGCACCAAGAGGCCATTCACCTGCTCCTTTACTGTTCCACTGCCTGGCTCTTTGTCATTTCTATAAAATAAATATTTTCCTTAAATATTAAAAGGTCTTGTGATCGGGGTTGGGGATTTAGCTCAGTGGTAGAGCGCTTGCCTAGGGAAGTTCCATGACTTCCCTGGGTTTCCCCTTCTCAAAAAAAAAAAAAAAAAAAAAAAACAAAAGGTCTTGTGATCAGAGACCTTCCATCTTTGCGTGTTCGGGCTTCTTTGATGAAGTTCCCTAGATGGAGTGACTTCAACAACAGGGATTTTCTTCTCATAGTTCTGGAAGCTCGAAGTACCTGCTGGCGTGTTCCAGAGAAGGCCATCTCCCTGGTCTGAAATCAGTCACCTTGCTGTGTCCTCATGGTGGAGGAATTACTGCTCCTTCCTCACCTTAACAAAGACACTAGTCCCATCAAAAGCCCTGCCCCATGACCTCATCTAAATTGACCTACTGCCCAGAGGCCCACCTCCAAATAGCCTCACACTGAGGTCATAGCATCAGAATAAACATTCCATAGCATCCTATCTATAAGGTGTGCTCTTTGAGACATCGTCTTGCCATGTATCTCAAACTGGTCTCTAACTCGAAGTCCTCCTGTCTGGACCACCCAAGATCTGGGTCTGAGCCATCATGCTTGCAGTCCAACTCTCTTCAGTTTGACGTGCCATTTCATCTATGTTCGTGCTTGGAGGAGGCTGCTTGTGGTATTGGAAGAGCCTTAAAAAACCTTAAGATTTAAAATGGACATAGTGCACATACTGGCAATCTTAGCAGTTTGGGGCAGAGGCAGGAGGACCTTAAGTGTGATGTCAGTCTGGGTTGTTGACACCATGGGGAAGCTTGGGACACATATGGATTTCAATTCAAGATTCTCCTATTTAGGAGCAGCATGGCCTTGGGCTAGTCCTTTGATCTCTCTAAGCCTCAGATTTGTCACTTCTAAAGAATGAGTACTAATCATCCCTTCTTTATGACACTCACCGAGCAAGAGATCCCATGAGAATGCATGCAAAGTAATTCGGGAATCTGTCTCATTGCTTATTAATAGCACATGACAAGGGCATGGCACTAAGAAAGAGTCCTTCCTTCCCTCATTTGCTGACTTTGTTAACAATTATAGAAATGGCTACCCAGCAGCCAACACTTGACTATATTACACCGTGAAGGAGGTGCTATCGGCAGCGGGAGCAGTAGCATCAACCCTAAGTTATAACTGAGGAAGCAGAGTCACACAACGATTATGTGACTTGCCCAGAATCACAAAGCAGGTCACCATCAGGGGCAGGAGTTGAACATCTGCAGTACGGTAAGTACATACCTGCAGAGTCGATATGTTGAACCATTGGGTTATATGGTTAAGACCTTGGATGGTAGGAATGGGTGGTCCCACTAACTGACTAGGATTCTCCCCACATCTGAGCTCCATGATTTAATGTCCTTGATTTAAAGTCTACAGTTGTGCTGCATATTAAAAGCATGGTGCTACAGGATAGGTGGTGTATACAGGAACTCTAGAAATCAGTGGAGGAACCTTTGAGGCCTGGATTATACAAAGAGACTGGCCTCCCTCATCCCACAAGAACCAGAGGCCAATAGTTACTCTCTACTTGTACTCAATACTGTCAAAAGTGAACCTAATGCTATCTCAGGTCTCTTCTTCCTCCATCATTCAGTCATCTAGTTCAGTTCAGACACTGAAGACCGGACTAGACTTGTCAACTGCATGGCCAAGTGTTGCAAAGGGCCTCCTTGTCAAGACTGGGAGATGCTGGTTCCTAGTGTATCTAATAGTTACCTGGCTACTAAGCCAACTAAGCAGAGACTTCAGTGGCCAAACATGAACAAGAATGAATGTTTTGGAGCATATTTTTTAAAGGGCAATAATTAAGCGACAAATAACAATACTGACAAACCTAGGGACGGATGAGCATTTAACTTCCGTAGTTATTACTTTGTAGTCAGCTTGTTGTATCCATGGATTTTGCATACGTGGGCCAACCAAACGTAGATAAAAGATATTTAAAATGTTTGAAAATTACATAGAAATGTTTAAATTATATTTGCATTGAGGGAAGGAAGGGAGAGAGAAAGTCTGTGCACATTACAGTAAACCAGTGAAGGTCAGAGGTCAACTAGCAGGAGTTGGCTCTCTCTTTCACCATGTGGGTCCCAGAAATGACACTCAGCCCTTCAGATTTGGTGAGGAGCTCCTTTGCACACTGAGCTATCTGGCCAGTCCCCAGATGTGTTTGGGTTTGTTTGTTTGTTTGTTTCTTTAAATTGTATCTGTGTTGAACGTGCACAAATTTATTTTCTTTTCACTGTTCCCTAAACAAGACGGTTTAACAATGATCTACACAGCATTTGCATTGTCCCAAGAATCTTAAATAATCTAGGTGATTTAAAGCGTCAGAGGAGATTAGAGTTGTAGCTCAGTGGTGGAGGCCTTTCTTTCCTTATGTGAGGTCTTGGGTTCAATGTCTAGCGGTACAAAGAATAAATACACAGAAAGAAAATGTGAACAGGCAGCGTGAGCTGTATCCAAATAGCATGCAATGTGTTACTTCAGTTACATATAAAGTAATAACAAACTTTGGAGACACACATTGGTTGAAGGAATCAGGTTTTAGTCAAAGATAGCCCTGAAGAATATAGAAGGGCTACTTGGGTGGGATGTTCATGGCACAAAATGATAGGAGATAGAGTAGGAGAAAAGCTTAGAGATGGACAGGCCTTCACCATGGGGACTATTTCTTCTTCTGTGGGAACGTCACCACTGAAGTGGACTCTGACCTCCTGCAGCTGGTTAATTTAAACCCAATGTATGACCTCTCCACACTAACGTGGCTTAGGAAGGACTGATAAGCAAGGGCAGAGGAGGCAACGGGCAGTTCAAAAGTGCCCAACAGCAACTTTATAAAAGGCAACTACACTTGGGTTTTGGAATCTGAAGGCGATCCCAGTACCAACTCCCCAAGGGACAACGTGATATAATTTTAGATGTCCATGCTTCAGCCAAAAATCATAAAGCATTTAAAGAAAAAACAAAAGGCTGGGAAAGTGGTTTAGCTTGCAAAGTACTTGCCTTACAAGCAAAAGGACCTTAGTTTGTTTGAATCCCCATATCCACAGGAAAACCAACAGAATCAAACCTTATTACAACAGTGTGTATGTAAGGCCAGAGCTGGGAAGGTAGAGAATGGCATCATCAGCCAGCCTAGCCAACCAAGGAGCTGCAGATTGAGTGAGAGTCTCTGTCTCAAAACATAAGGTGAAGAGAAACTGAACAACTAAGGAAGGCACATGATGTAGACGTTTAACCTCCATAAATGCATACACACAGGAAGGAAGAGAAGGGGGTGAGAGAGGGAGGGAGGAAGGGAGGGAGGGAAAGAACTATGACAGAGGAGATGACAGTCAACAAGAAAGAACTGTTGAAGAAATCAAGAACATAGGTGTTCTTCATGTACACCAATAATATGTGACTACGGAGATGGCTTAGTCAGGCTGATATACATCTTAAAACATATCAGCTGGGGGGTTGGGGATTTAGCTCAGTGGTAGAGTGCTTGCCTAGAAAGCGCAAAGCCCTGGATTCGATCCCCAGCTCTGAAAAAAAGAAAAAAGAAAACATATCAGCTGGGACTGGCAGTGCAGGACCATAGCCCCAGCCACTCAAGAAACTGAGGAAGGAGGATCACAAGGTCAAGGATGGCTTGATCTGCTTCAGAGAAAGTTCAAGATAAGCCTAGGCAGTTTAAGTGAAACTCAAAATGGGGCTGGTGCTATAGCTCAGTGGTACAGCATTTGCCTAGCCAGGCTTGCACAGTTTCAGGGTTAGGTTATACCTCAAAGAGGTTGTAGGGCCTCAGGTCCTGGCTTTTTTGCAGTCTGCACAAAGGTGCCCTTTCAGTTTCTCAGGAATAAATAGTAGCCTTTCAAAGCACTTTAAGACTTTGTAGTGTTTTAAGTGTTCGGTCAGCCTGCTGTTTGGTGACTGCTATGTCGTATTTCAAGGCATCCTTAAGTTAAACACTGCTTCCAAATATTTCCAACGAATCCCCCCAGAGAAAAGGAGTTCTTACTGGGTGACCTCAAAACCAAGTGAAATAAAACTGTCTCTCAATTGGAGTGTTCAAAGAGCTTCCAGAAAGGTTGACTGGAGTGAGACTTTGAAAGTCTTCTCATCACTGAGCTGAACGTTATGGCCTTCTACAGCTACCAGAGATCTGGGGAAGCTGGATTATGGGAACAAGACCAATACGGTTACTGCTCTTAGTGGTGAGTGAGCGATGCCATCAGTGGAGACAGACACATTCATGCCTTTCCGCAGTGTCAGAACTCATTGACTGGCACTAGACTCATAAGCTACATCGGCTTTACTTCATGGAATACTTCGGGCTTCACGTTCAGTCTTGACTTTGACAGTTCCAACTTCTTTATCAATTCTAGTTTTACTGATACCTATAATACTCAAATTACACATACCTTCACACAATTATATATAGGTTACAGGAAGGATATTGGCGTTAAAGAGTCAATGCAAAAGGGCAATATAGAGAGACTCAACACAACTTGGAGAGGCAATTTTATTTGGATCACAGGATAAAATCTATCACTGAGGAGAAGCCAAGGCAAGAGCTTAGTACAGGTTTTTGAAGTATGATTCCTTATGATTCTTTGCCTTTCCTTGGTGTCTGTTATAATGTCTCCCCTTTTCATCTTTTTTGGATCTTCTCTCTGTGTCTTTTCATTAATTTGAATAAGAGTTTGTCTATCTTGTTGTTATTCTCAAAGAACCAACTCTTTGTTTCGTTGATTCTTTTGTTCTATTCCACTGATTTCAGCCCTGAGTTTGATTACTTCTTTTTGGGTGTTATTTCTTCTTGTTGTTCGAGAGCTATCAGATATACCTTTAAATTGCTATTAAGAGATATCTCTTAAGTGCAATTATTCATGGATTCTGAGTATGTATGAGGCACACACACACACAGAGTACTGTGAACTTGCCTCTTAGAACTGCCTTTATTGTGTCTCCCAGGCTTGCATATGTTGTGTTTTCATTTTCATTCAATCTAAAAACATTAAATTAAATTTCCTTCTTGATTTATGTCTTAACCCATTTTTCATTCTGTAATGAGTTGTTCAGTTTCCAGAAGTTTATAAGGTTTCTTTTGTTTCTGTTTTTGCTTATATCTAGCTTTAATCTATGGTGGTCTGATAGATGCAGGGTGCTACTTCAGTTTTCTTCTATCTGTTGAGATATGCTTTGTGTCCAAGTATGTGGTCAATTTTGGAAAAAGTTTCCTGAGCTGCCGAGAAGAAAGCACATTCTTTGGTGTTTAGATGAAATATTCAGATAACTCCTAAGTCTACTTGATTCATGGTGTCATTTAACTTTAGCATTTTTCTGTTTAGTTTTGTCTGTATGACTTGTCTATTGGTGAGAATGACTTATGGATTCTATTCCAACATGTCTGATTATTCCAAAATAGCCTTATGATATGAAGAGTTTAAGAATCTAGTACTTATTCAGCCCACAAGGCTAGACTTCCAGCTGGTCTTAAGTGTATGTCAGAAGTTCACTGGCTCTAATACCAGTGAACAAATGCAGTTAAGAATGAGAGCAAGAAGGCAAAGAAAATGCACTTCATTCTTCTATGTCCTTTATATAGGTTCCCACAAGATGGAGTGATCCAGATTTAAAAAATCAAATTACATATAAAAGTAGACTCATTAGATAACACCTAACTTCTCAATAGAGACCCTGAAAACCAGAATGGCCTGGATGGATGGTCTACAAAATCTAAGAGATCACAGACGCCAGCCCAGACTATTATACCCAGCAAAACTATCCATTGCAATTGCCAGAGAAAGAAAAGCATCCCGTGATAAAACTAAATTTAAAGTGGATCTTCTTGCCTCAGAAGATCCACATTTAGCATCCTAATCCATCCCACCAGCAAAACTATCCATTGTCCCAAATGCCACCGCCATGCCATCCCTGAGGAAGAGAGAAAGAAAAGCATCGGTAAGCACCGCCAAGCACCCAGGAGGTCGGAATGCTGGAGGCACCACCACAGGAAAACTTGACAAATATCATCCAGGTTAAAGTTGGCATGAGGCATTACCACTTCAGATTTTGCCCAACTGTCAACCTGGATAAATTATGGATCGAGCACACGGGTCAATGCAGCAAAAAACATCCGATCAATCCATCCCAAATTCTTCAGCAGAAGAGCTGAAGAGAAGATAAAGGTGTTGGAGGTGCCTGTGTTCTGGTGGCTTAAAGCCACTAAAGAGGTTAATTAAATGCAAACATTTTCCATGTGGTCTGAAAAAAAAAAAAAAAAGAAAAAGAAAAATTTCTCATATGTGTACCTAGTCTCTTAGGTTTTAGTTAATTTCAGATGAAGTCAAGTTGACCACCAAAAATAACAACCACACCCACTATCATGGTGTAAGGATGAGTATTCAATTGTTTGCAATAGTGATGTTTCTTTTAAGAACTTTGTTGTCCTGTGCTTGGTGTATAAAAGTTTAGACTTGCAATATCCTCTTGGTGGATTTTTCCTTTGATTAGTATGTAATCTCCTTCCATACCTTTTTTGGTCATTTTTACTTTGAAGTCTATTGCCACTTGGATCCATTTGCTTGAAATGTTTTTTTCTATCCTTGCACCCTGAGGTGTTTTCTATCCTTGAGGATGACCTGTGTTTCTTGGATGCAGCAGTGTTGTGGTTTGCCCTGGAGTTATCTGTATTTTGATGCTAATTCCACTGCCCCAAGGACTGCTGCCTAATCACATGCTCAGGACTCAGGTGACTTCACCAGAGCCTTCTCCCCATTGAATTTGTAAAATACAGGTGAGGGGCAGGTACGGGATAGAAGGAGGCCTGTCATTTGATGAAAGGAAGGATGGGCTGGAATGAAGTTTGAAGGAAGAGGAGGAGACTGGAACGGAAAGGAGGAAGAGACAGGAGGGAGAGGAAGAGAAGCTGTGGCAGGACAATATGGCAGGTGATGTAAGATCCCACACTCCCTTTACAGGTTGTTATGAATGTTTTTAAGGGGTGGATGTGTATTGGGCTTTGTATGTTTAGGTGGGCAGTTATATCTTATTTAATTGGGCCAAAGATTATTGTGTTGTGTGTTCTTTCATGTAACGATTTAAGTGTAGGAAAGTGTGCGGCAGCTAGAGAGTATGGGCCACCACGGAATTGGCATGTGTGCTTCTGGAATGGAAACCTGCCTTGGGAACTAGATAGGTAGAGAGATTGCTGCCAGGCTCAGAGAGAGGCCTTTGGCAGTGTGATAGGGGATGGAACAGAGCGAGTGAGACGCTTTGCTGACTGAGATTAAGATATCCAGCAGGTATCTTGAGGCACCTAGGGGGATAAAAGACAATCTACCTTTTTTATTTTTTATATTTTTACAACACAGCAGAAAGATTGATTTTCTAATAAGTCTAAATTTCTTTATTGAGAGTTATCAACAAACAGGAGTTGTGTTTAATGATTCTTGTTATTTTGCTGTTATGGTGTGTACATTGCCCCACTTTTGACTTAATGGTCTGGGATTATTTGTTCCTTACATTTTTGGGGACGTGGTTGGCCTCTTTTGACTGAAGTATTCCTACAAGTACCCTCTGAAAAGCTGTATTGGTAGATAGCTATTTTTTGAATTTGGTTTTTATCATGGGATGGTTTTCTTTCTCTGGAAACCATGATTGACAGTTTTGCTAGGTATAGTAGTATGGGCTAGTATCTATGATCTCTTAGAATTTGTATAACACCCATCCAGCCCATTCTGGCTTTCAAGGTCTCCATTGAGAAGTCAGGTGTTATTCTAATGAGACTACTTTTATATATTACTTGCTCTTTTTCTCCTTACAGCAATTAATATTCTTTCTGTGCTCTGTATATTTAGTGTCTTGATTATTATGTGTAATGGGAAATTCTTTCCTGGATCTCTCTATTCGGCGTTCTGCATGCTTCTTGTACCTTAGTAGGCACCTCCTTTAGGTTGGGAAAATTTTCTTCTATGATTTTGTTAAAACATATTTCTTGTGCTGCTGACCTGGGTTTCTTCTCCTTCCTCAATCCCTATTTATAGATTTGGTCTTTTCAAGGTATCCATATTTCCTGGCTATTTTGTGCCTGTATTTTTTTAGATTTAACAATTTTTAGTTGAGGTGTCTGTCTCTTCTGCTTTGTGTTCAACACCTGGGATTCTTTCTTTCATGTTTTGTAATTTGTTGGTGAGGCTTACCTCTGAGGATTTTTGCTTGACATCCTAAATTTTTCACTTCCAGTTTAATTTCACTTTGGGGTTTCTTTAGTGATTTTATTTTTTGTTAAATTTCCCTTTATGTCTTGAATTGTTTTCATTATTTTAGTCAACTGTTTATGTTTTCAGTTTTCATTAAGAGATTTATTTATATTCTCTTTCAGGTCCTTGAATATATTCAAAATTTGTATTTTGAAGTCCTTGTCTTGCATTACTAGGGTTACTGGGCTCTGGTGGAGGAAAATTTTCTTGGCTGCTCAGTTTGTGTTTTTGCTTTGGGGTCTTGGTATCTGGATGATTGAGGTATTTGTATGTGTTGGTATCTCGTCTTGCCTTTGCTGGGTTGGTCCTAGTTTCTGGTTGCTTTTGCTCTCTTAGGCTCTTAGGCAGCAAATACGACAACTGTGAGTTCCTGGTAGAGAGTACTTCTACATGTCAGTGGGTGGCAGAGAGGAATAAAGATGGGCTAGGGGAAAAAAGAGTGTTAAGGGCTATGAGAAAGAGCTAGGGAGATACAGTCTACATCAAGAGGCAGGGTCCCTTGGTAGTAGAGATATAGTTGCAGGAGGGGGTTTCTGAAAATAGGCTGCAGTAGGATAAAAAAATATTTCTGGAAAGACAAGAATGGCAGGGCTATAGTATTCCTGTGTCTGTACCAAGGTGGAGTCTCAAGTGAATGGAGTTGGAGTGGGAGAAAAGGTACCTGCAACAGGTGAGACTGGGGAGGTTTTAATGGCGAACAGGAAGGCTAAGGAAGATCACCTACCTGACTCCCAGCCTAATGTGGTCACTGGGATTCCCTGATTAAAAAGGTGTTTCTGAGTATTGCCACAAGCTAATACAAAGGAATGGAGATGAGCTACAAGGGAAGACTGAGAGGGTCTATAGGAAAGGCACAAGCTGGGTCTGTACCAAGAGGCAGAATCTCCAGAGTATGAAATCTTTTTTTCCCCATGACAGGTTCTTACTATGTAGTCCTGGCTTTCTTGGAATTTACTCTGTAGACCAGACTAACCTCAAACTCATGGAGAGCCACCTACCTCTGCCTCCTGAGTGTTGGGATTAAACGTGTGTGCCACTATGCCTGACTGTATAAAAGTCTTTTAGTTGATGTTTTAGAATTTATAACAGCTATCGTCATAAGACATACAACTTCCAACACTCGTGTGCAAAAAGCATTATATATTTATAGTGGTTTGAATGAGAATGATCTCCATAGGTTCATATGTTTGAATACTGGGTTTCGAGCTGCTAGAACTGTTTAGGAAGGATGATCCTGTTGCAGGAAGTATGTCACTATAGACCAGCTTGCTTTGATATTTAAAGACTCATGCCATTTCAACAAGTCCTTTCTACTTCCTGTCTGTGGATCAAACTGTGTGCTCTCAGCTTCTGCTCAGCATCCTGCCTGCCTGCCTGCCATGGTGGCGGGCTCCTATCCCTCTGGAACTGGAAGCCCCAAATAAGCTCTTCCTTCTAGAAGATGCTTTTATGGTGCTTTATTGCAGCAGCAGACAAGTGACTACTACAATACTCAAGTGTCTTAACTGGACCACTGTCAGGTTATATGGGAAAGCAAGTCAAGGTATCCAGACTTAGGGCTTGAAAACGCTCTGTATAATCTCTTCACACTGGCTCAGCAATCAAGACTCTGAGAAGTGCTCCAAGTTCAGCTCTCGAAGCTGTAAGAGTGAGACCAGGTGACCTGGGGTAGGTTCTGCTGCCTTTCCTTTCATTTTCTAACTGCATGTTCACAGAAGACCAAAGCAAACAGGATGAGCAAAGTGACACGGGGAGCCTTGCATTCCCGTTAGGCTTTGGAAACTCCCTTCCCTGCCTGTCACTGGGACCTCTGAAAAGATGATCCTAATTGCCTTGTTCCCATGCTCTAGGCTGCTTTACCTCTCCAATTTGGGGAGAGAAGAGTCTTTTCTTTCCAAGTGACAGATGGTCTCCCCAGCCTGGTTTTGCTGCTTGCCCACATCCATCACTCTGTACCCTTTGGCTACTTTTGACAGCTTGAATGAATGAACTGATCTTCATCCCTGAAATGTCCTATGCTATTGCCTTCTGGGATATACTCACTCTTACTTATCTTCCTACAATGCTGACTGCACCCAGACCTTCCCTGACCCCTCCCACGAGCTACTTGCCACTTTGAGACGTCCTCCTTGGCTTCCGGGTGTTCTGTCTTTTCCAGTGGTGATTTCTGCACCATCCCTAGCAGCTTGCTGGCCTCAGCTGTGTCTCTGATCCCCACTTGTCAGCTGCACGCCCCTCGTTCTGACCTCCCAATTCTGAGTTTCACACTTTGGGTAAGAACTGCCTACTCATGACAGCATGGGTATTTAGCATCATCTATAACCAAACACGCCCCACAAGAGTCACTTCTCTTCTTTCTTTCCAAGTCTTCATATTACCCTCAGCCTGGAGATCATTGTTAGTTATCTGTGGTGGTTTGAATGATAATGGCCCCACAGGTTCATATGGTTGAATGCTTGGTCTCAACTTGGTGGAACTGTTTTGGAAGTATTAACAGATGTGGAGGAGTGCATTCTCTCTCTCTCTCTCTCTCTCTCTCTCTCTCTCTCTCTCTCTCTCTCTCTCTCTCTCTGCCTTGTGCTTATGGATCAGATGTGAGCTCTCAGCTACTGATCCAGAGCTATGTTTGCCTACCTGCTGCCAGGTCATGGATTCACCTCTGAAACTGTAAGACCCCTGCTCCATATACTCATTTTTCTTAGTGAAAATTTGTTCGCTCACATTTGTCATAGTGTTTCTTTACAGAAATAGAAAAGAAACTGTCTTGGTTAGGGTTTTACTGCTGTGAACAGACACCATGACCAAGGCAACTCTTATAAGGGCAACATTTAATTGGGGCTGGCTTACAAGTTCAGAGGGTCAGTCCATTATCATTAAGGTGGGAGAGCATGACAGGGTCTGGGCAGGCATGGTGCAGGAGGAGAACAGAGTTCAACATCTTCATCTGAAGGCTGCTAGCAGAATCTGACTTCCAGGCAGCAAGGATGAGGGTCTTAAAGCCCAAACCCACAGTAACACACCTATTCCAAAAAGGCTACACCTATTCCAACAGTGTCATTCCCTGAGCCGAGCATAGACAAACCATCACAGTAACTGAGAAACTCTTTCTCTTCAGTCTGCCTCCATGTCCAATCTATCCTACCTCCACCCTAACTCTTTTTGTACCTACTTCCTCTCCATTACTTGCCTTCTTAGCTACCTCTGGGACTCTGGGCATCCCCACCTCCTTTCTAACAGAAATGTTGCCAGAATCCCCTTCATAATAGATAGATCTGTTCAGGGTCTGCACTTAGGAGTTTCCAAAACTTAAGGTCCCTTCTGGCCTTAGAATGTTGTGTTTCCTTCTAAATGATTTATTCTGGCATGCATAACAATTCATTCTCCAAAGTGGCCCATGTAAGGATAAATTATGTGGTAGCCCTGGTTGCTTTCATTAACTCGACACAAACCTAGACATATCTGCGGAAGAGACACTTCAAATAAGAAAATCCCCCCATTAAGTTGCTTGTAGCCAAGTCTATGAGGGTATTTTCTTAATTAGCAAATGATGTGGGAGGGTCCAGCCCACTGTGGGCAGTGCTACCCTGGGGAAGGTGGTCCTACATGACAAAAAGAAACCAGGCAGAGCAGGCCATGAGGAGCAAGTCCTAAGCAGCATTCTTCTATAGGTTCTGCTTTAGTTCTGGCTTCCGGGTTCCTGCCCTGACTTCCCTCAGAGATGGAGTGTGATCTGAGAGTTGAGAGGTAAAATAAAATTTTCTTACCCAAATTACTTTTGGTCATGGTCTTTATCACAACCATAGAAATCTAGGACAGTAGTCATCTTCTCATGGCTGTCAGGGTAAAAGCCAGATTTACTTGTCGTATGGCCTCTGCCATCTGCTATCCCATCCTCCTGGTAATCCATGTTGTCCTCTCATCCTGAAGGCTTTCTGCCATTTTCCACATCTCAAATCCATATTCTTCCTTGCTAAGCCAAATGGTCTCTTTTCTATGGAACCACATATCCTATCTGCTGCCCTCCCCTTCTGGGAAGATGAGCCCCTCCCCCGCTCCCCCCCCCACTTGTAGCAATTTCTCTAGATCTCTCTCACATCTCCCAGTGTGACTGTGGCACAACACCTGGCACACTGTGTGTCCTAAAAATGTCTTTTAAAGGGGGGCTTTGACAAAGGAAGTCGAGAGTATTTTCAGCTGGCTCTGATTAGAATGAAAAACTTTTACCTTTCATGTGGGATCTGCTCTAGAAAAATCTAACATGTCAGAGCCAAATCTTTCTTCTTCATCTATGGACTAATGAAGAGAAAAATGGCTACTGCCCAGACCTGCCCTTGTGAACTCAACGGAGTAATAAAAACAAGCCGTGCTGTTGAAATGGAGTGCTGAATCAAGAGTGGTGTACACGTTCTCTGCTCAGTCATCCATCTTCACAGCCCAGGGCCTATGTGGAGCGAAGGAAACCGAAGATTCTGGGATCTGACAGATGGCTAAATACAGCTGTTGCTTGCTCCCTGCCTTCCCTTGCTCCTCTCGGATGTGTCAGTGGCATGCTGGGAAAGCCTGGGTGACGGCAAACATCGCCATATCATAAGTACTGAGTGCAGCGCTGTCCACCCTGGGAATCCCAAGGCAGCCTGACACCCATTCTGCTTGAGGAGGCAAGGCAGGTCGTTTGGAGGATACTGTCTGGGTGGCAGGGTAAAGGATGAAGAGGCGCTCTTCAACCTGTCCAGGGTGATGCTGAGCTGTTAGTGCGAAGGAAGAGTTCTATGTTCATTAAGTTTGATAGAGTCATGGTTGTGCAAACCTGTAGTCACTGCATGCAGGAGGTTGAGAGAAGAGGATCATAAACTAGAGACTGGCTTGGGCTACAAAGTGAGACCCATAGTAAAAACTCAAAGAGCTTCGAGCCGTACAGCATTATAGAGTTCACCTCTTGAGTATGGAGGGCTGGGGTAGCTCATTGGTGAAATGTTTGCCGAACATGGTCAAAACCCTGTGCTCAATCCCAGCAAACCCTCCCACCCACAGCTGTCATGAATCTGATGATTTTCGAATGCTTGCAGGATCTAACGTACACTAGGAGAAATATGCTAGGTCTCAGAATACATATTGTTTATAAAACAATATCCTCAACAAATGGAAAGCACTTTAAAACTGTCTAGTATTTCAAAAACTATTCTTTTTATTAATATACTCATATGCATACGTATACATATACATATATAGAGAGACTTATATAGTGTGTATACTGATCACACATGACTTGATGGTTTTCCTGACTTATTAATGGGATAGAACCTTGAGTTTGAAAGAATTTGACCTCTGTCCTTTGATATCTTTTTTTTCCTTAAGGAAACAGTGACCCAGAATAATGAGATGACTTTGCCTAGAAAAGCAAGGAGACATTTAAGTTCTAGCTTAAGGGAGGGGCACTTGAGAGAGTGAATCCTTATGTCAGGACTGGTGGTTTATGTGTATAACCACAATAGTTGTCAAGCTGAGGCAGGCGAATTGCCACAAGAATGAGGCCAGCTTAGGTTTCATAGCAAGACCCTGTTTCAAAACACAGACTCCATTGATCATTGGATATCTTAGGACTTGCCTTCTGCAGAAATCCCTTTGTTTAGGAAGATGGTGAATCAGTAAGAGAGGAACCTAGGTCCTTTCTAGCTCCACCAAGGTACCCCAAATGTTTGGCTAATTCCGAGTAGGAATTCTCAGCGAAGCTTGGCTTGGGCATGGATAATGGCACCCTTGGGGAGGAAAGCGCCTGTTAGAACTGCATAGGGTCTTGGCCTGATACATGTATCTCCGAGCTGTTCTGTCAAGCAGCTCTCCTTTTGGGACCCACAGTTGCAGTTGACAAGTTGCATGGGGCACTGGCTGATGGGCAGCAGCAATGTAACACAGCAAATGAGCAAAGGCAGGGAGTGTCTGGATTTCATAAATCAGTATAAATTAAAGACAGTTTAGAAATCAATATCAGACTGTCAATTTTTCCTCATCCCATCCATGTAAGGAAATATTTGAAAAAGGAGGAGGAGGAAGAGGTAGTGGTGGTGGTGGTGGCGGGGATCATGAAAACAGAAAAGATGTCGTCATCTTGGATGATCGATAATTTCAAACATTGACTACATCTCGCACTTTATATATCACAGCTACCATACTGTCCTCATTTCCCCATGAACACTTCACTACAGATGTGCTGGTGTGCAAATCAGGCCCTGGAATTACTGCTCAGATAGATATAAACTTCTTCCCGAGGCTATTCACCCTCAAATGAGGAAATCTGAATGTTTTCTGCTTCACTCAACATGAAGGATAATTGTTTTAGGTCATTAAAAAAAACTCATTAAGTGGTTTGGAAAATTATACACAAGCCATTAGCCAGATTACAGTGAATATGAAAAGCAAGGCGGCTCCCATTATCTGGTTTATCAAGCTAGTGCCCTTGTCTGCTAATCACTACCACTCTAGAGTTGGTCACTGAGGGCAGAGAAGACTCGCTTCCATTTTCTCTTCTGCAGGTAGTCACTGAAGGCATTGACCTGGCTTCCCCAAATCCTTTAACCCTCAAAAGCATTCATGTGTCAAGTTACATGCATTGTATGCATGGTAGGCCCTTGTGCTTTTATTTAGTTAGTTTTGAGATAGGGTGTGTGTGTGTATGTATGTGTGTGTCTGTGTTTGTGTGTGTCTGTGTCTGTATGTGTCTGTGTCTGTATGTCTGTGTGTCTGTGTCTGTGCATGTCTGTGTGTCTGTGTGTGTGTGTGTCTGTGTATGTGTGTGTCTGTGTGTGTGTCTGTGTGTATGTCTGTGTGTGCGTGTGCGTGTGCGTGTGTGTGGTGTGTGTGTGTGTGTGTGTGTATGTCTGTGTGTGTGTGTGTCTGTGTGTGTGTGTCTGTGTGTGTGTGTGTGTGTGTGTGTGTGTGTGTGTGTGTGTGTGTGTGTGTGTGTGCCTGTTGTCAGTGCTGATCTTGATTTCCTGCGATCAAGCCCTCCTTTTCTCTTAGCCCTGCTGGTAGCTGGGATCCCAGGAGGATTCTACCACATCCAGCTTATATTTTGTTTTGCAAGGTCTCTATCTAAGTTTCTCTGTGAACTCCAAAAGACACTCCTGCCACTGAAATGCAGGAGCTATTATCAGAAGGAAATACACTGGCATTTAATACGGTCTAAAGTGGAATCCTAATTGTAGCTGTCATCCTCATAGCCACTATTGGTCCTACCAATCGTTATTTGGGGGTCTTGGGCTTGAAGAAACAGGAAGCTCCATTTGTTACGATATATTTGAGAAGCCAGATTTGTTGAAAGACTATCTTTTACCAAAAAGATTCCAGATGTTATCTAAAGCCTCCTTGGAATCTCAGTGCATCACCGTCACAGTTTATTGCCAACCATAAGAAATTGAAATCATCATTTTGAAACCTTCCCAGCTGCCGTTTACACAGATCAAGTCTGATGTTGCATCCTAAAAGGTTTTCAGGCTTGTCCCTTTTGCTAGCTTTACAGAAGTAAGCAATTTCTGGAAATGTTTGTACCTCTCTCCTCCTGTATTCCTCACGGTCAAACCTGATTCAGGCTGGCTGAGGAGCTGCCATACCCAGCAAGTGTGAGGGTCTGAGTGCCATGGAAATGCTAGGAGGGCCCAGGGGCCTATCTTTAATTCCTGTCTTGAAGACTGAGACAGGGCCTTCTAAGAACACCATAGGGAGGTGTGGGATGATGTCACAGGCGAGGCAGGTACAAGATAGGAGGCCTGTCATTGGACGAGAAGGAAGGATGGGCGGGAGAAAAGTTTGAAGGAAGAGGAGGAGACTGGAATGGAAAGGAGGAGAGACAGGAGGGAGAGGGAGAGAATCAGTGGCAGGACAATATGGCGGGTGATTCCGCTCTGTGTATATTTCCAGGTTGTTATTAATGTTCTTAAAGGATGTATGGTACTGGGTTTCGTATGATTAGGTGGGCAATTATATTTTATCAATTGGGCCAAAGGTTATTGTGTTGTATGTTCTTTCATGTAGCGATTTAAGTGTAAGAAAGTGTGGTGGCTGGTCTGGGATGCCACAGAATTGGGATGTGTGTTTCTGGCATGGAAACCTGCCTTGGGAACTAGATAGGTAGAGAGATTGCTGCCAGGCTCAGAGAGAGGCCTTCGGCAGTGTGATATGGGATGGAGCAGAGCGGATGAGAGGCTTTGTTGACTGAGACTTAAAATATCTTGGGGCACTGTGGTGCAGGACCTAGTGGGGATAAAAGACAATCATACTTTTATATTTTTTTATATTTTTACAACAGGAAGGTGCCAAGTGAGACTAGCTACATTAGTGACTTCCCCCACCTCAATGAATAAGGTGGGAGAATGATCGAAAATGATCCTGACATTATTTGGGGCCTCCATATATACACACACTCACATGTACCAACCTAAGTGTTCCCACACTTATGCAAACACACGCACACTCACACGCACATGCACAGAAGTGCCTCACTGCTTTACGGCATCCTTTCGGTTTTGGTTTACCCTGTAAGTCTGCATTTTTTTTAAGTGTCACATTTTATTTTCCCTTCTGTTTGATTTACTCAAGGCTTCTGATGCTTATGTGCTATAACATGTTCTAAATTCGTGGAGGAAAACGACACTTCCTTGTAAAATCTGATTGAATTATTTCATGAGCTGGAGGACTGTCTGTTTTGAGGGGGCAGCCGTAGGAAGCTTTAACATGAGCCTTCTAAAGAACTGAGGGTCTGTTCACTTGCACTTCGTCAACCCATTCTGCTTCTGAGGGTGCTATGAGGATGTGAGCATCCCATCAATCCTGGGGAGTCTCCCAATTCTGTTACCACCATTGTAGAGCCATATCCTGTTTCAAAATCTTTGATGAAAATACATAATATTTTTCACTCTAAGCATTTTAAGCGTGTAGTTCAGGGGCATTAAGTATATTTACCTGACATGTAATACTGCATCTTTTTGTTTTTTTAATTCTTGGGTCACTGTAACAGTCTTTAAAATGCAGCTTGGGAACTGGTGGTACAGCTCAGTGGCACGGCACCTGCTTGGCATGGACAAAATGCCTGGTTTGACCCCCCCAACATCCAAACCAAAATAGACCAGAACAAGAATCCCCTTTGCCTTCTGACCTAGTGCCAGTAAGGAGAGAAACAGAAGTCTTTGCTGCCTTCTGACTGTTGGCCAGAGGAAAAGCAAAGGTACACTCTTTGTCAGCTCTGGCCTTCAGACTTCTTAAAGTCAGACCCAGCAAAGGTCTCGGGCAAGGAAGCACTAGTACAGGCTAGATAGGATCTGTCTTTGTATTTATTTCAGCTCAGAACAGCACAGCCCAAACAACTGTTTTAGAATGTATAGAAATCATACATGTTCTTAAAAGTCTCATTGCCATTAGAGGCCTAGCCCCCCAAAGCACACACTCACAAAAGTTTATTTAGAAGTAAAATCTTTAGCTTTAAAATATTCAGGAGAAATGATTTCTACGTAGGTTCCAGTGGATGGGCCTACCCCCATGCAATACTGACAGCACTAAGTGTGTTCAGTGGGTTAAACTCACACACACACACACACACACACACACACACACACACACACACACACAAGAACTTGGGAGGGAAGTGTCAGGTATGGAAAGAGTTGGAGAGGAGAGAGTTGGGGATGGATTTGATCAAAAAACACATTCATGTATAAGATTCTCAAATTCTTAAGTTTTAAATTTAAAGTAATGAGGAGCCACACCTTTCACAGGGCCAACCCTGGCATGGACGGACACTAAGACCGGAAAGTGTGCCGTGCCTCAGCCGAAGCAGGGGGTCGGTCGGCCAGTCCACAGCCACAGCATCCCTGGTCCCATGGGAGGCGCCAGGAAGGGAGTCGGAGGATACCAGGGAGGATGCGGACAGTTTCTCCTCAAGCCCTTGGCAGTGCTACTCTGTAGCACTAGATGTCAGTGTGGACTTTTCCAGCCGCCTCGTTTTCACCTTCCAATGTAGCAGACAGCAGCTTAGGGCCTTTCTTTAACACGGGGCTGTCTTCAGAACCGGCATTTCAGCAAGCATTTTGTCTATTTTAATATTTCCGTCTTCCAGCATCTTCAAAAACCTCAAACAGCTCTAAGTTAAAGGCTGCTCTTTTAAATACAACTTGCTAAGCTCCGTGTTCGTGTTCGTCAGGAAGGCTGCCTGCAAGGACGCCCAAGGCAAGCAATGGAAAGTTCCGCTCGGGGGTCTTAAAAGTAGCGCTGTCAGTCAGAAACCTGCAGGCCCAGCCTCAGGAAGCCACAGTGTCCTCCCCTGCCAACATTGTTCTCAAAGAGGGGGCAGGAAGCTGTGGTAAAGTATTTATGATTACATGAGGTACGGTGGCCTTGTTTAATAGTTTTGGGTTTTTGGCTGTCTTTTTTTTTTTTTTTTTTTTTTTTTGAGATAGTAATCAGGAGATTTCTGCATCCTTGAGGAAAAGTCACTGTGCTGTTATCACTGACACAGGAGTTATCTGGGACTGGGTAGCTTAGACCAGCACAAATTCATAGCTTCTGAAGGTCACTGAGCTCAAATCAAGGTTCAGACAAAGAGCTATTTCCTGCTAGAGCCTCCTGAAGATCCTCTCCAGGCTTTTTTGGCTTGCCCCTCACCCCTACTCCTCTGCCTCCAAAACCAACACTGATCAATCCAGTCTCCCCTCACCCCTGAGGAGGGAGTAGAACCTCTAGGGTACATTCTCAATTACCCCCCACCCAATTTTTTTTTTAATGTTTTTATTTTGAAGCACTAGTTCACGACTGGCCCAGACAGGCCCTGAATTTGTAATCTTCTTGCTTCAGCCTCTGTGGCAGCTCAGGTTACAGATCTGGGCTACCAAGCTTGGCTCTAGCTAGCCTTTCTTAGTGTCACTTTAGCCTGTCTCTCCTGTTTGCCTCTTTTGCTTATGAAGAACTGAGCCACCTGCCAAGGCCATCTTGCCACTAACCCTGGGTTACCCCACTAACCCTGCTGCCCCTGGTGACCCCTACTTTCAGGATGACTGGGTGAGTACAAGCATGAACAGCACTGAGAAGAATTAACCCCAGCGCTGGGGGAGACAGGCTCAAAGACAACCAAAAGGCTGGATGTGACACAGTAGGAGAGTGTCGGTTTAGGATGCCCTGGTTTCAGCCCTCAACACGACAAACAAAACCAAACACCCAGTTTGATCCTTTGCCTTGCGGCAAACGAAAGGTTGATTTCCTTTTGGCTGCACAGAGCTGAGTTTAGTTCCTCTTCCCAAGCAGCCTGTCCCTTCATGTTTACACCCGGTACCGAAAGCGCTGTCCAGAGAGTTTGTGTACCGTCTTTGCTTCTCCCTTCTTTCAGACGGCCTGTCACTAGCCTTCAGGGCTCTCTACTCCTCTTGTCCCCATGCCTACATCTGATCCTAAGGGGTGTTCCTCTCTCCCGTTAATCCATTCTCCAAAATGCTGCTGGAGATAAGCTATCCTTTCAAAAATCCAAATACGACCGACATCGCTAGGGCTGCCGAGGAGAGCAGTTCTCCTTCGTGTTCTGGATCTTCGCCCAGCAGGCCAAGGCAGCTGGACTCTGTCCCAGCCCACTCTTCAGCTGGTTCTCAGACGTCCTCGTCTCCTCCTCTTCATTCCAGCTAGTGAAATGCTCGCAGTTACTCAGATGCTCAAAGCTCTCCTTCGCCTTCAGGCTCCTACGGTTTAGGAGACCTGCAGATGCCTAAGGCCACTGTCTCAAGATTTGGGGGGCACTTGTGGAACTGCATCTTTGTTCTTCACTCAACTTCCATCCTGTGGCTCCAGGGTGCAGTTACGCTGTACTTGAGCCATCCAGGCACGGTGGCTACAGGCCGTACAGTTTTGTGGGTCCTTGATGGACTTTGTGCATCTAGTGCAAACTAAGACATTACACACGGGACGCTAATGTTTGCTTATGAATGAAGATATCTTCCACAGGGGTCCAGATGTCTCTTAATGTTTCTGTGTATCAGGGATGACCCTGCCCCAGGCTATGTTCCAAAACCCGTTGGTTCAGATCTGGATCTCTAGAGTTCAGCCAAAGACCAGCTAGCCCCTGGGAAACAGAGGGTGTGGTAGCCTGACCAGTAGCTCTTACCACCCAGTTTGCTTTCTCATTCTTGGCAAGAGTTAGTCCTGCATTGCTGACCTTACTCTTTTGCCCACCTGCCCTAATGTGGGGCAAAGATCATTCAGGAACCACTGCAAGGGAGTTGGCCACTTGAAGCATAGACTACTTTGACAGAAAAAGATAGAGGGTAACAAACTTGGCATGGTAATAACAGTTAGCTAAACCAGGGCCAACCCAAGGCCTGCATTAATTACTACTCCCTGCCATTATGAGCCACAACAGGCCCTGCCTGAAGACTGCCTCAGAGCTCTGGGGAAGCGCACACTGAGGGGAGTTAGAGTGATTGGAGACTAGAGCCCCTGTGCTTGGGAGGTTTACACAACCTAGGCCTAAAATATAGAGCTTGGCTCTATTGAGGCTTTGGGCTACCCTTGAGGAGGAGGTGGTACTGGGAAATGTTTTATACTACGTTTTAATCATTCATGTATTACCATAGGGATCCGTGAAAGTAGGAGGCTGGGCGGTTGGAGGAGAACACATGCATTATGTAGCAGAGAGCTATTTTTTCCTCTAAGTTCCTTTTCACTTCTATAGGCTGGGAAATCCCCTTGGTACTGGGCCCATGATACTCTCTCCACCATGTTTTATACGTTTGCAACAGTATGGCCCCAGTAAAGTCTTTTATAACACTGTGGAATGTAGGAATGAGAGCAAAGTGTCATAGGTTATGTTTGTTTGGTGTTAAGGCGTTTGTGCGTGTCTGGGGAGTGAGTGTATGTGTGTTCATGGATATTTTCAGGTGTCTACGCATGCATGCGGAGACCAGAGAGCAATTTTGGTTGTTATTCACTAGAAACTCTCCACATTATTATTATTACCACTATTATTATTGTTATTATTACAGTTATCTTCTTTTTTTTTTTTTTTTTCTGAGACAGGGTCTCTCTGTGTAGCCCTGTCTGTCCTGGAACTCACTCTGAAGTACCAGCTGCTTGGCTGGCCTAGAACTCAGAGATCTGCCTGCCTCTGCCTCCCATGTGCCCACCAGCTCTTTTTTTTTCCTCTTCTTTTCTTTGAGTCAGAGTCTCTTCACTGAGTCCTGGAGCTTAGCTTACTGATTAGGGTAGGATGGCTCAGTGAGCTCCAGGAATCCTCCTATGTCCATCTCCCTGGAGACAGGATTACAAGCCATACTTCCATGCCTGTTTTTTCTCATGGTCCTGGAGTCTGAATGCTGGTTGGCATTTTTTGTGTGGTAAACACTTTATAGACCAAGCTGTCTCCTCAGCCCAGGATGCTGGTTTTTTTTTGTTTTTTTTTTAATTAAAATATTGTTTACAAGCCAAAGTGAACTGAGAGTGAAATATAATACATTTAATCTCTTACTAATAACTTTAAACTAGTTTGATAAGCAAAAATCAAGTTATTTTTATTAGCAGGTGCTGACATTCTGCCTTAGCTGTTTGAGAAATGAAAGTCATTCCAAAATCTATGTGAAACATAACATAGGGCTTTGCTAACCAGCTGGTTAACGTGAAGCATTTTTGTGACACACTGAAGCCTGTTTATAGCACCAAAGACTGTTCAAAGTGTTAGCTACCTTATAAAATAAAGTTGTTTTTTTAAAATTATTTTCAAATAACCTCTGGCTTTTCTATATATGTTTTACCAGTCAAGCCATATGGTGATGTACGTACTAGTAATGATTACTAAGCAGTCACAAATAATACCTGAAGGCTGAACAATGTACTTCTGTTGTACGAAATAGTGAAGTCAAGTCCACTAAATTTTAGCACACTTGAAACTGTATAGTATCACAGCATGCTACAGAAAATAGGCATATTATTATCCCATGATAGGTAGGACAACGGATTTCCAAGTATTTTCAAATAGACAGTGGATCCTCTGAGACTCTCAGCTTCTCTGAGACTGGCTTTATGGTCACATACACTTTATACGTTATAAGAAACAGGTTTAGCTAAGGCAAAGGGCTTGGCTTGTCCCCAAACACAAAGCAGCACTGAATAGAATCAAGGTCTAACCCCGGTTTGACCATACTACTCTGGTGTGTACTTACAATCTTGTCCTGATTGGCTTCCCATTAAAGACCCAATGGAGGTACCAGAGGAAGAACACTTTATAAAGGAACACTTAAGAACAAGTTTCTTACGTGTGAAGAACTGGTGGGGTGTGACGAAGCTACAGATTGTAAGTGAAGTCCCAGCCACCTGGCAATGAAACACAGTCTTCAGGAGGGTCACTATCTGGAGAGAGGAGAGAAGGCCCAGAGAAGCAGACCAAGGAAAGAACAGAGAAGAGTCCCCTCTAAACCACTGCTGTCAAAGAGTAGTAATGCAAGTGATGAGTGGCTGTCAAGGATCCGTTTAGGGCCAGACAGGTGGCTCAAGCAAGTAAAGGCACTAATCACCCAGAACCCACATGGTAGAAGGAAAGAACTCCTGCGAGTCGTCCTCTGACACCACACGAAGGCCACAGCATGATGTAGTCACATACATAGGTAACACAAATAAATATGTAAAAAACATTTTTTTTAAAAAAAAGAGTAATTTTGGTGTGACAGGAAAACATGAATGTATGCATTCACTGAAAAGCTGCTATACTGCCATAGACTGTTGAACGTCTAATGAGTACCATGACTATGAGGCCATTGTCACATAGCACTGTCTTCAGCTCTGGGAACGGGGTGACTGGTAACATGTGCAGGGAAAAGACATTAACCACATGATGTAATACAAGACATTTTATATAAAAGCTCAGAGTAGTTATATATCATGTGCTATGCATATATAAAAACGTATATATGTAAAACTACATTTCTTCTTTTTCTTCTCTTCTTTTCCTCCTCCTCCTCCTTCTCTTCTTCTTCCTGCTTCCTCTTTTTCTTCTCTTCCTCCTCCCTCCCTCTTCTCCTTATTGGGGCTTCTTTCTTTCTTTCTTTCTTTCTTTCTTTCTTTCTTTCTTCCTTTCTCTCTTTCTTTCTTTCTCTTTCTTTATTTTTTATTTTTGGTGTTTCTTAGCTGATTTTGAATTCTAAGGTTCAAGTGATCCTCGTGGTTCAGTCTCTCCAGAAGCCGAGAACTACTACAGGAAGCCTGTTCATAAGGCCTCATTTCTCCTAATTAAAAGACCTAACTTGTGGCTGAAGCGGATGGCTCGGCAGTTAAGAACACCTGCTGCTCTTGCAGAGGAACTGGGTTTGATTCCCAGCATACCCCGGTGACATTTAATCATAACTACAGTTCCAACGGATTTAATACCTTCTTTTGATCTTTGATCTCCCCAGGCACACGTGGGGAACTTACATGCAGGCAAAACATTTACACACTTACACACACACACACACACACACACACACACACACACACACACACACATACCCTCCATTCCCTTATCTTTTGAAAGAATGTCTAAAATCACTACATAAATGACTCACCGCAAATACAAAAGGGAAAAACCGTGACAATGCATTTCTGCAGTTTGTACAAACAAACTTGCACATAGATAATGCTTCCAGTACCCTCCAAATGGGAGGGTCAGAACCTGCTAGTCCAAGCACCATATACACGAAGGTGGTTAGAATTCCATTTAGAAAAACCACAAGATTTTAAAGCAGCTATTGCTCTGCAGATATAATCCAAACATTCTGGGCAATGACGCTAAAGTCCAAAAAGGTAAAGTAATTTAGGTCTGCATAATTTGGTTTGGTGTTGGGCCTGAAGGCTGGGTCTCAGGCAGAAGTCTCTGCACCTGAGTTTTTGCTCTACCCTTGAAGGTCAAGCGGGATTATCATTCATTCTTCCAATTTTGTGCTCTTCTTTTCCCCCAGGATAATTCTAAGTTGGCTTCAGCTTTCCCGTGTTTTGTTGTCCTTTGCTCTGGTATTGTTTTTTGTTTGCTTTAAATCGTCTTCATTGCTGAGATTGTGGGGTTTTTTTGTTTGTTTGTTTGTTTGCTTGCCTAACCAGTGTAAACAGTACCAACGAAGGTCATATCTACCCACCCAAAAGCTCCAGTCACAGGGAACAGCCACGAACGCCCCAGCCAGGAAAAGGTGCACTTGCTTTTCTCTAGCGTCCACAGGCCACGTGCGGGAGGAGGGGCCGCCTTCTGATTGGTGGCCGGAGTCTCGCCTAGGGGGCGGAGCCACCTGTCTGTCCATCACCACATACTGGGCGGGGCCTGGGCGGGCAGGCCTGGTTGTAGGGCAGAGTCAGGACAGCGGGACCCAATCTCTGCGCTTTGCCTCTACTCGGCCACCGCTCCTCCAGTGCCGACCGCGAGGCGACGGTTGCCGGGGCACGCGCCGCCCGTTCCTCTTTCCCGTTGCGAGCGGCTGGCGCGCAGGGAGGCGGCCCCCAATCCGGCCGGGCGCCTCCCACTTTCCGAGCCGCCGGGGAGCCGGAGGATGGCGGCGGTGGCAGCGGCCGCCCGGGAGGAGGCGGTGCGGAGGCCGCGGAGCGCGGTAGCAAGCGGTAGCGGCCCGTCGCGGCGGCCCGGCAGCGACCGCGTCCGTACGGCTACCTGAGCACCAGCCGCGAGCTGTGTCCTGCCTCGCTCGCTCGTTCGCTCGCTCGCGGCCCGGGGCGGCGCGGACATG
This sequence comes from Rattus rattus, assembly GCF_011064425.1. NCBI lineage: Eukaryota > Metazoa > Chordata > Mammalia > Rodentia > Muridae > Rattus > Rattus rattus. Next base: position 86,250,323 of record NC_046159.1, on the reverse strand, counting down.
GGCGCCAAGCAGAGCGGCCCCGCCGCCAACGGCCGCACCCGCGCCTACTCGGGCTCGGACCTGCCCTCCGGGACCAGCGGCGGCGGCGGGGCGGACGGCGCTCGGGCGGCTCGGTTCGCGGCCCCTGTCCCCGGCGCGCAGCAGCCCAGCGCCTCGGCCAGCACGGCGGCGGCTGCTGCTGCTGCGGCGGCGGCAGCGGCAGCAGCGGCGGCAGCAGCGGCCTCGGCCCGGCAGCGCCCGCAGCCGCTCGCTCGGTGGGGCGGTGGGCAGCGCGGCGAGCGGCCGCGCGGCACAGTCGGCCTTCAGCATTCCCAGCAGTGGCGGCGGCAGCGGTGGCCCGTACGGCTCACAGGACTCGGTGCACAGCAGCCCAGAGGACGGTGTCGGCGCTAGGGACCGGGACCGGCCAGCGGGCGGGGGCCCTGGCGGGCCGCGTCTGGTGATCGGCTCGCTCCCGGCCCACCTCTCCCCGCACTTGTTTGGAGGTACGGCCCCCTGCCCTGGCAGCGGCTCCCCAGCTGGGGAAGCGCACCCCCAACCTCCCCTTGCAACGCGGTGAATGGAGCAAGTATTGTTTTAAAACAAACTGACGAAACAGCCTCGTGGTTGTAGCTTTTAGTACCAGGAAGTCAGGGGAGATCAGTAGCTGAGTGCAGTTCTGCCCTGGAGCTGAAGGGCGAGCAATTTTAAAGGCCCAAAGCCAGAAGGGACTCACGTGGATGTTTGAGTGAAAAAAGGAAGTTATCTCTCCGTTGGATCGACTCCTAACAAAACTGCGATCCTTGCGTCTCTGTAAATAACCCTACCTACTTAACTGGATACTTGTTTTCTGGGTGTATGTGTTAATGCAAAGTGTTGCTTCATCCCCAGGAAACTGCTACTTTTACAGTTGTGGCTAATGTCACTGCTGCTTTGAAGCAGATTGTGGAAAAGTTCAAGAACAGTTATTTAAAGAGATAATCTTTATAGTGATCACAACTCTACCTACAGAGGCAGTAATTGGACTAGGTCTTGCGAAGAGTGGTGTTGACTAGAATTAAGGGACAATTTAGAGGTCAGTGATGAGCTTTTATGTTTGAAACTGGAGAAAGGGTGCAATTGATCGTGAAAATGTGAACTCCGCCGCACATTGCCACCTCCTTTTGTTATGTGTCTGGTATTATACATTCATACTTAAAGCACAGAATGATGTAAACATCATCCCTTCAATTTTTAAGACCCTTTTATTTCATGTGTTTGAAAACTCTTAAGAAATTGGTTAAGCAGAGTCTTTACTGATTTGTGTACTAAAGCAATCAGAATCTAGTGTTAGTTCGTGAGAATGTGATGTTTAGTTTCTACCATCTTAGATAGTGATATTTTGCACGATTGGTACGAAAGTACTTAGCTTTTAGCCACCTTATTATTTTTGAAGTGGCTTTGTTTGTTTTATATGTGAGGTTCTGGGACTCTTAAGTTACTGACCTTGTACGGCAAGCTCTTTACCACTAAGCCTAACACCTAGTCCGGCACTCAAATAACTTACCTTATGGTAAGTGTTGCCGTGTCAATAATTACAGCAATGTTTTGAAGGGTGAAGCATCTTTAAAAAAAAAAATACTGTTTTTGAGAAAAAGAATATGTCCTTACTGTGATTTGAGGGTCTAGTTTCCTAAGAATTGTAGAGTACATATGAACCAGAAAGGGGACTAGGAAAAGTATTTTGAAGTTAATATTTTATGTACTGAATACTACTTTTATTCAGTTTTTCTCAGGACTGACGATTCTCTTGACAAGAGTCATCAGTATGTACGTTTTTATTTTGTGCCAAGCCTTGGAATGCAAGTTCTTTCTTTTCTTTTTCTTTTTTCTTTTTTTTTTTTTTTGTTTAAGCTAATTCTTAGATTTGCTTACCTAGTTGGTAGTTCTTTAGGAGTCTTGTGTTAGGAAGATAGGTTTGGTAGCAAGATAGTGACACTGGGGGTGGGGGAGCTTTGCTCCTCCAGATCTCTGCTGAGGTTGAGTTTTAAAGTCATCAGTTGTGTGGAATGGTTTCACCTTTTTCCTCCAGTTCATTAGGAACTATTATAGACTTCTATCATTTAAGAAAAATAATCACTCGTTTGTGTGAGAAAGTTCGGTTGACAAAGGCCTGAAGGGGATCAAACATGACCTTACTTGAGAAGGGGTCAAAATAGTGGTGACCTGAAATACTTGTTGATGCAAACAGTGAAAGCCATCCTTAGTGGCTTTTCTTAATGAGGCTTGTATGTGTATGTCAGTGGGTGGGGTCATGAGAAAAACTCATCGGAGCATGTTTCTAATCATTCCAAGATGGAGGGAGTTAGATGTGCTGCTGTCTTCAGTCATTAGACCTGATTCTTTACATTAACTTCATTTTATTATGTTTTATACCAGTACATTTATTCAGTTACAGTTAAAGGTTTAGAGTATGCAGTGTTTATTGAGTTATGAATCGTTAGGGCATACCTAATGGACTCCAACTGAAAAATTGAGAGAAAGGATATTTCTAAGTTAAGGGAACGCACTTATTGTAACTGTATAAAGCATCAATGTGTGTGTTGTTTCTTAACCAGAAAGTATGCTACAGAATACCCCAGAGTACCGGTCTTTGTGGATGCTTACTGCTATGTGTTGAAAGAGAGGACCTAAACCGCCCCTCTTCAAACGCTCTACTCTTAGGAGTGTAGCCAGTAGATCGGAAGCTTCTCTATCGCAATGAGTTGCCAAATAGAGTGAGGTTTTTGTGATGATTGTTGCCATTTGCGCTCTTTGGGGTGTGTTTTGGCTGCACACATTCTTTTTTCTCTCTAGAGAATTCAATGACTGGAAGGGAGGTGAGTGGCCAGACATTTCAGCTCTGTAGGCATTGAGTTCTCGTGGAGATTAGGATATAGTTAGAATCTGTGTGGAGTTTTTAGAGGAAGCAGGGGCTGGCTTGTTTTCATTTACTTTAACCTAGACTGGTGAGGTGAATACCTTATGTAGAGGGAACACAGGTCCTCTCTCTCGATACTGATAACCGTCTGGTCCCAGATTGGTCTCTAAGAGCATCCTTGACATTTGGAAGCCTTGATATCTTAAAGAGGATTTGCGTGACTTTATTTTATGCCTAGATTTTTCCACTACATTGCTGATGTTCATGAAAGCTGTTAATAGGAATGCTAAAATGGTCTTTTCTGATGTAGCTGTCAGAGGAGTGAATTAGACAGTTAAAATACCCCAAATGAGTGGAGATTATTTGTAGAGAAGTCCTGTGGGCTTCAGTAATGTCTGTGTGGTAGTGAGGTAGTAAAATGAATTACTTGAAGACACTGACTGAACCAGCAGTTCCTTGCTTGCTTGTGGCTGCTTAATTGTCATGAGCTTATCTGGGTGTGGCTTGCCTGTGAGTAGTTCAGCAGCCTGTAATCCAGGCGTCTCCTGTTCCTTACATTGAAAAAAACTGAGCCATCATTTAAAACTGAGTGCGTTAAATAAGACCTGTGTTCCTAGGAAGATTTATATAATTAATTTCCAGCACAAATGTGGTTTTATGGAGTTGTTCTCAGTCATTACTTACAATAGATACTGAAATATTTGAATTTGAGAGATGGTAGGTAGTTAATGTGCTCTTCATTCTTGGATTTTCCTCTTATACAGTTTTTCTTGGGGAGGGGCAGAAATTGCTTGCTTGTGTGAAGGGGAAGCCATGTTGGTAACAACCACTTCTGCTGTCCCTGCCAAAGGACCTATATGGTTAATATTTCTCACTTGTACACTCCGACTATCTTTGAGGACCACAGGTGATATCCTATGTTGCTTGCTGAAGTATGGCTTCTGTCCTGCTTTAAAAATTGTTTGGAAGTAACCTTGAGGTTGGAGGAATGGACTGGGTTGCACAGGGTGGCCCTTTGAGAGCTGCAAGACTTGGCTGGTGGGAGAGCTGTCTGTTGTATGCTCACACAGGAAAGCCTGCTGGACTCCCTTCTGCTTGGTTACTTTGCTTGGTGACCAGTAAGTAGGATCTTATTGCTGTCTGTCCACCTATCTCTTACTCATCTTGTGCATTTTTTTGTGCAAAATTGTCCTAATGTTCTACTTATCACTCTCACTGGCTATACATACAATCTGGGGTGTGGGCAAATGGACTGAGAGAAAGGTTCATGAACTGCTTTATGTAACAAAGACATTTTTGGATTTACTTTCTTATATAAATAGTCCTAAGCATTTTTTAATGCAAGTTTGTTTAAATTTTGTGAGTTCTGAACCATTTCTAAACGTAGGTTCTAAACATTAACATGTTTAGAAATTGGAGAAACCATGGTACATTTTTGTGAATAAAAGGTTCAGAGAAAAACTTCTGTGTTGTAAGAGTACTTGGATTTTTTTTTTGTTTGTTTGTTTTTATGTTGCTTTTTAGTACAGTATTAGAAACACATCTAGTTGATGCAGTACATGTTCATTAGCGTCTGTAGGTCAGGAGTCCGGGCACAGCGTAGTGGGCCAGGGTGTTGGTGTGGGCCCTGGGACTGTTGCTTGCTCTCACCTGAGGAAGATTCCCTCAGGTGAATTAGCATACTTTATTTTCTTGTGGTGGTTAGGTTCACAGCACCTAACTCTTCTCCCCCTCCTAATTCTTAGTGGAGTCATTGTAGAATAATGGATTTTGTCGTGGCGGTTCCCTCCCTCTCTTTCTCCCTTTCTCCCTCTTTACCTTTTTCTCCATCTCCTTTTTTGTTTTGTTTGTTTGTTTATTTGTTTGGTATTTTGAGACAGGGTTTCTCTTTGACTGTGACGTTGTCATGCATTTATGTTGTTTACTTTGGTCCTATTCACTCTGCCATCAACTTCTTTTGTTTCCTGTCTCCTTCATCCTCCCAATAGTTCTCCTTTTAGTTTCATCCTCTTAAAATCTGGATTTCAAAAACATGAAGTATTTGTGTTGAGTCTGGCTTATTTCATTTAACAATAACTCCATTTCTGTCTGTTTTCCTGAAAATGATGTGTCACTTTAAAAGATTTTATTTCATGTACGAGTATTTTGATTGTTCGTATGTCTTCACATGTTTGTGCCTGCTGCACAAATTCATAAGATGCCAGATCCCCTGAAATTCAAATTTGTGAGCCTGAAGTTTGGAGCTATGGTGTGGATGTTTGGAACTGAACGACCTCTTTAAGAGGAACAAGTGCGCTCTCTCGCTCTCTCTCTCGCTCTCTCTCTCTCTCTTAAATTGAATTTATATGAGTATGATGTTGCTGTCTTCAGACGCACCAGAAGAGGGCATCAGATCCATCAACCATTACACATGGTTGTGAGCCACCATATGGTTGCTGGGATTTGAACTCAGACCTCTGGAAGAGCAGTCAGTGCTCTTAACCGCTCAGCCATCTCTCTAGCCTGGAACAAGTGCTCTTAACCCTGAATTGTATCTTCAGCCCCTTAACTGCATTCTTTATGGCTGAGTAGAACCCCACTGTCAGTGCATATGTCATAGTTTACTCATTTATGAAGGAGACCTAGTCTGGTCCTATAACTTAGAACAGTGTCACTGTGAACGTAGAGGTGCAGATATCCCTGTGATATGCTGACTTGGATTTGTTTAGGTATGTTCTATTTCTAGTTTTCTGAGGAGCTTTTCACTGATTTCCATCATGGCTTGCTAGCGTCAGCCCTAGCAGAGGGGGCCATATCTGTTCCATCTCAGGCCCAGTCCATCCCCTTTACCGCCTTTCACTGCTTAGTGCATTTAGGCCTGGGCTCTACTCAGGAGGGAAAGGTTTAAACACTATGAAGTGGGAATTAAAAGTGGTCATTCTAAAATCTGGTTATCACATTGTTAGGTTGATCAGCTTAGAAATAACTTAATTTAAGTGAGCCCTACTTTTAGTCTACTTTCTAAAAGTGTGATCATTTATGTGGCAAGGGTAATAAGTGACCCTGACTCTTAGTCCTTTAAGAGGTGCGTGAGGTGTCAGTACAAACCGAGGCTGCCCTGGCCTGGTTGCCTCGAAGCTGAGAAGGCTGGCTGGAGATTACTGTGGTACTATGTAACAACTTCTGGAATAGGACTTTAGGCAAAATGCTTGAGTGTGAATTGCGGTGGTGGGGAGAATGATTGTTTGAACTGTTTTTGAAGGATTTTAGAATTCTTGATAGACTGTGTAAGTCTACAGACGTTTTGTGGAGTCCATCTGCATTGTCCAGTCGGGGATGGACTAGCATAGTAAGGTAAGAAGAGAGAACTGGACTTGTGGTTGGAGTGTGGGAAGGGACAGTTGTGGAATAGAGGCGAGTCTGTGTTTCTCTTTATTAGAGTTGACCTGATGACATTCCAGCAGACATTAAGAGGAGCAAGCCCGAGACTGGGATAGAAATTAGAAAGGCCCTGTGGTGTGGCTGTGTCAATGATGACTACAGCTGAGGTAGGAAGAGGTGGCAGGATTCATGTATGGTTTTAAAGGTAGAGCCAAGAAAGACTCAAGGTTTTGGTTTTGGTTTCAGTTTTTGATTGTTTTATTAACATCCTGCTAAACCAAATTTTACATTTCTTCTGTTCTTGGAAATTATTAGAGAGATGGAATTATTAAAACCCAAGATCTACATATGACCAAGGTATATGATTTTTGTTCCAGGGGTGTAACCTAAAGCAAGGTATTTTTTTAAGGAATATGTGAATGTTTATTTTCCCTTCGTGAAATATCCCTGGATGATATGAGATGTTTTGTATAAGTGCAGAATAATAAGCACACCTTGAGTATGTTTTTCAAAAACAATGAAGTTATGAAATATATCTGAAGCTAAGAAAATAATTCAAGTTTCAAATATATTCAGTCAATAATTGTAACTTGAATAACTAAGATTAATCTGACCGGTTCATTAATTTATCTTATTTGCATATATGTAAACAGGGTGAGGCATAAATACAATATATATTATATATAAGTATATATATGTATTGGGTTATTACATGTGATTTATTCCTAAATGTCAGATTTTGTGTTGAACAATATGTTGCATTTTTATTGATTTTTGTTTCACTAGCTTTATTCTTTATTGCTTTCTTTTTCATTTTAGAGTTACATTTGTTTTGTAGCTGCTTTATTTTTTATTTGTTCTCTAATGTTAAAAACACTATTAGGCTTTAATTACCTCTCAGTACATCCAATCCTTTTCCATATCGTCTGGATGCTTCATGGTTTCATTGTCACACACTCAGTTGTCTTTAAGAGGAGTCATTTGTTGACCCACAGTACAGTTGGCACTTTGTGCCTGGAAACTCTTTCATGGTGTGGCTTAGCGTTTGTAGTTGGCAGCTCTGGTGTCGTTTTGCCACTTTGTGTTAACAGAAGCAACTCGCATCGTGGTCAGAAAATGTTAAGAGTGTGTAAATGGGGGCTGGAGAGAGGAGAGCACACTGTGGTTAAGAGCACTTGCTGATCATGCAGAGGGTCTCGGTTTAGGTCCCTGTACGCACATGGCAGCTCAGAACTGCCTGTAATGCCAATATAAAATAAATGTATAAATCCTGTAAAAATAAATAAATACACTTTAATCCCAGCATTCAGAAGGTAGAGGCAGGTGGATCTCTGTGAGTTAGAGGTTAGTCTGGTCTACAAAGCCAGAACTGTTACACAGAGGAGAAATCCTGCCTCAAAAGAAAAAAAAAAAGAAAAAAAGGAAACCTAGCTCAAAATAGCATTAACTAGGAAAAAGCAAATCTGTTTGTGATGGATCCCAGTCCACCTTCTTATCTAACTGCTTGTGCTTCAAGTTTTTTTCAGTGTGTGTGTGTGTGTGTGTGTGTGTGTGTGTGTATGGGGGGCATGTAGGCATGTACATGCATTGTGTGGAGGTCAGAGTTCAATGTTGGATGACTTTTCTATTGCTTTTCAACTATATTGTGGGGTTATGCCTGCATGGCAGGGTGAAGTGGAAACATAAGGGGTCTTTGGAAAGTCAGTTGTGTTGGGTGGTGTTTTGCCGGGGCAAACACGTGAAGGAACATTTCACTGAAGCAGACACAGGGGAAAGGATGCTCTGCTAAAAGCAAGCACATGAAAGACAAGTTACAAGGATCCTTTGCTAACAACACTAAGGTATTAGTCCGCCTTACATTGTCTAGTTGAGCTCTGTTGTTAGTCAGGACTCCTTAGGGAAAAATGCACCCAAAAGACTTCTGGTGGTGTGCCTTGGATTTTTCCTGCTTCTGCAGACTTGGGCTGATTGGCAGAGTGATGTCAGCTGAGACAAATGCAAAAGCAAGACACATGCTGAGGCAAGACCCATGGAGGACATGTGGTATTTGGAGGGCATATAAAAAGGACTCAGCGGACACTGATGGAGGCTGAGCCAGGCTTGCTTACAGAGCTAGCTGTGCAATGCTTGTTGGTCTCAAGTCTTTGCTTCACTGAGAGAGAAGCACAGCTGAGATCTTCTCCATCCTCCTGATCCCTCCTGCTGACTCCTGCTGAGGCTGAGGCCTGGCTGTCTCTGCTAGGTAGTGCCACCACTGCTGATTTGTGTTTGCTGTCCTGACTCTACTGAACTGGACTGCTGGTGTATCCATGGAGTGTTTGTGAGTGATCGAGCTGCCGCTGCTGACCTGGGAACTGAACTGCCGATTTCTAGCCAACACAGAAGGAGGTTGCTCCAAAGAACCTTTCTAAACAGGCCCACTTCCCCCGGATCCTTCTTTCCCACTACCTCTGGTGGGTGGTGGGCTAAAAGGGAAGTTAAAGCATTTTAAGAGCCACCATTAAAAATAGATTTTGAAAAAAATTAAAGTTACAACAGGGATAATATGCATGTTTGAGTATGCATGCACGTGGAAGCCAGAGGTTGACACTGGGTGTCTGTCACTGTTCACCGTTAGTTGAACATGGAGCTAGCTTTCTGTTTCTGATAGACTAACTGGCCAGCACTGCAGAATCTGCCTATCTCCGTCCTGTCAGCCCTGGGGTAACAAGTATACCTCACTGTTCTGTGTGCTAGAGATCTGACCTCAGCAGCTAGCTGATTCTAAGCAAGCACTACCCGCTGAGACATCTTCCCAGCTCTCCACCTTACTTTTTAAGACAGTTTCTTGCTGAACCTGGAGCTCACCTGGAGCTGGCTATGGCTAGACGGGCTACCAGTGAGCTCCAAGGATGCAGGGCATTCAGACTCAGGTTCTCTTGCTTGTGCAACAGCCACTATGTTGACTGACCCATGTGTCTAGTCTCTGCTTTTTATGTTTTTAACATTTCTTCATAATTCTCTTCAGACTATCGAGTTATGCTTCATAGCACATTTGCTGTGCCAGGGTTGTAGTAAAAACTTTGCAAATATTGATTGCTTCTTAAGATGTACTTGAAGGCTACATTATGACATTTTAAAACAGGATTACTGGTTACTAAAACTATTGTCATATTTAAATCACATAAAAATGTGTTCTAGAAAAAAGCAGTGTGCTGTTGATGTAAAATCTGTTGCCTTGGCTTATTGAACAAAGAAAGGCGACCTTATTTGAGCTCTGTTGATGAGATGGTCATAGAGATGCCTTAGAGGGAAAGTGAAATACAGTGTGCTTAGAGCGTGGCTTTTGTTTTTGTTTTTTTAAACATTTTTATTGTGAGATACAGAATCCTGTTTTTTTTTGAGACTCCTGATACTGTGCTTAAAGTGTGTTCTGTGTATGCATGCATGTATGATGCTAGTATGTGCCCTTTCCCCTCCTGGTTATTCAGTTACTAGTTGCTTTTACTTTTTGTTCAGCTTTTTGGGTTTTTGGGGGGCATTTTCCTTAAATATTTGGTGGTTTTGACTGGTCATGTAAACACTAAATTGAAGCACTTGTAAGCTAATCGGAAGCTTTCTATACATATAATCATCTGAGCATTTTGGAATGTCGAATTGTGTTTTCCTGTGCTTGGTAATATTTTCCAGAAATGGCATTTATTCCATGTAAGAAGTCATCGTCAACATGCCCCCTGCAAAGACTGCATGGAAGCCAGCCTCATACTTGTAACTAAGCTCTTGCTTGGGCCTCCTGAGTGCTGGGATCACAGTGAAGAGAGAGGTTTATTTTATGTATGTTTGTATCTGGGTCTGGGTAAATGTAAATGGATGGTGGTGTGTATGTGTGTGCAGGAGGGTGTTCTAGGCCTAGGAGTTGTGATGCCTGCTTTTTACATGGCTCATGGGATCCACACAGGGACCTCATGATCTGAATAGGTGGTGCTCTTGACTTCAGAGCTCTCTGTCCAGCTCTGAAAAACGTGTTTTGCTTTTTTAAGACTTTTAATTTTATGCGTGCGAATGGTTGCCCTGCATGTATGAAAGTACACCGCAATGCCTGGGGCCTGCTGAAGCCAGGAGAGGGCGTCATACCCCTTGGAACTGGAGTTGTGAGAGACTGTGGCTTGCCTTTTGGGTGCTGGGAACCAAACCCCAGAGTCTCTACAAGATTATTAAATGCTCTTGCCACTAAGCCATCTCTCTTAACATAACTTTTTATTCCCGTGTTACAGGAGCATAGGGAGAAAGATCTTTTTAAAAAGTGCGCTTTGCTCAGATTGAGTATCAAACAGTGTATCTCTGCCTTTGACTGTTCTGTCGCCTCATGGTCCAGAGAGGTCCTCTCTGGAAATCTCTAGTAAATAGAACTGGATTTCCTAGCCATTCAGAGTCAGCAGAGCTGGGCGGGCGGCTTGCAGCTCCTTGCCTAGTGTGGAGGGGATGCTGCCCTGTGGACAGACCTCCACTCTAAAAAGGCCGAGACTGCTGTAATTAGGTCGTGCTTCTGCTTTCCTGATTTCACCTGAAAATTACCACTCATTTACATGCTTTCCAAAGACTAAGTACTACTTTCTCATTGTGTCATTAGATTAATTTTGTACATTGTGTATATTTTATTTTGGGAGCTGGTGAGATGGAGTCATTGATAAAGAGTACTTGCTGCCAAACCTGACAACCTGAGTTTGGTCCCCAGAACACACAGAGCGGAAAGAGAGAGCCGTCAGAACGCGCTCTTTACCCACTCTGCCCCCAAATCATAAGCCAGCCCCAATCAAATGCTTTCTTTTATAAGAGTTGCTGTGCTCATGGTGTCTCCTCACAGCAATACAGTCTTTAATTGGCAAGAATGTTGTCATACAGTTTTGAAATCCTCTTTTTCTGTTTAATGTGTTTAGGGGATTTTTCTGGGAGAGACCATATAAACCCAACTCTTGTTTTTAGTTGTATGTGTACATTTCTTTGATTCATATGCACTGTAGCTCCTTAAATCCTCCCTATTATTGGGCCTTTAGGAAGTTCTAGTTTCTGTGGCTGTTACAGATTAAGTAGGACCTTGCATATGCTAGTTAAGCTGAGCTCCCATCTCCTTCCAGTGCTGTATTAAGTATCATTGAATAATATGTCTCTGCACATGCACAAACTCTTCTAGTATGGATACTCTTTTGACAACGGTAGGTATAATATAGTGTGGCCCTAATCACCTAAGGTTGTTGTTAGACTTGGGTAGGACACCATAAGAAAGCAAGCTGCATGCATGTGCAAGCCATGCTTCAGGGCTTCCCAGGCAACCACTTCTCAGGCTTTTGGTTATTTCCCAGTACTGGCATTGAGTCCAAGGCTTCCTGTCTGCCAAGCAAGTGCTCTAACACTGGCTGTAACACCAGCTCTCTTTACTATTTGAGATAAAATCTCATTAAGTAGCCTGCCTCAAGCTTGTGATGATCCAGTTCTAGCTTCCAGAACAGTTGGGATAACAGGCCTGAGCTGCCGCACCAAACTTCTCAGGTTTGGTAATTCAGCACTGACTGCACAGCTCAGGAGAACTCCGCCATTGTTATTGCAGCTTTATTGTGAAAATTAGAGCAGGGCCAGCAAAATGGAGCCCTCCTTCCCTAAGATCAAGATCCCTAGGAGCTAGAAAGGAGAGCTGGCACTCTTCCCTGGGGCTGTGGCTCCCATAGAATACCTGCTGTGCGCCTGCACGGGAGAGCTCCTCTAAGCCTTGCTCAAGCCATATCACTTTTTTGGATTTCATTATGTGACATGATTAATTGGAAATTTGCCAGTCTACTTACTGACTCTAACCTTCATCGCCCTCCCTTGAGCTTGGGGCTGACTCAGAGCCCCATTCTCCAATCACAAGGAGTCCTTTCTAAGCTTCCATTCTGAATGTCATAAAGTCAGGTGTGGTCCAATCACTTTGGAAACAAAAAAAAAAGAAGAAGCTCTGCCAGAACCTTGGGATTTTAAAAAGAAAAACCCAGACAAGTTCTTTATTATACAACAGTTACCAAGAAACAAGATTTTCTAAATAGTTCTAAATAGAATGCACGATTTAATTTTCATTAGACACCAGTCGTCCGTAAGGCATACTAATCTATTCTGTGCCATGCTGTTAGATATTTTTCCTGTTTTGGTGGTAAACCTTTCGCTTGTGTTTCTTGAGTACTGGTGAGAATAGTCATCCACATGTGCTTGTTGTCAGCCATGTTTGTCAGGTGTTTGAACAGTGCCTGTTCAACAACTGTCTCAGTTCTTAACATAAACTTATATTGCACTGTGATTTGCTGTCTAATGTAAATACATAGTGGGCTTTTTTGTGTGTATACATATTTCAAATATGGCTTCTCGTACACTGGGTTATAAAATAAGGTTTTATTAATGAGGGTCACTGTATTGATCTTTAATAGACACGGGGTGATGAATTTAAATTAAAATGGTATTTATAAATTTGTTCCTATAATTGAAGAAAGAAAAGATGTTTACCTTTTCCCTCTCTTCTCTTCCTTGTTCCTTAGACCGGGGTCTCACTAAGTAGCAAATGTCCTTGGCTAGCATGGAGCTTGTATGTAGACCAGGCTGGCCTTGACGTCATAGGGGTATGTCTGTATGGCTGTTTTTGGTTTGGGGTTTTAGGTTTTTTTTTAAACTATATAAGTTATATAATGTTAATTTCATAAATTAAATTTCCTAATATATGGAGCTCTGTATGTCTTATTCTTTTGAACATTTTTGTTTAAGAGTAAGGAGAAGTTGAAGATCAAGAAGACACTATTTGTGGTAGTATATGAGAGGCTATTACTAGCCTATGGATAGCATTTCTATAAATAGCTATGTAGTATTGTGTCCTTGTATAGAAATATGTAGTGGAAGAGTTAATTCTTACCAATAAGATTGATACTTGGGGGCTGGAGAGGCGGGTCAGAGGTTAAGAGTGGGCACTTTCTTGCAGAGGACCTACATATAGTCCCAGCACGTCCGTCAGGTACTTAAACTGCCTCTGGCCCCAGCCCTGGCATCTCCCTCCACAGGCTACTGCGCTCGCTCACACATAGCCACAGAGAGTGGAAATGTTAAAAATGTAAAATATCAATTTCTAATGGATTTCCTACAAATTAAAAGTATTTTTTGGCTTAAAACTGAGAAATATATACTGAGAGAGCTTCAGTAACATTAGTGGCATCTTGTTTCTCCTTACGGGTATTGTTTTCCATCTGTGATCCTTCAGTTACAAAGCCTACAGATATATTCCCAGTTACATCTCCAAGTAACACTTTGCACAAGGAAGGTGATGTAATCTCCCATTTTATAAAAGAGAAAAACTAAGGCTCTGCAGTATTCAGATTTTGAATGACTGGATCAATCCAGTGTTGGTTTCTTTCTTTTTCCCCCTGTTTCACCGAGTGTTAGTTTCTTATTGGTGCTGTAACAAATCTCAAATGTGGTAGCTTTAAACCACACACATTCCTGATCTAACAATGCTTGTGGGCAGAACTCTGCAGTAAGTCTCTGAGTGGGCTCAAATCAAGATATTGGCAGAGTGCTGCTAGAGACCTCTGGGGCAGTCTCTTCTTGCTTTCTCTGGCTTCTAGAAGCTGCTTGCACTTCTTTCCTCATGGCCCTGAGTCCATTCCTAACAGCTACCCACATCAGGCCAATTGCTTTTCACACCGCCATTTCTCTAGTTTAGACTCTTCCACATTTAAAGGACCATTGTAATTGCCTTGGCTGTGCCCAGACAATCTTTCAGATCAGTTGGTTAGGCTAACTCCACATGCAGCCTTAATTTTTCTCTGCCAAGTAACCTAACACATTTCCAGGACTCGGGGTTAGACATGGCCAGGGGTCCAATCTGCCCACCTTGAATTGTAACCCTTGAATGTCCTTGCTATGTCCTGTGCTGGTTTTTTTTTTTTTTTAAAGATTTATTCATTTATTATTTATAAGTACACTGTAGCTGTCTTCAGACACACCAGAAGAGGGCATCGGATCTCTTTACAGATGGTTGTGAGCCACCATGTGGTTGCTGGGAATTGAACTCAGGACCTCTGGAAGAGCAGTAGGGCGCTCTTAACCGCTGAACCATCTCTCCAGCCCCCTGTGCTGGGTTTTTGATGTAGCATAGAGAAAGAAAATGGTTTACTTTTTAAAAACATAATTTGAGTAAATTTTAATGTTTATCAGCTATTATAGCTAAAGCCTTTTATATAAAATTTGAGATAGCTAAATAACGTTTTTTTGTTTTTGTTTTTGTTTTTGTTTTTAGGTTTTTCTCTGAAACAGCATAGATGGGTGGATTTTGAAACATTGGGGGAAAATGTATATTCTGATTTCAGCCTGAGCAATCCAAAGCAGAGTTGTCTTCTTTTTGTTCCTATTAAATAAAATGCTTAGTTTGTATCTGTTTATTACATAGTTTTCCTAGGATACTTAGTGACCATGTTGAACTTCATGGTTAAATAGTAAATAGTCCATGAAAATGAGATACATAATGTTTTGTGCTTTACATTGACTTTTTTTTTTTTATAGAATAGGTGTATTTCATCAGATTTAAAAAGGGAGTTATAGCCCTAACTTCACAATTGACTGAAGTTTCTTTTTGACTTTTTTTTTTTTTTTACACGTTTGTGTATTTGAGTGTGAAAGAGTGCAGAAACACCTGTGCCACTCTATGGGCGTCAGAGGACAGACAGACAGCCTGGCATGTTGGCCCTTGGCTCCACCTTGTTTCATGGTCTCTTGTTCGCTACTGTGTGCAGCAGGCTTCCTCATACCTGCCTCGGTGTGCTGTGGGAGCACTGGGACATGGGGTCTGGAGATCGGAAGAGTCCTCCCTTACCTGGTGCACGCATCCTCCCTAGGGAGCGAGCAGTCTCTCTAGCCCTTGTCCGTCGTCTTTTGAGGTGGGGGCTGGGAGATAATCTGATGATTTAGTGCGATTCTTCTTGGAATCTTTTTTGAAGATTTATTTATTTATTTTCTTTTTCTTTTCCTGAGCTGAGGACCAAACCCAGGGCCTTGCGCTTGCTAGGCAAGTGCTCTACCACTGAGCTAAATCCCCAACCCCGAAGATTTATTTTCTAAATGCTAGCAGAAAGAAATCTGTATTTGTAGAACTTGATGATTGTCAGGCCTTTTTTATAAACTTTATTTTAAAACTATTTCAGTGTTTTCTTCCTGAATGTTTTCTAATTTTATTGCGTGTGCTGAGCTCTGTGTATACACGGATACTAAATGTAGGATTGGACCGTTTTAACCAGTGCATATGTCATGAACATGTCATTAACACAGGAGGAAGTATTTTTCCTGTCCTTCTGAGAGTCTGCTCAGTGCTCTCTGTTGCTGTTACTACTATAACTAGCTTTGTTGTTGGATTTCATATAAATGAAGCTATACCACATGTTCTCACTGAATTTGGCTAAATGTAAAGAAGGAAGAGTTAGAATGGAGAGACACTGGAAAGGACCATGCAGTCCTCTCCCCCTACATTGAAACATTGTACTGTAATCTGTGAAAATGCCCAGTGTGTTTACCTGATGACAGACATTTAGACTTACGTGTGCACATATCTCTAGTAAGAGAATAATCAAAAGTTCATATTTAATTTGTTTCCACTTAATCCATTCTTAGTTTTCAGTTATTGGTTAATTTAGGATTTCATTAAACTTTTAGATAATTCACTGCAACAGTGGGGTATGGTGGTTGGTTCACTTTCAGATTGTAAATCATCACATGTGCAAAATTAAGGGAATTTTATTTGTAGGACCATGTTTCAAAGTGTAGGAGAAACTACTTGTTCAAGGAATATAGAAGCAACATGAGAACATTTGCATGTTAGGTGTTTATGGTTGTAGTTTGATCTGAGTAGTTTTGAAAGTCAGGTAAGTAGGCAATGGCAGATTTGTAGTCGTGTGTGTGTGTGTGTGTGTGTGTGTGTGTGTGTGTGTGTGTGTGTAGAAGCCAAGGAAATATAAATGAGTCAAATATAGTGTTTTATGTTCCGTTTAGCTGATTTGAAACAAAGACTGGAATTAAAGGAGATTTCAGCTTTATATAAGAAGAACCAGAAAAGGCAGTTCTTAGAGCCCTTGAAGGTCGGAACTGGTGAATGGGCCAGAGCAGGAGGTTGGAGGGTGGAAAAGATGCTTTGGAAAGGCTAAAAAGTAAAAAGAGTCTTGGCTAAAGGGAGTCTAGGTCATGGTCATTTGCTCGCACTTTTGTTTGCTTTGAGACAGTCCTGCCCTGTAGCTCTGCCTGGCCTGGAACTCAACGTGTAGGCCATGCCAGCCTTAGACTCAGCGCAGTCCTGTGTCTGTTTCCTAAATGTGCTACCACATGCTACTTGGATTTGCTTTTGACATATTACCCTCTAAATATAACTCCATTCTCGTTTCTGGAGGTTTCCATATCCCTTTTAAAGAAATTCTTGTTGATGTTTTCAGTGTTGTAATGACCCAGTGCAGTGAAAATGCTGCTGGAGCAGTTCCACAAAGGTGGTGGGATGCACATTGTATGTCTGCTGGAAAAGTGCTTTGTAGGTAGTACACCAGAAGAGGAGGGAGGGCTCCCGACAAGTTGTTGGGAGCGAGAGGGTGTTTCACCTGCTTTTCCATGAGAGCAAAGCTACTTCTGTCACTTTCTTTCCTGGGTGTGAAGAAAACAGTTTTTGTTGTTGAGAGTTGGGAACCGTAGAACAGTGGTTCTCATCCTGTAGGTCATGACCCCTTTGAGGTCAAACAACCCTTTCACGGGGGATGCATATCCTCCATATCAGAAATTTACATTACTATTCATAACAGTAGCAAAATTACAGTTATGAAGTGGTAGTGAAAATAATTTTATGGCTGGGGATCACCACTAAATGATGAACTCTGTTAAAAGGACACAACATTAGGACAGTTGAGGACCATGCCCTAGAGGAATTAAGAAAACTGACAGGTGTTCTCTACAGACATTTGTGATCTGTTAGAGCAAGTTGTGCTCTCTGTCTCTCTGTTCTCCTGCTGTAGCTATTGGTCTGACAGACGATTGTGAGCCACCCAGTGTGGGTGCTGGGAACTGAGCACAAATGCTCCTAACTGCTGAGCAGTGTTTTTAAAAACTGCGTTGATACTCCGTGGTAAGGAAATTAGACACATTTCACAACTTTTTACTAATGATCTGTTGTTCATGTACTCTAATATACTGGTGGCTATCATCTCTAAAGGACTTCTAGATAGGAAGGACAATTGTTAAATTTACTTGTATTGCAAAATGAATTTTCTAATATAGGAAAGAGTACAGCATATCTCTGTGTCTGTCCATCTGTCCATCCGTCCATCTGTCTGTCTGTCTGTCTATCTAAATAGAAATGAATTTTCATTTACCATTAACTGCTAAGAAATCGACCATTTGTGGTTTTGCTAACATTCCTTTGGTGTGTCTCCTGTGCTACTGTGGTAAGCATAGTTTTCCTAAAGTTTATAGTTTTTTGCTTATGGACACATCCCAGCACAGACAGCAGACAGGAGGCTTTAAATGCCATGTCCCTGTTATCTTTAAGTAGCTTGGCTGTTTTCATATTGATATGCTGCACTGAATGAATATGCTATGGTTGCTGAAATGAATATGCTATGGTTGCTAGTGTTTTGCCTGTAAACCATACCGTGGGAACATTTGGAGATGTGGTTTTGGATGTGTACATGTGCTCTCTGGCAGTGGTTTTCACACTTTTTCAAATACTCAAAGTAATTTTCAATGCTGCCTTTTTGGGCTGGGCTTGTAGGTGAGTGATACAACACTGCCTTAGCCTGCCCGATGTTCTGCCTTCAGTCCCCAGCCTTGAATCGAAACCACACAGCCCTACGCTTTGCATTGTTTACATTTCATGTTTTGTCATGGTTGAGCATTTCAATAGGTATAACCTCAGGTCTATTATAAATACTAATCTTTTAAAAACACCCTTTTAAGGGGGCAGAGAGATGGCTTAGCGGTTAAGAGCACTAGATGCTCTTCCTGAAGATCCAGGTTTAATTCTCAGCACCCACATGGCATTCACAATTATCTGTCACTCCAGTTCCAGGGGATCTGACATTTTATATGCAGGCAGAACACCAATACACATAATAAAATAAAAGCAAAGAAATAATTAGAAAATGTTTTTAAAATACTTTTCTAAATATGTCCAGATATAAATAAAATTTTATATATGATTTTATGTATTTTAAATTTTATTAGAATATTTAATTAATCAGGCTCTACATAGTAAAACATTAATTGCTATTTAATAATATACAGGTAATTAAAAGGAAAATTGTTCAAAATTTAATATATACTTAGCATAAATAGGATTTTATTGTGAATGCATTTTTGTTTCCCCAATTCTGGGGATAGAGTCCAAGGCCTCATGCATGCGTTTCTTAATGCTACAGGCTAAGGGATGTAGTGATGGGGTGAGTTTATTCTTTTTTCTTAATTTTTTTATTTTTCATTTATATGAGTACACTGTAGCTGTCTTCAGACACACCCGAAGAGGGCATCGGATCCCATTATAGATGGTGTGAGCCATCATGTGGCTGCTGGGAATTGAACTCAGGCACTCTGGAAGAACAGTGAGTACTCTTAACTGCTGAGCCCTCTCTCCAGCCTGATGGGATGATTTGATTAAAGAAAATGTGAGAGTGTCCAGTACTTCTTTGGTGTTTGGTGCTTTTGTTGCTGTTTTATTCTGTTTGTCACTTCTGTCTTGTGTATTAAAACAATTGTAATGAATGAAAGATATGGCTTTCTTTATAAAGTAGGAGAAGAGCAAATGAGACGGGAACGGGATGGGACCTGGATCACTTCCATACTCTGAAATCCATGTGAGGAGGAGACAACTGTGAGATTGTATGCTTCTTAGTTACTAACTTGGAAGAGCTTTAGGTCCTTTCAACTGCAGTCCTCCTTCCCTTTATGGGAACAGTGTATCCATTTAAAAGGCTACTATCGGTGAATAGTTACCCAGTCATTCCACTCTCTCGGTTTTTTTTTCTTTTGTCAAATTTCCTAATCTCTATGGTATTCTAATTTGCTTTTTGTTACTGTGATAAAAGAAGTGAAAACAACTTGGAAAGAAAGGGGTTTATTAGATTATACTTTCAGGTTACAATTCAACCTTGAAGGAAATCAGGGTGGGACCTCAGGGCAGGAGCTTAAAGCACCTGAGAGGAGGAGTACTTAGCAGCCAGCTTTCCTTGGCTCTTGTAGTCCGATTTCTTAGCTCAGGATCACTTACCCAGAGGTGGCACTATCTGCAGCAGGCTTTGCTCACTGACTCCAATTCATGTCTGCTCCATAGACATGCTTACAAGCCAGTTCAATCAGGGCAGTCCCCAATTGAAACTCCCTCAGGTTAGTTAGCGCTGGCTATGACAGATTGACAGTTAAAGTTAACTAGGAGAGGTAGGAATATGCTGCTTCCTGTTTGTATTTGTTCTTTCACTTTTCTTCCTCTTCATTTCTCTCTCAAAACATGGCGTCACTATGTAGCCCAGCTGGCTTTGAACCTGTGGTCCTCCTGCTCAGCTTTTTGAGTCCTGTGTTTGTACATGCTTGCTGTCATAGCTGGTTGACTGCTTAGAATTTCTTTTTCCACGATTCCGTGTTCCTTCTCTTTATGTCGTTTGTACTTTTCTGCTGGATTGTTAATATTTTGCTTTGTGATTCACAGGGTTTCTAAATGGATTCTGTTGGTTTTCTGTTACATAAATTCCAAATATCTCTTGAGTTTAATGCTTTTTTTCCCTCTTATAAGGAAAATACACATAAAGTTTGAGAAAGACAGTATCATTAAAAACCCTTATCACACACATTTGATGTTCATGAATCTGTTATCTGATCCACCTCCACCCGAAGCAAGTCCCAGCCATGTCATTCCCAATGTGGACATAGTCATTTATTAGTGTTAGCTGTCTTTCCCTGGTCTTTAGAGGTCTCCTTTCTCTTTAGTCTGAAAGGGCTCTTAGTGACTAAAATGTAAGCATGGCAGTTTGCCTTTCATGCTCAGACTTCACTGTTTCTGGGGCTCATTTTTGTACAAGATGCAAGGTAGGGTACAGTCTTTCTAAAAATGTCTGCATTTTTATACCCAATTGTCTTAATACCATTTATCAGTCATCTGTATTGAAACTGTTTAAGTAAAATAAATTGTCTTCTTTTTCTGTAACTTGGGACACTTGGAACATGATGTCAGTGTTCTGGCACAGTGTCTCTGAATCCATGCAATCCCATCATCACCTGCCATATGGGAATATTACCACCACCTCCCCACCCCCACACCTGCAGAAAACATCATTGAGGAACCTGGGATAGCTGCAGTCTGTTGTAATAGAACCTCACATGTGGTTTTGTATGATATAATGGGAGATAGAATGTCAGTGTAATGGCTCCATGTTAGGCCTCAAGAAATTATAAATCCCTTTTCAAAACTGCAGGTACCTGTTGTAATTCTACATTCCCATGGTTTTCTACTCCTTCTCTACCTAGAATTTGCTGGATGATGCTGGAGGCTATGGAAAGGAATCTTACCTAGGTTATGGTAACATGAAGGCAAAGCCCTTTACAGGCATCATTCTAGCAGCAGCAATATTTTTGGGTATTGAATTAATTTCTATCAGAAGGATAGGTCAAAGTACCTAGTCCACTATATTTCTGGGATAGCTTTTTCTGTTGACTTGAATATATTTTTCTAGCTTTCTGTTTAGTAAAGAATAGGTGTTGATAGCAACAACACTATCAACCTATGTGTTGTGCTTTTTGAACATTTATATAATAAAACTTAGTTGAAATCTTTTAAGAGGTTGAGGAACAATTACTTGTTGACTCCTCAAGCCCAGACATGGTTTCCTCTGTATATCTTCCTGCATTCTTTAGACCAGGCTGGGAATCAAGAGCTGCCTCTAGAATGCAAGTAAAAAGAAGCATGTGCTGCCATTGCCAGGCTATGACTTACTTTCTTGCATACTCAAAAAGTAACAGGAGGATAAGGGAAATATGCAAAAGGCAGGCTTCCACTGTAAAGTCTCCAGAGATCTGCATTACAAAGGAGCCACCACCCTAGTACAGCTTTTTATGTGGGTGCTGGAGGTCAGACCTCTGGCTTCCTGCTGTGTGGCCTTGTGCAGCAAGGTCCTTATCCACGGAGAAGCCAGCCCAGCCTTCATTCTTTGATCCTTGTGCATCCTCCTCCCCAAGTGCTGGGATTACTGGTGTGCACACTGTCCCATTTGTGTTTCAAATAAAAAAATAAACACAAATATATAACGTGAATGCTATTTCATAATTGTATATAAATAAGCCCACTGTATTTTGCACAGCCTTTTCAGCTTGACACATTTGACCTGTCACGAGGTCAGGTGCGGTTTCCTTTAAACTGTGTCATGCCAGCACTTTAAACATTTGGGACTTTGGATTACTTTGGTTTGCTTTCTGAGGCAGGGTCTTTTAACCAATTACGAGATAAAAGGGATTGGCCTTGAACTCCTGATTCCCCAGCTTCTGCTTCCTGAGTGCTAGGATTTCGGGCATATGGCACTGCACCTGACACACTTTGGATTTTGGGGTAGTGGTGCTCATCTGTATCTGTTCTTGGGGTTATCATCACTGTCGTAGTAACTGTTTGGTGGGAATGCTGTATAAGGATGTGCTACTGTGCTTGCCTGTCTCTTTGTGACTGTATAGAGTGTATACAAATTTGGCAACTTGTAATCACATGCATTAGGGCAGCTGGTAAGTATCTACCAGAATGCTGCTTGGTATAGCATCTTGCTTTTAGATACACTTACCTACCATCCTAGCAAATGTGCTCAGGCAGCTAATGAGAATCATATTTAATTAACTATTTAATTTTCTTCAAATGCTTCAAAAGATACTTTAAAATTAGAGAGGATACACCTTGTTTTATTTATTTATTTTTTTTTTTTTGCTAATTTGTTCTTATAGTTTTATGTACTCTGATTGGAAATTAGGGCTTTGAGCACAACTGGCAAATGCTTAACCACTGAGCTGTCTGTATTTTGGTCTTTTGAGACAGTGTCTCACTCTGAAATTGAAATGTTCCTGCCTGCCACGATTTCCTGAGCACTGGAATTAGGAGCGTGTACTACTACAGTGTGAAATGGCAGTGCTGGAGATTGAGTACATTGCAAGTAGACTGACATGCTAGCTAAGCTTTCTGCGCTAGCTACAAGTCCGTAGTCTTTAAAACATTCGTTATTTAAAAGCGTCTTTGAAAAATCTTTTTATATACCAAATAGCCACCCCTACAAGAAAGAATATACTTTTAAAAAATAATGGACATGTTGTATGTGTGCTTTAAGTCATTTGAACTTTGTAAGCATTTAATCTCAATAATAACAATGATGATAATAATAACAATAAAAACAAGTTAGATGGATAGAGAGGCATTTAGCAAAATGTTTTTGGCTTGAAGTAAAATCTTTTTAAATGAAAGCTGACATTCTAACTATCAAATTTGTAAATTCTCTATCAACAATTTACATTGTGCCAGGTGTGAAAGGTGGCAATGTAAGAGACATAGCGCAAAGTCATGGAAGTTCCTGATGCAGCCTTCTGTGGCAAGAGATAGAGACAAAGGAGTGGATTAGGTATCGTGACCTTTCAGTGTTTTTCAGGAAGATGGTTAGTTATCAAGCATACCAGTAAATAGTAAAGCTATTTATTTTGCTCAGGAAAATGTTGAACTGTTGAATTTCAGCTGTGTGGATCCCATTGTGGACATCATTGACTTTGCTGAGAGAAGTGACTAGAGAGAAGTGAGGCAGCAGGATGCTGCTGGGTTCCCTTGATTACTGTGACTGCACACACCGTGTCGGGACAGCTGTTGGCATTCCGTAGTTGCCTTCCCACATCTGTTCTCTGGCATAGCGTAGTAAGCTGTATTTCCAAGCGAGTAAAGTAGGACCGAGAAGCAAAGGGGCATGGCATGCCCAGCTGCTTCTCGGGCTTGCAGCAAAGTGGACGGCTGTCCTTCCTGTTCTTTTGCTGTATTACTCTGGGTGCCTACAGTTGGTGCTCCTAAGCTGCCGCTTCTTATCCATAGTATTGATTGGGTTTTCCCTCTTTTTTTTTTTTCTTCTACTCTGCTACCCCTAGTCCTTCTGGAACCAGTAGTATAATGGTAAGTATTTAAATAAGACCTACAAAGTTTTTGACCCAGTGGAGATCTTTTTTGCCCTCACTCATCTTGGCAGAAACTTTGTAGATTGCAGCTGCTCTCTGGTTTTGCAGGTTTTGTTGTTGCCGTGTTTGCGTGTAGTCTGATAAAACTTCTGTTTTGAGGCACGCCTGTCCTTGCATGTTGTGTCAGAAGGCATCGTTTGAGTTTCATAGTATGTTCTTCTTGCAGCTTGCATTACCTCCCCCTTTTCTTTTTTGTGTGTTTTGTTTGGGGGCTCAGTCAGGGAGGGGAGGGAAAGACTGCACTGTGTCCTCACTACTGCATTTCTGCTGCAGGGCTGGGAATCTCAGTCTCTGCTGAGTGGGCGACACACAAAGCACAGTAGCCAGTGCCTTTGAGCCTTAGAGCTTATGGTGTCTGCTCACCATACTTTTACTTTGTTTTGTTTTTCCAGACAGGGTTTCTCTGTGTAGCCCTGGCAGTCCTGGACTTCCTCTGTAGATCAGGCTGGCCTTGAACTCAGAGATCTGCCTGCCTCTGCCTCCAAAGTTCTGGGACGAAAGCTGTGCACTACCTCTCCTGGAGACTAATGATACTTTTAAAAAGTCATTTTCTGCCAAATTTTATGTTGCATGATAGTTCATTCAAATGTGAAGACTACTGTCTACGCTGAGAAGTATGTTTTAAAGGCACACATGGTTTTAGAGTTTATCACTCTATAGTATGCAGTTTGTTACGTAGTTACCTCCAGACTCTGCTGTCATGAAATCTACATTTACAACCAGGTCAGATTCTTTATTTAAATTTAGATTATGAAAAACTGAGTGCCAGGCTGGACTAGAATACTAAACTTTTAAGTAGTGATCTTTGGGAAAGAACTTTGATAGAATTCTGTCATCAAATCAAATATATGATTTTTATACATTTGTGAAATAAACTTAAGCAAAGTTAGTAAAAGAATATAGTTATACACCAAATACCCAACTGTCACTGTGTACCTAGACGTGGTCTCTTGTGCCATTTAACTATAAAGCTCCCTTTTATCTTAGAGTAACTGTAAGCCTTGCTTCATAGTAATTATTTCCTTGCCTTTGTGTTTCATTATTGGTGCATTTTAAATAACATTTTGCCACCTTGATGTAAATGCAGTTAATAACACTCCTGTTTTGGATTTTGCTTCTTTCCCTTCACTATTACATTTATAAAGCTTGTTTATAAGGTTCATTTGTATTGAGTTTAGCTGTCATAGAGTCTGTAGTATTCCCTTTTATGAATACACCAGAATTTATTTTCTAGGGAAAATTAAAAAACAAAACAAAACAGTAATGAGTGCTAAGGAAATAAACATGGCCCAGTAAAATACTAGATAAGATTGCCTATCATGAGAGGCTTTTTGCAATTTCTTTTCCATGTTGTTTCCATGTTTGTTTTAAAACAACCACTTCTGGACATGGAAGTTAATCTGACAGTGTTCTGGAGTGGTAAAAATACCAGATTTTATTCAATCATTTCATAATTGGGCATTTGTTTCTATTGTGCTACTAAGAAAACGATTGCTGGGTCATTAGTTTGTTAGCATGTATTGTGCATTCATGCCCATACTTCTTTAGGACGCTATTTCTCAAAGTATTTTGAACATTTTAGAAATGCAGAATCATCCTGAGTTCGGTCCCCAGCCCCGAAAAAAAGAAAAAAAAATAAATGCAGAATCATTGACTGCCCCCCACCCAACCAGCCTCCCCCTGGAGATAGATCCAGGAAACTGAAGTTAGGCTCTCAAGATGAATTAATTCTCCACCAGGTGAGACTTGGGGAACTGCCACCCCGGATACCTACCTGGGACTGGCTCTCTGAGCCACAGCTGTGTGCACTTGCAGCTGTGTTACTGCAGATTGGAAGTTTAACTTTTCCTTGGGGGTTGTATGTATCACGTTTTATTTAGCATTGGGGGTTGGCTTCTGTACCTGTATAGCCTGTAATGGAAACGTATTTTAAACTTTGAATTTTGTAAGGAGAACTTGAATAGTTTCTGAGTTCATTTTTAACAACAGTAGAGTTTTGATTTTTCACAATTATTGAAAGAACTGACAAATTTACTTAGAATTTTCTAGATATTTTATTAGAGAAGTTTTGAGTACATTGAACAAATGTACTCATGTCATGCACATTCTATAGCCATTGTGTATTCTTACATCTGCTTCATGGCTTTCCTTTGAATTTTAGCCAATTTTCTGGTATGATGTCATTTCACCTCCTGTACTCAAACATGAATAGCTAAAATATGAGCCATTTTCATGATGTAAACATGATGTCTTACATACTAAGGGTTTTTTTAGCTTGAGTTAGCATAACAATATGTTAACATAGAAATTCCAAAATGATGGTGCAGTTTCTATTTCAATAGAGCCTGGAGGTTTTGAGTTAAATTATTCTTTAAAAAAATTTAACTAATTATTGTTAGCCACACGATCAGACTATTTTCTCTTTCCCCAAAAAAGTGAGAAATCTATGCTTCTTGAAATAATTACTTAAATAATGTTATTAAATTTGCCACCATGATATAAAGGAATTTTATTTTCATTTTTGACCCCCCCCATGATTCTTGTAAGACTAAGAAAGGGTTTCCGATCTTCTGCAGCTTATCACTTAGTTATCAACTCCGTATGTGGTTGTTTTGTTAGCAAGTACAGTAGAGAGTTAAATGGCACTCCGTTCTGAGGAACACATCCTGGAAAGCCCAGACAGATGCCCCTCAGACCTGCTGCTGGCTTGCGTTTGAACTGTTTAATGTCTGTGTGTAGCGAACCCAAGCAATGTAGTTAGGGATTTGTTTTTGTATACCATGCTGGTCATCGGATTAAAAAAGAGAGAGAGAGAAGGATTTTTTACAGTAGTTAGGAAGGCAAAAAATTAGTAATATGCTATGTCATTAAGCAGTTCAGATTGGTACTTAGTAATTGTCTTGAAATTAAATACTAAGTTGTGTTGGTTATGAAGTTGAATATGATAGTATGTAAATATGTTTAAATATGTTGGGCTGGAGAGATGGCTCAGCAGTTAAGAGTATTGGTTGTGGGGTTGGGGATTTAGCACAGTGGTGAGAGGGCTTTCCTAGGAAGGGCAAGGCCCTGGGTTCGGTCCCCAGCCCCGGAAAAAAAAAAAAAAAAAAAAAAAAAGAGTATTGGTTGTTCGTCCTGAGGATCCAGGTTCAATTCTCAGCACCCACATAGCAGCTCACAAGTATTTGTCCCTCCAGTCCAGGGGACCTAATACCCTCAAAGACACATAGGCATGCAAAATACCAATGTATGTAATTTAAAAATAAAATCATTTAAAAATATAAATGTAATTAGGGTTGAAGGAGTAAATGGACAAAGGAAGTCTTTGTACAATGAATAGTATGTGTGCCATGCAGGGGATGGGTGAGGGGAGCGGTCTCGGCAGCAGAGATCTCTCGGGGTATTTCAGGAGACAGCAGATACCTGTACTGGTACTCCAGGGGGTAGCAGAGTCCTATAGTAATACTCCGATGGATAATTGTGGCTAAGTTTAGGGTGGTGGTGGCTGTCAAGAGAAATGGTTAAATTTGACATACCTAAGAGGGCAAATCTACCATTGTGGAGAGGTGCTTGAGCATAGACAGTACCATGGGAGGCACTGTACCCCAGACTTGACTGCACCCTTGTCCTCAGCCTTGCTGAGACTCACAGTCACTGTAACTCATAGTCATCCTGTAAGCAACCTTTTTTGAAGAGATTTTCCTATTTCCCCTTTTGGAAACAGGAATTCTGTGCAGCTAATAATTTGTACAAGGATACAGATTTTCAGGAGAGTGCTGCATAACAACTGTTTTAGACTGTCTCCTCTCTCTCTGATAAGTGAGCCATAGAAAAGAAATAAATGAAAGAGTAAACTACCAGTGTCTACTGAAATGTCAGCTTCCTATACTTTCAGTGTGTCACATTATTCTTTACTCAGCCATTTGCAAGTGTAAAAGTTCGCTGTACAAAAACAAGTTGTTACCCCAAGTGCAATTCCCTTACAAGAAACCTTGAGGGAGATAGAGTAAGGAGACTGAGATGCTAATTCCCTTCATCCCTAAGGGTCATATGTCCTTAAAGTTATGGTATATTTTATTCTTCTATTTGAGTTTGGGGACCCAAGAGGCAAAATACATAAACAAACAAGAAACAACTAGCCAGTACAGTATAGTGGGGTAAATTCCCAGAAGAGCAGTCTCTCTAGGAAGGTAATTAACACATACCATTAGGTTCCAGAGGTTAGTCCTCATGGGAGAGAAAGCTAGCAGGTTTTGTCAGACTTAAGTGCATGTGTGTTAGGAAGTAGAGTTGGGCATCACTGGTAATGGTGGTAAACCCTCTAAGAGTATACTGTCAAGTTTCCCATGTTCCCATTTTGATAGAAACAGCTATATTTTTAAGATGAGCTGGGGAAGATTCGTACTGCAGACATTTACCAGGAGATTGTTTGACTCATTATGTTGCTTTTTCAAGACCTCACATTCCTGTAGGTGAGTGGAATGTGAAGTCATTTAATTCATGGCTTACCTGCAACTTGAGTATAAGCCACCAGCTATTGATCACCAAATAGTTAACATTTCATGAAGAAAGTACAAGACTTGGAATTTTTCTGTATAGTCCTACAGTGTCTACCATCCCCCACCTCCTCCAGTAGGAGAGTATCTAGAAATATAAATTGTACAACTTTTGTTGCTTTTGATTCAGGCTGTATCTTGATGGTGGGCAGCATGGTAAAATCTCCATCTTGGAGAAAATGCATGATGAACACTACACCATTTAAAATGTCAGTCATCTGTTTAGAGCTGCTTTGTTAATGAGAGATTACATTAAAAAGAGTCTGTGCATTGTCTTCCAGTCTGAGCAAGGTGGACGGGTATTCTGGAGAGAGAGCCCGCTTGTTCATTCAGTCATACGGAACCCCCTGCTTTGGCATAGCTTCATGAAGGAAATGGACATTTTGCTGTGAAACAAGTTATGCTTTAAGATCATTGTCTTCTTTTGTAGAATTACTTAATATTTTGTTTTTGAAGTCTTAAAGGCATTTGGTAGGTTTAAATAAGGCTGTAATTGCCCCTGTGGTTCTTAATAAATTTTAAATCTATTGAATTTATTACCTGGTCACACTGTGTTAAAAGCAATAGTTTTTTACATTTTAAGAGACTTAAATTTGAGATGCTTTCAGCAGAATCCTCAGCAGATGTCTACTTGATAGGCTCGGACACTTAGGGGGAGTTTGCCAGACAGACACTAAAGTAACAGATGCAAACAGGGTCCAGGGGCCTGTGCTCAGCTTGTTTCTGGATTTGCTGTTAGCCTTTGGTCACATATTTTCTGAAACTGAAAAGTATTGGTAATATTTATATTAAGAAGCAAATTTTTCTGGGACATTGGGCTTGAAAGAGGAGAGCGTTAGCCATGGCTGGTACAGATTGAGAGTGTGTGGTTTGAAGCCAAAAAGTAGAGATAATGATGGCAGTGGTTAGCAGTCTGTGTTGTGATTACACTAATCCCATATGTGTTCTGACTTTCTGTCTTGGCCTGTGACCTCTTTTGTACATGCTCCTGTTGCCTGAGTCCTGTAACAAAAATTGGGTACTTTCTACAGAAGAGGAGAGTGCTTAGTCCAGTTTGGAGGGCTGCCTATCCAAGACTCTGAAGCCCCTCTGTTTGCCTCTGATGAAGGTCTCATGATGGTTGTACCACCATGGGAGGAGCCTGTATCAACATCCCTGGGCAAGGCTGGAGCCTAGAGGGAGTCAAGGACTAACTTGCAGTCCTTTGAGAATTACAGACATACTAGGCCCACCCCTTAGAATGTCTACTACCTCTCAACACAGCCAAGCTCAGGACAGGTCTCCAGAACATAAACCGCTGCAGTGGGTGGGAACACTCAAAGCATTTCCTGAATTGTTTTGTTTGTTTGTTTTCCTTATTGACCATTCTGTCCCTGCCTCACTGCCCTTCATTACTCACGCAGGACCATTTGGAGGCATTGATCTTTGTTTCCTACTGGGGTTCTTTCCCAAAAATATTTGCATTGCCTCCTGCAGTTTGATTTGATTCCCATGGAGCCGGTCTGTCCCCAGCCCATTTTTGATTTTTTTTCAACCATTCCACCTCACCTTTGTTTTTGTCCCCCTTTTCTGTTGTCTGCTTGATGAGAGCAGTTGTATTTTACTGGACATTTTTCTGTAAGATACATTAACTCACTCACAGATTGGAAAAAGAACTCCCACTCTGTTCATTTTCTGCGTTGGTCAAGGCAGCTGTTACTTTCTAATCAGCTGTGCTTTTCAGTATCAGTTTTTCTCTCTACAAAGTACAATGACAGGGAAGAGCGTCTGTAATTTTATAGTCATTCCAGCCTCCAGATTTCTAGACTTCATGCACACAGACACACACAAGTGGCGGGAGGGGTCACAAATAGGACCATCTTGACAGTGAAAAAGCCACACTATTGGCTGAGAACGGCTCAGTGACTTTGGAAGTGAGGGTGAGGAAAGTGAGAGTGTTGTTTGTTAAAGTATGACTTGTAGATAAGCAAAGGGTAGAATTCTTACTGCAGTGTTTTTTCCTCCTCTGTAAAGGAGATTGCATGCTCCTGTAGGACCATTTCCATCCTCATAACCTTGAGCATGAAGTAGGAGTGGTTTACAGTAGCTAACTTCTTAGGGCAGCACTGAAGATGTTAGAGCACAGGAGAAAGCTGGAGAATGTCTGCTCCTGTGCCATGGCTCTGTTCTCAGGAAGGAGGAAGCTCTGGGGTTTGATTGTTGCTTAAAAACAGAAACTTATAAAGACTGGAGAATATATTTTTTAGAAAAGTGATTGTAAGACATTTAGTGAATCCTTCCAGTATCCTTTAGTCTAAACAAGCAATTCTTTGGATGACCTTTCACTCAGATATTTGAATGCTTACTGTGTGTCAAAAAATAGTATTAATGACTTTTGGACTATGCAAAATAGGTCACCTAACTTTGCTTCATTCTTTTCCTGTTTCCATTATCTTCAAAAGTAATAATTTTATAAAGACTACCTGAAAAAAAATGAACAGAGACTTATCAGATACAGGCAGACGATAGAAAACATTGACTTTCCTTAATGGGCTTAAAACTCGGACCCACAAGAAATACATTTTCCAAGAATCTCTGTGTGCAGTGTTCTCTGTTGACATGAGTTATGTATGCTCCTTCACGGCTGCTTTGGATGACTCATTAGAGAACCTTGTCTTCAGAGGAGAAAGCCCTTGCTGATGAAGGTTACAGTGCAGAATTAGCAGCCTTGATTTGGAATGTACTTTGCTCCATTGTTCAGTCTGCTCTTCCCTGTTCTGGTGTTTCATTTCAGGGTTCAGTGCTGGAGATGTCATTTGCTGTTTTCTCTATTGACCTCTTGAGCTGAAGTTATTTTTGTTAGAAAATCAGGGTAGTTTAGAAAGAGAATAGGTGATCTGTGTCTTGTCCTGGGAGGTTATTTATCTTGTATTTCTGGGAGAATTTTTTCTTAGCGGCTAATCCTACACATGCCTACCATTTAATAGGTCTCCCTAGCAGCTGAAATGACTGTCTTCTCAGGTTAGGCTTGAGAACTTTAGCTATGCATTATAAAACTTGTTTGCTGACAGAAAGTGATATCGATTTTGCTTCGTATTGGTATGTTTGAAACAGTTTTCCCTTTTAAATTTGAAATGTTTGATCTGTTTAGGAGTTGACTGCTTGCGATTGTGACTACCCATAGTTAGAGTTCTTTGTTCTCTTAAATTTGCTGCTATTACCTCTGTAGAATTGAAGCCAAGGTGATTGAGGAATTCAGTGTTGTCTGTAAGTCTAGGCGGAAGAGGATTAGGGATAGAATATATACACCGGATATGTAAGGATGGGTACCTTCTGCCTCACAGAAGGTGTCACACTGTATAGAAGCAGTGATGTTACAGAGAGTGAATATTCAGGATGTTGGGTTCATGGGGTGTGCAAATAATGAGTAAAGGACTACCAAAGTCAGAAATAAACCAAAGTAAACTTTATTCACTGTGGGGGAGGAAGGGCAAAGGGGGATGCTTCTAACTAGTCATGGTCGGGGTCAGGCTTGGAACTGACACAACAGCCAGTCTTTTTTTGAAGCATAAACCCACAGGCAAGATGTTTAGGGGATAACACAGAAGAAATTTGTAAATTGAGGATTATTAAGCCCGGGGTATGTTGGATAGCAGGGTAGTAGTGCAGGCTCAAGGCTATTCTAAAGCTGCCTTCTTCTTTCAACCCTCCTGCGGCTCTTGCAGGACCAGTGGTTTTACCACAACTGTAAAGCATAGGTCTGGAGGGCACGCTTGCAGTAAGATGGGTTTGACAGACCAATGCCTGGGATTACTCTGGGCTCTTTGTGTGCCCCCTCTGAGTTATAACTGAATCAAATCCTTGATTTGTCAGTTTTCTCAAGGTCTGAGTCATTGGCCAATAAGTTTTACTGCCAAAATGTGGGCCTGGACAAACCAGAGGAGGGTGTTTATGGGCAGGACCCACACAAGTCAGG
Organism: Rattus rattus; assembly: GCF_011064425.1. Taxonomy (NCBI): domain Eukaryota; kingdom Metazoa; phylum Chordata; class Mammalia; order Rodentia; family Muridae; genus Rattus; species Rattus rattus. The sequence goes on along the minus strand of NC_046159.1, from coordinate 86,218,336 downwards.
GCAAGGAGTAGAGAGAACAATGGTTCTGTCATTGCTGAGACTGGAGTAGTGATCCAGGGGACCATGAGAAGAGGGGCTGGAATTAACTAGCAAATGGGGGTAGGAATAGTGAGGCTAAGAACAGGAGGACCAACGAAATGTTAACAGGTCTTCAGGGTGCTGAGAGGCTTTCAATCTGATGTTGGGTCATCTGGTCTTCCATTAGGAACAGGCTTAATATGAGAGTGGCAAATCCAAGTCTTGATCTTTTCAGCATGGGCCCAGGGGGATTTCCTTTTTGACTTAGCATTTAAAATGCCTGTTAGGTGGGACAATGAACTCATATCCTCTTCTGTAACTACTGCTAGCTGACATTAGGACAGTTGTCATTGAGGACCAGGAAGGCTGAAATGATAGACCAAGGCTGGGCAATGGGGCATTTATCAGAAGCATCTGATTGGTTGATCCAATCCTAGCTGGAAGACAGGGAGCAGTCACATCGGTTTTCATTTCAGCCAGTCCAGAGCTCAGCCAGGTGAAGTCTGCTGGGACAGATACAGACTAGGGACAGAAATCAAAATTGTCTAGTGATTGGATAAGGTAAGGAATCCCAAGACCAAGGAGGAAATCCCATTTCCAAGAACAGGTGGGTATACTCATCTGGAGTCTGTTTGATTTGTGGCAGGTGGCTCCAAGTCTTAATAACTTTGATTCCCTGAAGTTTTTGTGAATTATAGTTTACAAAAGGATGTACTTTAGTAGAAAACGCAGTTAACAGATATCTGTTAAGCAACAGAAGTAGACTCTGCCATTGGGACCTAGTAAAACCTACTAGGCTTGGGTTAAAAGGCATGGAACATTCTTTTCTCAGTCAGAGGGCTGGATACACAGATTGAACAGAGATGTTTTTAGCATAAGAAGCACCTTTGAGTCTACATTTAGGAGACAACCAAAGGAAATTTAAAGTCTTGAGCTTGTGACTGAATTGTAAGCAGCCAGTGTTCTACTAGTTTATGAGAATTCCAGTGGTCAGTGTTAAAATTCTGAACTTTGAAATCTTAGTATAGTATCATGGGGGTGGGGTATGAAACACCCTCCCTTTTATATACCTCTACAAGTTGCAGTTCTATACCTTATAATACCTTCTTAGACTCTTCAATTTTTATAACTTGTGTTTTCCAACCTTAAAACACCTTTTTAGACTCTCCAACATTAATAACCTGAATTTACAAACCTTAAAACATCTTCCACCTGAAATAATTTTCCTATCTAAGTTTTTCTCACACCCTCTAACTAGATTTCATCACTTGCATTTCCAACCTCAGTGACTTTCCCAGACTTTGAAACACTGTTTTAGAAGCTTTCATGTCCTCAAGACCTTACAGAAACCTTTCCTATCCAGTACTTCACCAGGAGACACAGGTGGTTGCCTTTTTAAATAAGAGACCTAGTAGTCAGTCAGTCAGTCGGTGTCTCTGTGTCTATCTGTCTCACTCACTCACTAACGAATTGACTAGAAAACTAACACAGTGATGGATTGCCTTGAAGGAGCTAGTTGTCTGTGGACTAGCTGCTAAGCTACAGGCAGCTTAGCTGGCAATGTAATCAGGGTCTTGAGAAGGATAAATTATACTGTAAATGGCCTATGTGTCATTTAAAATGACAGAATTAACCATTACCTAGACAGTCACCCCATTAAATTCCTGTGATGTCAATGGCTTTGTTGGGGACACAGGTTCCAGGGCAGGGTCAGTCTTTAGCTACCAGGCCTCACAAATCTGAGAGGCCTTTCTATGGAGGAAGAACTTGGGAGAGATCACCTCATCTTGCCTTAAGCAACATGTGGCAATCAATTCTCCAGTGCTCTCTGTTTGTTCACAGTTTAAACCAGGTCCTGGCAACAGGCAAAGCATTGGCCAGCATTACGCCCAGTAGCCTACCACAATCCAGGTGGTGGTGCCCTTTGTCATTGTGTCCTTCTCTTCTTGAGGACCTTGGGGGAACCACTCTTAGGATTTGGGAGTCTCTGTCACAGTAAATTTGAACTTATTAAATGCCATATTCAGCAAATTTCTGACAGGTTTGAGGGCTAGAACATAACGAGAATATATGAATTAAACACTTGGTTTGTTCTTAGTGGTCTGTTTTAAATGTACTTTACAAACATAAAGCAGGAGACTAAACAAAATTTAATATTGTAATTACCTGCATCAGATCACAAATAATGAGGGAAGGACCACCACAGTCAGAAATAAGTCAAAAACAACTTTACGTACCAGTTAGGGTCATGGTTAGGCCCAGGAGCTGACACAGTGACCTTGAAAGGGCACAAGCAGACTCCATTTGAAACAGATGTTTAGGGGATATTAAAGAAGGAATTCATATGAGGGCTAGTTCTGGAGCTCAGGGTGTGGCAGATAGCAGGATGTTGGTACCAGCTCAAGGCTATTCTAAGGCAGTGGTCTTATCTCGGCCTTTATGGCACCCATGCAGGTCAGGTGATTTTACTGCCACTGAGAAGACTTGGTTGAAGGCATGCATGCAGGAAGATGGGGATGGCAGACCAATGCCTGAATTACTCTGGGCTCTTTACAGGCCAGTGGAGATGTTTGGGGTTTAAGATCTTGAGAGATTAGATAATAAAACTTGATCTGAACATGGAAGATGGAAATAGGTTTTTAACAAATATCAGACCACAAAGTATATTTATTTGAGCAAAACCAGAGGTGACTTAGTTCTCTTGGAGGAAAAGAATGAAATAGATAGTTTCACTAATTTTGTATTTAGATGATGGGAAATGATATGAAAAGCCGAGTACAGAGACAGCGTGTGTGTGTCTGTGTGTCTGTGTGTGTCTGTGCGTGTCTGTGCATGTCTGTGCGTGTCTGTGCGTGTGCGCGCGTGTGCGCGAGGGCCTGCATGTACAGTAATGATCGTGCACGATAGGAGCCAAGAAGCAGCAAGCCAAAAGCAGCGCTGAATTCTGCTACTTTGGATTTCTTTCCAGTTAGACCTGTATTTATCCTCTTTATGTTTTCCATTACTGAAGGTAGGAGAGGACAGCTGCTGTATTGGAGGTCTGTATGGCCTGGTATAGCCAATGGAGATTGCTTTGTAGAAGTCTTGTAAACACATTTGTCTATCATTAATTTGTTCTGTTTTTATATTCAGTCATATATACTTAGAGTAAGCCTATCTATTATTTCCTCCTAGAAATTATTAGCCAATTAAAACATTAAAGGTTAAAATACAAGAACCTGTAAGCCTGGATCAGTGCCATCCACACACAGCCAGCCTAATGTTGAACCTGAGCTGCCCTTTTTTCCTGCTGCATGGATTCTGGTTTGGAGAAGATAGCTTCCCCTCCATTGCCTGGGTGAGCTAGGACCTCCTATGGTTAATCTCCTTGCTTCTGTTGCTTTTGCATAACTTACTGCCTGTGTGGTATTATAATGCACTGATGTGTAAATCTCACAGGGGACTGGACTGATAAAGGGCTTGCCTTATTTTGCTGGAGGCAAGGGCCTGGAAACTTACCTTCCCTCCATTCTGCGATAGGTTCTGACTGACCTGGCTGTAAGGGTGCTTTTGCCCATGCTTTGGGAGAGGGACATCTCTCCCTGACCTGTCCTGTTGAAATATTCACAAGGCTAAGGCTGAGCATCAGTCTTTTTTCACTTGTCATTGGTTGGTTTCTAGGAGAAGAGCAGCCACTGTTGTTGGCTGAATACTGTGCTTTAGGCACTTCCTTTGGCTTCTCTTTAATCCTTATCAGGATGCCAAAGTGTACCTACCATTATCAACATTTTCATCTTTGTACGGACAGGTCAGTTCTCAAACCAGCGACCTGAGGGGCCTACTTAACATATCAAACAGGACCTGGCCTCCGGGTTCTCCCAGCCTACAGTCCCTATTACAGGGTATGGCTGGCTTACAATGGCCGCTACCCTCAACTCTTTACCCTGGCCTGTGCAGCCCAAGGGCTGGGCAGATCTTCCCCCAGGACCCTTCCTTATATAATCCAAACATTCTGGTTGCCCTCCCTCTTTGTACCTCTGGCCTCCTGGATGCTGCGCCTGGTTCCCCTACTTCTCCTTTACCCTACTCCTCTCCTCACATGGCTCTGGATTCTCTCTGTCTGCCTCTGGCTGTGCTCACCCTTTTATCTGCAGTAAACTTTCTCTCCTATATCTAGGAGCAGTCATGTCCTTTCCTTTTAATATTTTCATTCTTCTAGTGCCAAAACCTAGGTTCGAACCAGAGACCTTTAGTATATATAAACACTTTTGGGCTTCAAAATTAGGTTATAAGTATGTAGTAAACTCTCCTTGCTCTGCTGTGATATTTGAAGTATTATTGAAGTCCAGGAAAAACACAGAAGTGAGTATGATTAAATTTACTATGGAGAAGGAATACTTTAGTAAAGATTACTATAGAAAGACAACACTTTATGAAGCTTTTGGTGACAGCCTTAATTTACAGTTGTTTACGGTAGAAGATTGAGGAGAGCCCTTTGGAAGGGAGATGTACAGAGACACTAGGAAGCATAGTTACATGCACACTTTTAACCATCACTTGCTTGTTCAGTCTTGGATTTTTGTCTTTATCTGTTGGGTCCTGAGTCTTTGAATATTTGAAGATACATATTTATTTTTTTTTTATTCTCAGGTTTTCCTTCTAAAGAGTTCTGTAAATGCTTCCACACTGTATTTCAGTTAATAACTCTATTAGTCTGTGAATAATTTTGATACCTCCCTCTGATAGGTTATTTCTGTGCTGTGAAATGAGCCAATTCAAGCCAGATTAGAATACATTAAAGGCGAGTTTATTCGTAAGCTGCTCTGGAGGCCAGTTCACTGGCCCCAGGCCATGGGGGTTGGGGAGAAAGACAGAAAGGGTTCATGCTGGGGTGGGGTGGGGGTGGGGAGGGTTGAAGGGAGCGTGAGCACTAAAACTAAAATGTCTGGATTATACTAGGGAAGAGCCTCTGGGGAAAGGGTGAAAGTTCAGGGTTGGGGCAGGGTATATCAGGTAGGAACTGAGGGATGCTGGGAGAACCTGGAGGTTTGCTTTGATATGTGAAATATATACCTAAATCCCTTGTCTGGGGGTTCAAAACCAAACACCCTCCTTTCACTTAGCATTTCCAGCTTCATAGTTTGTTGTAAGCAATATGGCTTTTCATCTTATCGGTGTTCTTTGCTCCTTTGATTTAGAGGACTTCATGCTCTGGAAGCTTCTTGAAAATAGTCATAGGAGATACAGGTTTTGGTGCCTTGCCTATCTGAAACAAAAGCTGTATGTTTCAATCAAATGGAAGTATGGAATACTTTAATAAGTCTTAAGTGAAGTGCCCTTTTAGAATTTTGAAGTTATTGTTTGACTTGTCTTCTAGCTTCCAGCTTTGTTGAAAAGCCATTCAGATTCTGAAAAGTGGTTAAACCCACCACTACCAAACCCCAAAAGGCCTGTGTTGTGTTTTCTATAAAGACTAGGATGTGTTCTGTAGATTGAGGTAGGGTGAGGTGGGAGGGCGCCTCTGCTGGCCCATGCTGAGGCACCCCTTCCCTCTGAGGTACCAGCCATAGGAAGAATATAGTATAGAATGGAGTTTATTTGGGGGTATGGGAAGGAAAGTTGAGAAGGGAGTAGAGGCAGAGAAAGAGAGAAGACCCGAGAAGGACATGGGGGGGTGGGGGTGGGGCAGGGGAAGAAAGGGATGAAAGAGAGAAGGGGGCAGAGAGAGCTAGGAGGGGCCAAGCAGTTCTGTTACAGCAAGTCAGGCCTACCTGGCTGTTGCCAGGTAACTGCTGGGCAGAAAGAACATGAAGGAATGTTAACATCTGGATTTTACGTGCTTTACTTGAGTGTCTTTTGAACATTCTAGTTTTACTTTAGTTTTCTGTGTTTTGTTTTTCATTTCCTTTTTTAAATCTCTATTGCCTCTTTTCTCCACAGTAATATACTTTGGCACATTGCTATCTGTTTTATTTTTTACAGTTTTTCATTCTGTATACTGATTAACTACAGTTCAGAAAAATATGCTAGATTTCCTCTTTTTTCAGTTCTGTGGTTCTATTTTAATTGGATGGTAGAGCACCTGCACTGATCTTATTTTATTATCTGCCTTCCTTGACTTTTGGTCCTACTTCCTGGGAGACAGAAGAGACTGTGTCAAGTTGTGGTGAAGGACTATTGAGGCCAATCCTAGCTATAACCGTGTTCTTAGCCTGTTTGCTTTTATCTTTAAGGTGTCAAGACTGAATTCAAAGCATGCAGGGGTAAACTCTTATATTCAAAATATCTAGATGATCTTCTCATACATTGTAAATGTTAATTATTATTAATTGAGAGTATTATCTTAAGAGCCATCTTTCCATGTGAATATTTTTAAATATATTTATTTATTTCATGTATATGACTACACTGTCGCTGTCTTCAGACATACCAGAAGAGGGCATCCGATCCCCATTACAGATGGTTGTGAGCCACCTTGTGGTTGCTGGGAATTAAACGCAGGACTTCTGGAAGAGTTCTTAACCACTGAGCCATCTCTCCAGCCCTCTATGTGAATTTTTAAGTTCTATATGACCTTTGATTTGTGTGTGTGTGTGTGTGTGTGTAGATCAGAGGGCAACTCTGGAATCTGTTCTTTCCTTAGACCTTTGCCTGAGTTCAGAGGATTCAACACAGATCCTCTCTCTGGCTGCCTGCCTGTCAAGGGCCTTACCTGCTGAGTCATTTTACCAACATTAATACCTTCCATTTCTCTATCACTATTTTCTAGCCTCTCTTATTTCATGGATGCAGTGTCATCCTAAATTATAACTGGACAATTGAGAACATTTGGACAAATGCCTTTAACATATAAGATAGAAACAAAGAAAGTAATGAGTAACAACTCCTGTAAATCAGAGTTGTGAAGTCTTTAGGGGTAGAGGTTAGAATTTCAGTTGTTCAAGTTTCCTTTTGTTTTCCGGATTGATGTTTGTATTATTTTGAGGTCCCTTGCATGTTAAAGGCTTTTTCCCAACTTCTCATAATTATATTCAAATTATGTTTCACAGGAGTATTCATAGGTATATCTTGCCAAGGAGTATTCATAGTATGTCATGCCAAGGAATGCTTGGTGCTGTTTAGAAATTTTGCTCATTTTAAAAATAACAGTATTGGTGCTTATTTGTATAGGAAAGAGTTCTTTGTACAGTAAGATACTACACATTTGTTTTTGATAGATGATGCAAATATTCTTTGTCAGTGTCTTTTGGATTTGCTTCTAGTGTGTTTCTTTATTTTGCATTATGCATAATAGGTCCCTCTAAAAAACCCTGGTTGATGGTTTTATGGGAAGACAGAACCCTTGGTGCTTGGTGTTTTTCTCTTTCTTTCTTTTAAAGACAGGGTCTCACTGTGTAGCTCTGGAGCTAGCTGTGTAGGCCAGACGGGCCTCAAACTCAGAGCTCTGCTGCCTCTGTGTTTTGAGCGCTGGATTAAAGGTGTGGTTACCATGCTGGCATTGGGGTTTTTGTTGTTGTTATAGCTTTTTTCCCCAGTGTGTGGTTTTTCTTCATTCCTAGTCTCTTCTCTTTCTGCTGTGCCAGTTTGGTCTTCTTTTGCTCTGACAAACACTGCGACCAAAAGCACCTTGGGAGGAAAGTTTATTTCAGCTCACAGGTTACAGTCCATCACTGAAGGAAGCCAAAGCAGGATCTTGACATGGAAACCTTGGAAATGCTGCTTCTGGGCTTGCTCAGTCACCTTTCTCCCACTTGCCCAGTGAGGCAGCACCCACAGTGGTCTGGACCTTCCTGCATCAGTGAGCAGTTAGGAAAATGACTGACAGCCATGGCACAGGCCAGCCTGATCTGAGCATTTCTTCACTTGAGGTTCCTTCTTGTAAGTCACTCTAGGTTGACAGGTGAAGCTAACTGTGCCATTCACTGCCTGGTAGAAGAAATTCTGACTTTCTTTGGTTGTTCTTCTATAGTAGGTCTCTTATTCTCCTGCTCTAGTATCAGTTTCTAATGTCCACTTTAAAATTGTGGAACATACATTCTGGGCTTACTGGCTGCTCTACCTACCCAGATTGTGAACCATTATTTCCCCAAGGAGCTCTTTCTTGTATAGGACTGACTCATAGAAACTGCTGGTTTTCAAATGTTTGGTGTTGTATGCCATGAATTGGGAGTCTGAATACCTGTATTTAGTCCCTGTGGCCACACACTGTAGCCTCATGCATCGTTGTTAGGGAAGTCCTGGGCACCCTTGTTATCCATCTTGGTCTTTGAGAATTATGAAGTGAGACTTGGCTACCTTAACGGCATTTGAGAGTCTGTTTCAGCAAATCCTATCAACTCCTTATATTTTCTCACTCTTGCTGCTGACTTATCTCAAGCTCTTTATTTCTCCTTTTTGACGTTTTATTTGCTTTTTAGTTTAATGAGTTGAGAAGTGGAGAGAATCAAGTACAGCCAGTGCTCTTACCTGCCGAGCCATCTTTCCAGCCCCAAGAGAAAACCTTTTTAAAGTATGTATTTCAGTTAGGGAAACAGAATTCCTGAATGAGAAGCACAAGAACTCTTTTCCCTGGCGATCGATAGATATATATAGATATATATAGATATATACACACACACATACCTACCTGCCACTGTGGTGCCAATCACACTATATATATATATAGTGTGTGTATATATATTACATATTACTGTATATGACTATGATTCTAGTCTAAGCCATGAGGATGCCCATGACTTGATCTTAACAACTGAGAAAAGACAGTTCCTATAGGAGCCTTCACATCCTAGAAGTAGGTGTAAAATGTCTCTCTCATGACTGGTTATAGATCTCTAAGAGTACTTTTGGTTCTGTCTGCACATTGGTTCCAGATCCTCCAGGAGGCCCTCTTTCCTGTCTGAGCTGCGATGAACATTCCAGACTGACCTTTTGATAGCCGTGCTTGTGTTTTTTACTTCTAGCCAGAGGAGTCTTACATCAGGAGAAACTGATCACACTGGGCCCTTCATTTTTTTTATTTCAGATTTTTCCTAGCCAAAGTAAATTGCATATCTGAGATCAAAGGTTTCCAGATTCTCTGGCTCAACCTTAAAACTATGAGGGTGGAAAGAATAGTGAGATAGTAAGATATGAGATTACTGCGTACGTAGGGATAGGTAGGTAGCATTCTTCCGTTTAGTGTGCTAGTTTGATTTTTAACCGAGCACTTCAGGTAAATAGTAGTCCACACTGAGTGTTGTAGGAAAGAACCTAGCATTTAAGTATCAAAATTGACTGAAAGTGCCTCCCTTGATTTGTCGCTATTTTCAGTTTGCATTAGGACTTAGTGCAGTGTGGTAGAAAGGCCACTTACTAGTCATTTCTACACTATTGTAATGACATGTCCAAGTGTGATCAACTTTGCAGGGCTGCTTTAGCTCACATTTCTGGAGGCTCATGAACTTGGCACTGACAGTGTCCTCATGGTGATTGGCACCACAGTGGCAGGTATACATAAGGAGGTGACGCATTATTTTGCCAGACAAGAAGCCAGGGAGCCATTAAAGGTTCAGGCTGAGACTTGCACAACAATTTGCTCTTGGGAAAATTGCTCTAGAGTGTTGTTGTAAAAATATAAAAAAATAAAAACCGTCTTTTACCCGCTCTAGGTCCGGTACCACAGTGCCCCAAGATATCTGCTAGATATCTTAAGTCTCAGTCAGCAAAGCCTCTCACCCACTTTGCTCCATCCCATATCACACTGCCGAAGGCCTCTCTCTGAACCTGGCAGCAATCTCTCTACCTATCTAGTTCCCAAGGCAGGTTTCCATGCCAGAAACACACATCCCAATTCAGCAGTAGCCCAGGGTCTCTAGCCTGCTGCACACTTTCTTATACTTAAATCACTACATGAAAGACCACACAACACAATAACCTTTGATCCACCTCTTCCTTCAAACTTCTCTCCCACCCATCCTTCCTTCTCGTCCAGTGACAGGCCTCATTCTATCTTGTACCTGCCTTATCTGTGACATCATCCCACACTAGAGTGCCATGGAAACTCCTTAAAATTTTTGGAGCACATGTCCTCAGTGATCCAACATCAGCATACTAGAACCCCATTTTAAAAGGCTGTGTATCAGACAAGTTGGTGATGAATTGAACATAGGAACTCTTGAAGTGCAAACACAAAGCATCTTTAGGTGTAGCAACTGATAATGTAGACATCAAGACTTGTAGATGATAGACCTCCTTTGCTCTTCTTAATGCCTTTGTATTCTTTATCAGATATGTGTTTAAAATATTGGCTGGGTAGAATATTTGCTAAGGTATTTCTTAGTTTTCTGTTGATGTGAAGAGTCACCATGACTAAGACAACATAGAAGAAAGAATTTACCTGAGGCGTACAGTTTCAGAGGATGAGTCCATTGCCCAGGGTGGGGAGCACGACAGTGGCAGGCAGGCATGGTACTGAAGCAGTAGCCAAGAGCTTACGTGCTGAGGCAACAACCTCAAGGCAGATAGCTAGCTAGCTGGGAATGACCTAGGCTTTTGAAACCTCAAATTTGGGGTTGGGGATTTAGCTCAGTGGTAGAGCGCTTACCTAGCAACCGCAAGGCCCTGGGTTCGGTCCCCAGCTCCGGGGGGTGGGGTGGGGAAGAAACCTCAAATTCCATCCCCCAGTGACACAATAAGTCTCCAGTAAGACCATGCCTCCTAATCTTTCTCAAACAGTTCCATTAGCTGGGACCAAGCATTCAAACAAGAATGTGTGGAAAATATTCTCATTCAAACCAACACCAGCACTGTGTAGCTGTAAAGAATGTAAATGCTAGTGTATCAAATTGGGAAAGATAATTTTCACAAGATGCTTGACATAGAAACCTATTCTAACATGAAATCGTGTGTGTGTGTGTGTGTGTGTGTGTGTGTGTGTAAGAGAGGGGAGGGAGGGAAGGGGGAGAGAGAGAGAGAGAGAGGTGTTTTAAAATGAGAATAATCTAAGTAATAGAAATAGATAAGGGAATTATGGTGAAGCGTACTTTTCTCATTTAAATTGATTTAAGTCATATTGACTCTAGTCACTTTTTTTTTCCAAAATTGAGTTGTATGTAAACATTGTAATGCATTATTATTATTAGTCTAATATTGAAATTGTAAATGATTTTGGTCCAACATGCCTTTAAAAAATATAGCTTCATATTCAGATTAGTTAAATAACCTGCGTTTTCTTTATGTTTTAGGATTTAAGTGCCCGGTATGCTCAAAATTTGTACCCTCAGATGAAATGGATTTGCATCTTGTGATGTGTTTAACAAAGCCAAGAATAACGTATAATGGTAAGTTTACTGCCTTAAGATACATTTCATTACCATAAATAATGAGAATTTTATGTTTGAAGCAAAAATTAAATGGCAAGGTACTCATAAATTCTCATCTTGAGGTAACTTTATATGTGTAAAATATAATCTATTAGGTTATATCTGTTGATAAGTGAAAATAAATATATTTTCTAAGACATCTAATGGCGAAAGTGGCATTGTCTTGTATTTTTTTTTAACCCTTAATAATCTGACTTAATGACAAGGAATTATCAGAACTCTTCTACATAACAGGACACATCAGATGTCCCAGAAAATTCCACTGGTACATAGGAGAGAGACTGAAAAGGGACAAATGATGTTACCATAGCAATCGATGGAGCCACGTGATGGGGGTGGGTGCACACCTTTAATCCCAGCCCTGGGGAAGCAGAGGCAGCAGAGTCTGAGCCTGAGGCCATCCTAGGTAGTTCGGGGATGGCCAAGACTTCCTCACTTCCTGACTCTAGATTGTTGGATTACACTTTGAGACCTGTGCTGACTAAAGTCTTTCAGGTTAGGCCTAAAAAGAAGTAATGTTTGTGATCACTGTGTTCATGAAAAAAAATGTGTTTAAGAACATATAATATGTGAGGGACTGAAGAGGTATCTTAATGGTCAAGAACATTGTTGCTCTTCCACAGGGCCTTTTCCAGCACCCAGATGATGACGCACAACTCTATGTTACTTCAGTTCCAAGGGACCACTTGTGGCTTCTGGGCACTACATACATGTGGTGCACAAACAAACATTCGTGCGTTCGTATATACATACATACATACATACATACATACATACATACATACATACATACATACACACACACATACATACATACACACACACGCAAAGCACCTGTGTGTATAAAAGTAAATAATTGTTAAACAAATCTATAGTAAATGAGACATTGTTAAGAGTAGGGACGAAGTATTTTCACAAATATAGTAGATAGACAGCTAATGGGAGAAAATAAATTCAGGAAAACGGAGACTGAAACTTTACTGTCACTGTGTACCTGTCCCTGTCAACTTGCAGATAAATTTCATTCTTGCAATAACTGGCAGTTGCTTTGGTCTGGTATGTTGGACTGGGTTATTCTACCGTGACCCTAGTCATACAATCTTCAGTGTCATCACATAACAAGTGGAATAAATTTGGCAACTAAAAACCAAATAGTTCCCTCTTGGCTAATAAGAAAAATAGTTGGATTTTATGCTGTTTGTTGTAAGTTTAGCATAGCTGGAACTGAAGCCAGCCTGGGCTATTTATGTATTAAGATCCTGGGGTTTTGTTGTTTTATTTATTTTTTTAATTTTATTAATATTTATTAAAAATTTTTGAGACAGGGTTTCTCTGTAGAGCTGGCTATCCTGGAACTTGCTCTGTAGACCAGGCTGGCCTTGAATTCACAGAGGTCTGCCTGCTTCCACCTCCTATATTCTAAGATTAAAGGTGTGAGCCACTACTGTAGATGAGGAACTTAGCTACACTAATACCATTACAAAAAGGAAAAGACATTCAAGATTAAAAAGATGTCTAAATGTAAAAGTTAGTTTGAAATAAAGCGAGTGGCAAAAGTCCTAGTAACTAGCTAAGTTTAGCAGCTGTCTTTTGTGTCCTTATATCTAAGACACTACGCTAAGTGCCAAGATCCAGTGACTAGGACAAGTAGAACTTATGGCCTCCCAAGAGTAATGAGATGAATACATTCCTCAGATAACTGCCGGGTGCTTTAGGAAGAGTCTCCTCAACATCCTGTCACAGTTTTAGTCTCACTGGTGACTGAACATTCCTGCCATTCAGTTACCAGTGTGTAAGTAGAAATAGTTTCTAGCAATTACTTTGAATATCAAACGTGATGTTTAGATCCTGACTTTTTGCCTTGTAAAATTGTCTTCTTTACATAATCTAGTTGAAAATCAGTCATTTAAGATTTCCATTCAAGCTCAGAATTTGAAGCTAAAAGTAGATAGGTTTGTTTCCATTCTTACTCTATTGTTCTGTCATGTTTACTATGAATATCCTTAAAATAACTTGTGTTTTGCAGCTACATTTTATTACATTGAAAAGCATAATATAGTTGTATATAATCTCAGTATTCTGTGATTTTAATTTTTGCATATTCAGAACATAATATATGTGGTTTTTATTTCCTGATTTAACTGTTTGAGTTGTTCAACTTGTCTACTAGATTGTTTCAAAGTATAACTAAATGCAGTGGGCTCTTGCTGGTTGAGTGCTAAGCGAGAGAGTACAGTGGAAGATAAGAATGGAGAGAGGATTATAACTTGCAGCAAGTAAGGAGAATACTAGGTCATTCTCAAAGTAGTGCTCTTGTAAGGTGGGGTCTTCTGCACAGACTGTCTAGTATGATAAAGAACAAAGTTTGCTGTAGATTGCCTAAAAGAATGAGTCAAAGTGACTCTCTGACCTTAATAGACTTCCAAATTTCCCTGTAGAGTTTTAACTGAAACAAAAAGAAACCCAAAACAAAGCAATTTGAAAGACATGTTAGAAGTCTTTAAAAAACAGCAGCCTTGAGTTTGCTCCTAATGCCAATTCTATTTGGCCATTGTGACAACAAAACCACACAGGCAGGCAGGCAGGCAGGCAGGCAGGCAGGCAGGCAGGCTCACACTCTCTACTGTGTTTGGAAACAAAGTTAAAGCCATTCTGAAAACTAGGCCTGGGTCGGTCTATAAACATTTACATCAAGAAGCAAAGTTTTAATAAACTGTTATGTCGTTTTAATTTAAAACTAGTTTGTGGGCTGTGATGATGAAGAAAGGATCTTTGACTAGGGGTTAAGGAAATGTGTGACACATTCATAACATGCCTCCCTGTTGTAGGCATGGGGAATTCTAACTGCTTTAAAGGCAAAGGCCCAGAACACCACTTACCACAAAGTTTAGAACAGGTGAGTCAGAGACTCTTGAGGCTGAATCTTTTTGTCACATGACTCTTTATAGTTTCATGTTTGAATTCCTAAATGTTGACACCACTTCAGCTGGCTTCGTGTGAATCATATTAATGCTTAAACAAGAATTGTCTTCCAGTATACTTAATAGTTGTATCCTGTGCAGACTTCCAGAAGTAGCTTGGTCTGAAATTTTGAAATTTATTTGTGAAGTTTATATTAACTATCTACAAAAATCCACAACATAGTCAGGCTTATTTTCAGACAGCTGTATTTATAGAGGAACTCTGGGAGAGGATGAGCTGCAGACATGTGAGTGTGAGCTGAGACAGCGTGAGAAGCATCCCACAGAGATACTCCACATGCTCCTATCGAGGAACCTGCTTTGGCAGCATTTGTTGGATTCAAAGAAAACGGTCCTTGGTGTCTAGGTTTACTCCTGCTCTTGGGCTTAGGAATGCCAGTTCCCCATACTAGTGTTGCTGGCTTTGTCAGTTTCTCAGCATCTGTGACCAAAAAAACCAAAACAAAACAGTAACAGCAGCAACAACAACAACAACAAAAGCCAGCTTGACAGGAGATTAGTTTTGACCTGTGCTTTCAGGTCCTGATGCTTTGGCCTCTGGAAGGCAGGACTGACAGAAGAGACAGATTCTTGTTTCCCGATGGCCAGGAAGCAGAGTAAAAGAGAGGGTGTGGCGGTGACTCTGTCACACCCTTGAAGGGTGTGCCCAACAATGACCCCTAACCTGCCACAGCACCACAGTGTGGGCAGTAAGCATCGCACACAACTGGAGGACAGAATGGGTCTAATACTGACTCTAGCCAGTCTGGGTTTTGGGGCCATGTGTCATCTACAAGTGAGTTGTCACCAAGCACTTCTCTGGTTTTATTTCTTGGCTTACTGAATCACTCATAAGCTTACTGTAGGATATCCTTGACACTGTGTGTGGGGCCTGGTGCTTTTTCTGAATTAGCATTAACCTGCCAAATGGATTCTGCCTTTGAACTTGAGTAATGTGTATGTTATTTTCTTCTCTTTTAAACAAAAGGCAGCTTAATTTATTTAAGTTGTTTTTTTTTTTTTTTTTTTGGAAACAGAATTTGTAACCCAGCCTGGCCTCAAACTTAGCAGATCTCTTGCTTTAGCCTCCCCAAGTGCTGGGATTCCTGGGATCTCTCTCTCTCTCTCTCTCTCTCTCTCTCTCTCTCTCTCTCTCTCTCTCTCTCTCTCTCTCGTTGTTAGATTGTGTTGGTAGATTTTTCAAATGGCCTAATTAAATTGTATTGAGTTCTTATGTTGCTGGATTTTTACATCTTAATCATGGGGTATTTAAAACCATTGTTACTGAGGTTACACAAAAGCAAAGATTATGAATTGGAAACTCTTCCTTTGCTCTGAAATTGTCTTATTTAGAAAGTTCTGGTGTCTCCATCAGCTACAGAAGTACTGTGAAACCATCTATTCTTTTAAAGATAGATTACTGACAGTTCCATCAGTGAAGTTCTTAGTGCCCTTTGAATGCTTTCTGGAAATTTTGTTTGAAAATAACCCTTTTCTATAACTGAGTGGTATAATGACCCCTCAGGGATGGGCAGGAGAAGCAGGACTTCAGGCCAACCTGGGCTACATGAGACCCTCTTTCAACCACCCAAAATAATAAGTAATAATATTTTCCTAAATTTTATATTTCATTATTATAACATTTTACATGATTTTTCTTCTTTATATTTTTTCATTGTAATGTGTGTTTTTGTATGTGTGTTTTAGACAAGCTGAAGTATTGATATTAATGCTAAGTACCAAATAGCTTATTTCTTTTCATTTTCTGTACTTTAATAACATTTTTTACCAAGTTAATGTGCTTTCCTCCTTTTACTAATTTCAGAGATAAACTTGGTAGATGATAGTAGAACGTCGTTTGGATTTTAATGTTGCAGAGTGATGTCTGCACCACTCTGTTTCAAAATTTGTTGATATATTTGTAGTTAAGTACATCACTGCTTTCTGTAAATAATGCTTATAAGCTACTGTACCTAGTTTTAGCTATCAACATGACACAAACCTAGGAAGTCACCTGGGAAGAGGGAATCTGGACTGAAGACATGGCTTGTTCAAATAGATCTGGGGCCTGGCCTTGTCTCTGGGGTATTTATTTTCTCAATTGCTAATTGACAGAGTGAGCCTGGCCTGAATTGAAAAGATGGTTGAGCCATTAAAGTATCTAAGTGCTCTCGCAGAGAGCCCGCTTTGGTTCCCAGCACCCACACAATAGCTCACAGCCTCTGCAACTTCCCTCCAGTGCCCTCTTCTGACCTCCTCAGGCACCAGGCACACACATGCTCCTCAGACAAACATGCAGGCAAAATGCTCATATACATAAAACACATTTTTCCAAAAGTAGCTGACCATGAGCCTATGAACAAGCCAGCAAGCATCGTCGTTCCTCCATAGTCTGTACTTTGATTCTTGCTTGATTTTTGAGCTCCTCCCTGCAAGTGTACCTACATGTATAATCCAAACAAACACTTGTACCCCAGTTTCTCTTAGTCAGTGTTTATCATAGCAACAGAAGCAAACTAGAACATACGCGATGCATGTTTTCTGTGAATTAAAGAAAATCTTCAGTGTTGTCTTAGTGTTGTCTATCTGTCTGAGATAGGTGCTCACTGTAAACCCTGGACCACCCTGACTGGCTTGGAGCTTGCTAGGTAGACCACATGAGGCTAAGACTCTGTTCAGCCTGCCTCTGTCTCACAGGGAATAAAGGCACGTGCCACCACATCTGGCTGCTTCAGCAGTTCACTAACACACACATTGAGTTGGTTGAATTATGGAATATTCAGTGTCCTTGCTAGGAATTGTTTGGTCTACATAAGTCTGATGGAGAAATTTTTATAAAATCCTCCACTATAACTGGTTTTACCAATTCTTCTTGGATTTAAAGTCTCTTAAGTTGTGTTGGTGGCATTAGCCTTGTAGAAAATGTTCTGGTTTTAGATATTTTATATGTGTATACATGTTTATATATGTACAGGTATTTGTACATATGTATGCTTGTATAGAGATTAAAGATTGATGTTATCTTCTATTACTTGCTCTCCATCTTGTTTTTTGAGAACAGGGTCTTATTGAACCTGCGAATCATCAGGTCCACTAGCCTAGCTGAACAGAGCTCCAACCTGCCTGTCTCTGCCTCACCAGCTCGTGGGTTACAGATGCATGTCCCCAGGCCCTGCTGTGACATGGGCACTGGCAGCCCAAACTCAGGTCCTTATGCCTGCACACAAGTACTTGACCCACCGAGCCCCCTCGCAGCCTTTGGCTTTATGTATTGCACAGCTCTGTTATTTGCCCAAACATCTGTTTAATTTATTTGAGCATTGGTCTTTGGACTAGAACTTTTTAAGAACAGGTCTCCTGTAGCCAAAGCTGTACTTGAATCCACTGTGCAGCCAGACCTGGACTTGATCGACTGCCCCAGCATCCACTGCTGAACTGCTAAGGTTGTTACTTCCCATACCAGTTAACCTGCTGCAGTTGTGTGAACTCTGGTATAGTATATAAACCTCTGATTTGGGGTAAGAATCAAAGGATTTTGTTACTCATAAAATAACAACAGCCTGAATAAAAAGCCCTTTGTTGGTCCTGAAATCTTGATTCCCACATCAGTGAGCAGCTGCAATGAAGAGGAGCTCAAGGAACCTGTGCCTTTTGCTAGCTCTAAATCTTCTGCTCTGCTCTACAGATGTCCTTGAAAAGATTCCTCACCGGCACAGAAAAACCAGTGTAAGACCCAGGGAGAGTGGCCTTCCAAGTGTGGTTTCTTTGTTGCCTTGGCCTTCGGTCTTTGTTTTTACTTCTCTTAGAATTAACTTTTATTTTGACTAGATTGTTTTCATGGTTACAATGCAGAGACAGAAAGTGCCCAGTGAAAGTTCCCTCTCATCTTAGCAAGCTCACGGTTCTTTCCATAGGTAGCTTGCATTTCTTGCACTCTTTCCAGTAGAGAAAGGGTACGTGTGTATGTACACATAGCTGAGAATACTTCTTTGGGACTAATATCTTGTAGTCATGCCTATGCTCTGCCAAGGTTGTGTGTATTTTTGTTTTCCTGATAGTGGACATACATTGTAGCCTTAGAGGACTAGAGTTCATTTCTGGGTTTGGTTTCTCTTCCCTTGTTGCTTTTGTTAGTAATTGATCATCTCTGCATAACCTGCCCCATGCCAGGTGTAGAACTAGTCAGGTACTATTTATGTCTCACCACTGCTTTATGAGGTAGCTGCCACCCCCAAATGTTCCTAAATTAACTGGAAACTTAGAATCAGACCTGAAGCTAAGTTATACACATGATGCTGTATGATTTTTATAGGTTTGGGGTTGGGTTTTCGTTTGTTTCTGTATTCAAATTGTTTGACTCTTTTATTGCCATTATGAGCCTACCTTTAACATTGTAACTTCATGCATTGTTCTGATTTTTAAAGTACATAGTAATAAATAAAGCTTGAAAATCATGTAGAAATGATAGCATTTTTGGCTTTTTAGTAATTGATTCTTTCCCTCTCTGTAGTGATTCAAAATGAATGAGCCTGAATATTAATTAAAAGCATAGTTTATTACTTTTTAAAAATGTATTCAACAGTTTTAAGTTTGTTGGAGGGTAGAGTGCCGTGTAGGACAATATTTGATTTAGGTATAGCAAATTGTGATGTTTGTTTTCTTTCTGTGAACATGAGAGAAGTGGGGAATGGATTGAAAGTCTGCAAGCTTAGGAAGTAATTCTGTGTGTACTGATTCCTTAGGCGACTTGTATGGCTATTTGCAGCCTATGAGGAACTTTCCTTTTTAGTATTTGGTTTTTTGAGTTTGCTTTTAGGTCACCTTGGGAATGGAAATGTGCTTTGGAAGCCGACTTTTCTTCCCTTCTGTTGCAATTTTCCCGTTCCAGATTCAAGTCCATTTCATTTTGGTCACATTTTCTTGAAGGAAATGCCAAGTGTGTATTTCTAAAATATTTCCAGGCATATGATTTTTAAATTACTAAGAACTCTGTTTTCCTTTTGTTTGCTCTTGAGACCTATGGACTACATTACGTGCAGGCCAAGCCGGCTTCCCACTGGCACTCCTCCTGCATGCCTAAGATTTTAGCTGTGAGCCATCCTTCAGAGCTAGAGTTGATCTGATTTTTATATTGTTGCTAACATTACAGTTGAACGGCAGCTGCATGGTTAATAGAATCGATTCTCTGTTGTATTTATACACAAAAAACATAGGCATTGAGGCTGAGAGTCCTGTAATTCCAAGGTGAGCCAGAACGTGATTGTGAGAGATGGAAACCAACTCCAGCAGGGGTTGCAGTTTGAGCAGACGAACAATGGTTCACCATATTTGTATTGATACATTCATTTAACCTCAAAATCAGCTTCAGTCTATTGAATATCACGAGCTGTGCTAACAGTATATGAATAGAACAACCCCTGTGTATCTGAAATGTCAAATATTAGCATTAACTCCTTTACTCTAATTCAGATATCTGAAATATCAGTAAGAGCCCACTCTCCACTATTCAAGTAATTGCTTTCTACTAATGTTGTGATTTTTTTTTAATTTTTGATTTTTCTAGGGATTATTTCACATTTCAGCTGCTTTTGTTTTCTTCTGCTATCATTGAGGGTTCAAGAAAAAGTAAATCCTCAGGTAAAACGCCTGACCTGTGATGGTGCGCGGCCTCTCATTGGCTGGGAAGATGAACCTTTCTCCTGTTGGATGCTTTCTGAAAGGGACTGTGGTGATTAGACTTATGCATGGAGCCCTGGCTGCCTCTGACACTCGGCCTTTGTTGTTCTGGCTTTGGGAGACTTTGGCTGTCTGCTTTTCTTCATGTTGTCTTGAGCCACAGTAACTACATGGATATGTGCTTGGACTTGCTAAACATTTTAATTTTGCATAGTTGGCTGCTTGAATTGTAAGTAATCTCTTTGGACAATGCAAACTTAAAGAGCTTGAGAAGCTATAAGTGAAATATCAATTTACAGAAATTTATAATTAGTTTATAAATATATGCTCATCAGCTATTACATATTTTGAGGTTTGATATTTTCAACTAAAGTTGAAAATTCAAGAGCTGATTGCAGTTGGCTTGTGGCCACTGTAGCTAGCACAGATGATACTGTTTCTTTTCTGACTGAATATGTTATTGGCCAGGGTTGCTTAAACCTGTTCAAGCAGTGGGCTGCTCTCTGCTCTCTGCCTTATAATGTATTACTAACTCCCAGCAGCGGAGGGTGGCCAGTCTCAAGGCTTTTCCCCCAGGAGCTGGAGAGATGATTCAGTGGTTAAGAGTATACGACTCTTGCAGAAGAACCCAGTTCAATGTCTAGCACCCACTTGGGGCACCTCACAACTGCCTATGGCTACAGGCAGATCAGAGGACCCCACGCCTCTGACCCGAGAGTACTAGCACACAGTGTTCTTAAGAATTAAACTTTTAAAAAAAGTATGTTCTCCAAATACATGGTTCCCTCCAGCTTGAGAATTTCACACATTTAAGGTTGTCTGAAACTGTTCATTTGCATCAATATTTATGCTATTTAATGAGAAAGTTTTAAAAAATGGAATGAAGTTATTTCTTAACAAAATTCATGAAGTAGGCAAAGTCCTACTTAATTAAACAATCTAAATCCAAGTTGTGGTCCCAAAACACAACTAATTTAGTGTTTCTGATCAGTTCCTTTACTTCCTCAAGCCTTTTTGCTCACGTGTAAATGTGGATAACAGTCGTTATTGTGTAAGATTAACATCAAATACAAGTATGTCCAAAAGAATGCAATAAAGTGCTTACTTGTATTTATTGCCGTAGTGAATGAAGCCACAGTGTGTGCAGTGTTGGGCAAATCATCTGCATGTCATTGTTCGTAGTCTGCCCATAGCAATGGTGGATACGGTTGGAAGTGTCTCACATTCCCCGGCAACATGGATGTCTTTGAACAACTGGAATAGCAGAATGAGGAATAAAAGAAATAGGATAATATAGTTGGCTTTTTCTTTTTGAAGAAGTTAATAAAGTATTTCCTACTAATAAAACAAATTTCTGGTAACTTACAAAATATTTTACATAATCCTTTAAAATCTCAACTACAGTATTTTTAGTACATTCCCTGTGTTAATATTGTAGACAAGTAATAGGATGTTTCAAAGGTTGACGTAGTCAGATTACTAGCAAAATGGAAATCTGTATTAAGTTTTCAGTTTTCAACTTTTCGGAGTTCTTGTTTGTTTGGTTTTTGAGACAGGATCTCATATGTAGTCTAGGTTGTCCTCACTGCGTAGACCAGGTTAGCCTCAAACTTACCGAGAGGGGATACTCCTGCCTCTGCCTCCCAAGTGCTGGAGTAGAGGTATATGCCACCATGCCAGCTCATAAATCTTTAAAGTTTTGTGAGTGGTCTCTTCCCCAGCTCCATTTCTCACTGTGTACCTTAACTTCATAAAATACCTTCCTCCTATCTCAGCCTCCTGGGTATAGGTAGGACTGAGCTGCCATGCCTAGCTCGATCTCAAGTCTCCTGCACTCCTGCTCTTACTGCTCCTTCTGTACCCTCCACCCTGGACCAGTCTCCTTTCTTAGGCAGATACCAAGACACTCGGGTATCTCTTACTACGTTGAGATGGAATGCACCCCCAAAATGATTTTGGCTACCCACCTCTTGTTAAATGTCATTGTTTCAATTTTTTTCCATAGATGTACATTAAAGATAATACACGGAGTAATGAAGACACCAGAGAGGTAGACTGGTGTTCATGCCAACTACTCCAGATGTTAGATCTGCGATGAACACTTTGAAAAAGCACAGTTCAGTTTTCACCTTGCACAGTGATTTTTTTTCTTTTAAACTGTAAAAAATGTTTTTGTGTGGATTTAATGAGAGGACTTTGAATTTTGAAAAACTAAGCATGTTTTTTGAGACCGTGATATGAAGTTTTAAGAATGAGCTGGTTCTAACTTAGTTGTACACCAGATACTATTTGAGCATTGGGTACCTGGAGTAGTAACTGTGGCTCTTACTTCTGGACAAACAAGAATTCTACAGGAAACTCTTTGCAGCAGTTTGATCCTTTGCTTTGAGGTGTTTGTGTGGGGGTGTACTTGTCTTGATACTGAAAATATAGTTGTCATTGTCGTGTAGCTAAAAGGAATTAAAAATCGGAATAACTGCCTTAACTGAAGTGTCTGAGGTTCACACTCGCCCTGTCAAGGTTAAAACACTAGATAGAATTCTTAAAGTACAATTCTTATTCTTAGATTTTTTAAATATAATTTTATAGATTGGATTTGCCTTTGTTGTACAAATTCTATGGGTAGGGTATAATTTAGAAATTCATTTAATAAAAATTTTAAATATTTTAGCTTTAATAAGTACTAAAATTGTCACAGCAAATTCTTTTTTAAGGCATGGTAATAAAGGCATGACGCCTGGTTATAGGTCAATATAGACGTGTTAGAGAGAAGTCTGGTGTTTCCCTTTAAGCGATGCATTTGGTTCTTCTGTTGTGTTTCATGTTGAACCTGTTAGGTGGACCTATGGAAATGGTCAATGCCATTTGTTCTCAGATGCTCATCTCTCTCATCTTTGTCTTCAGGATGAGTGAGATTGAGAACTAGTGTCTCCTGAACTCTGAATGCATTCTCAGTCAGCTAGAGGAGACTGCTGTGTTTTAAGACAAGCGCGAGCTGCACTTTTGTTTGCTTTTGTTTCTTTTGCGACAGGGTCACTCTGTAACTAAGGATAACCTTGAACTTGCAGTCCTCCTACCTGAAGCTTCCCCTGTGCTGGGATTATGTGTCGTAATTTATGGAGGTGTTTTTCTACCTTGGGGAATGTAGAATCAGTGGTGCTTTTCACAATCATGTATGGGGCTGCATAGAAAGTAGCGCTTCAGTTTTGAGGTTTATAAGAAAAGTTATTCACACCTTTATTAGGCTTAAATTGGTTTTACCTTTGCAGGTAAATCTGCATGGCAGTATACAGTGTATTTTTTAAAACAGAAATCTTCATTAAGTGGTTTTCTCTATTTTGCAGTGCTGGGGATAAAGCCCACCATCTTGTGCTCTTCCTGCTGTCTGTCTGTTTAGTGCTTCAACTGTAAACTGGGTCCTTAGATGAATGGCCAAACACTAAGACTTGAGGGGAGATGAAGAGAGGGGGAGGTAGAGACAGAACAGAACTCCAGTGTACGAACAAAACAGGAAGGGATGGCTTCGGTCCAGCCACAGGTGATGATAGCGGTCCCTCTGGTCAACAGAAAAAGAATGCAGTCCAGGAATTTGAGGAGTATGCTGTAACACGCGTTCTTTTCTCTGTTAGCTGCTGATCATGATATGTTAGCTTATGAGTGCGGCTACCTTTTTATTCATGGAAGTTGTTCATTACAAGGCTTCTGTTCTCCATCTGCTGCATCAGAGTGAGTCATTGAGGGGAGCCACATAATCTAAAGTTTTAATCCATGCCCAGCAGTGATGGCGTGCTTAAGGTTTTCAGCATTTTTAAACACAAAGGATATGTAACTAGCATGCCAGTTCAACCAGGGTCTCTTTAAACACGGATATAGAACACTAAGCTAGGAGTGGGGTGTACTTTTATTCCCTCTACCCAGGAGGCAGAGGCAGAGGCAAAGAGGCAGAGAGGCAGAGAGGCAGAGGCAGAGGCAGAGGAGGATCTCTGAACATTTCAGGCCAGCCTGGTGTACATAGTGACTCTGGGCCAGCCATGGATACATAGTAAGACCCTGTCTCAAAAATAAAAAAATACAAACAACAGTAACATGATTTAAGTTACAATTTCTGATTTTTTTTTAAAGAAACATCTGATTTGTAGTAAGAGGTTTTCCTTTATGTTTTAAACATCATGAAGTTTTTATGGTACCTTCAGCGCTGTCTGGAAGCCACATAGATCACTGTCTGGGGTTGGCATGCCATTGTTGATGGGAAAGATTAAGAAGAGCTTCTTTTTTGTGTGCCTAATCTCCAAAATGCTGGAGTTCTTAAACAATAACATTTATATCCTTCTGCATCTTTTTTTTTTCCCCTTTGAAATAAGCAGCTTTCTTAGCAGTTTCCTGTAGGGGGTGGTTTCTTTTTGTCTTAGTTTAAAAAAAACAAAAAAACAAAAACAAAAACAAAAAACTTACTGTGGTGTTTTATATTCGTGCCTTCTTTACCATAGTACACTAAAAACTAATATTGATCCATAGGGAAAAGAATATGAATTTCAAATTAAAATAACTGAGTTGTTGGCTTTGGATCAGAATCTGTGCAAGCTAAGAACTCTGGTAGTGTGTCCGTGTTTACTCTTATGCCTCTGAAATGGGAATGTAAGACGTCCGGAAGCAGCCGTGGTGAGCACTTGAGTCGCTGTCAGTGGTCCTTCTGAGTACAGGTGCTAAGGTGTATGCAGTTGTGCAGGTGTAGTGTGTCATTCATTGATGGCTTTAGTTTTGTCTTTGTGTTTCATTTGATGGCCAGTCCTGCTGTACTAATCTCCTTCTCTTTTCACAGAGGATGTGCTGAGTAAAGATGCGGGGGAATGTGCAATATGCCTTGAAGAATTGCAGCAGGGAGACACCATAGCACGACTGCCTTGCCTGTGTATATATCATAAAGGGTGAGTTCAGCGGTACTTTAATTTGATATCAAAGCAAATTGATTATTCTCTTGGTTCAAGCATTGTAGTTAGAGCTAAAAGGTTTATTCTTCATGCAATCTCTTCTGCTCAACTTAGGATAATAACACTCTACCTTCCTTCTCTCCCTTGCTCAGATCAAATTTGAACATGCATCTGTTGTACCTAAATGGCTGCCATTTTTAAACCACTTAGTATTGCCTCAAGTGTTTTTCAGCTTGGTCAGCAGGTGTCTGTGCAGCAGCCACTTCCATTGACAACTGGGACATTTAGACAGTAGGACTGTCTCCAGGTTTGTATTTCAACCAGATGGCAAGCTGAGACTCCGCAGATTTGGAATTCTTGCACATTGACCCCAAAGCCCACTGGTTTTTTTATACATTCTTCTTGCTTTAGAATAACAGAGACCAGTTTTAGTTTAAAAAACAAAACCAGGTGTGTCAGTGCTGGGCTTGTTTAACCCCAGCACTCAAGAGGATGAGGCAGGTGACTCTCTGTGAGTTCTGTTGAGGCCAGCCTGGTCTGCATGCTGAGTTCCAGGCTTAGCAGTGAGACCCTGTTGCAAAAACAACCACTATTTAAGGTAATCACAAAAAGAATAGAAATTTAGGGCCTGGAGAGTTGGCTCAGGGATTGAGAGCACATCTTGGTCAGTTTAATTCCTAGCACCCATGTCAAGGAGCTCACAACCACCTGCAACTCCAGCTTGGGGGAGGCCGTAGGCGAAGGACCCAACAACCCTGGCCTCAGAGGGCACTGGTTCACATGCACACACCTACACACATACACATAATTGAAAGGAATGATAGAATATAGTTAAATTTTAAAAAAGGAATAGGAAGTTTTAGCATTGGAATCAAGGAGAATAAGGTGGAATTTTACTTAAAAGTGGGGGCTATTGCAACATGGAGAAGGCAGAGGGAACAATACAAAATGGGGACACAAAAATACGTCCAAAGCAAACAGTCATTCTATCTGTAAGACTGAACTGCAGGTAGTGAAGTGTTCGAGTGTGATACTGATAAGCAGCCTACCTTAAAGGCACGATGAGTACAGAATTAAGGGTAGAGAACTGCATCTAGGCAGTCAGTAACTGAACTCACACCACACAGCGTAAGCCACTCCAGGAAGCACTACTTAGACCAGAGTTACCATGTAATGGTAAACTCAGGAATGCTTCTTGATTATCTGTCTATCTTGATATAAACTATCTCGATTATTTAAAAAATTTCCTGACTAAAAAATAAATGAGTCAAGATACAAAGAATGTTAAGCAGTTACAGCTTGCCAAGTTTTGACTTTATTTTTGCAGGTAGAATCTAGCTGTATAGCATAGCATAGCTTCAAAATGTCCTTGTAGCCCAGACTTCTCTCGCAACTGTGTCCTCCCTCGACCTCCTGAGAGCAAGTGATTTGGGGTGTGTGTTACTGTGTCTGGCTTCCAACTTTCAGCGTCTGTTTTCACTTGTCAGTACTGAAGAGAGAACTCAGGTCTTACACTCATGCTGAGCTGTTCTTCACCACTAAGCTGCATCCCCAGCCCCGTGATTCAGTCTGATGAATGTATATGTTTGTATGTTTATCCAACAGTTATTGAAACATAAGGTATCAAAGATTAATATACATGTAAGTCATATTGGGTATAGAAAAACTCAGGATTATAAAAATAATATTTATACCCAAATTAATCTATATAATTAATGCTGCCCCAATCAAATCTTAGTTTCTTGCAACTGGACACAGTGTTTCTAAAAATATATATGGACTAAAAGTGAAGGGCCAAAAATAAAAAAAGCAGTGAGCATACTCCTGAAGAATGATCCTGTTGGTACATGACTTAAGACATGAAGAAATAGAAGGACAGAACTGAGTCCATGCACACATGAACCTGCATGAGGGGACCACAGAATAAGACTGAGGGACATGTGAGCCGAAATCAGGACTATCAGTCCTTCCACTAATTAACTCACTGTGTGATCTTAGATGGGCTTTGATTTCCTTGTCTGAATGTTTAAGGTAAGGATAATAGGGTAAACTTATCTAGTTATGAGGATTTAAGTGTGGGTTAAAATTTGGGAAATGCTAGCACTAATAAAACCTAAGTAAATGAAAAAACTAGAGGTACTGTTACAGTGTAGTAGACAGAGTAAGCTTCTGGTAATGGGGGGGGGGGGACCAATTAGTTATAGATACAAAAAAGCAATTGAAACCCTATTTTTAAGTTTAATAAAAATTCTAGGTTGTCCCAGGCAACCAGCTAATAAGAGGCCCCACACACTTATACAGCAGAGGACTGCCTGGTCTGGCCTCTGCGAGAAGATGCACCTGACCCTCAAGAGACTTGAGGCCCCAGGGAGTAGTGAAGGGGGGTGGGGGGGTGTTGGGGTTGGGGTAGAAATCTTGGCTAGCGTACAGACAAACCACACCAGGCCAACATGGTTCCACATGGAAAGGTTTAATGTGAGGAAGAGACAAGGGAGAGAGAGATGAGAGAGAAGTGTAGGGGAGTAAGAAGGGGAGGAGGAGAAGGAGGAAGAGGAGGAGGAGGGGGAGGGAAGGGGGAGGGGGAATAAGGAAGAAGGGACAAAAGGGGAAGAGGGGAAGGGCAAGGGAGAACAAGAGCAAGAGAGTGAGGAGGGGGCAAGCAGCCCCTTTTATAGTGTCAGGCAGACCCGACTGTTGCCAGGTAACGGGGGGGTGGAGCTTAGACAGAATGCTAACGGGAAGGGTTGGGGGGGGTGAGAAATATGATGAAGAACTGTCAGAGGCAGACCGGGAGTTGGATAACAACTGGACTGTAAAAAAAAGATTAAAGATAATTTTAAAAAAAATTAAAAGTTTAGTGAAGAGGAAATAGAAAAAAATTCTAGGTTGTCTCTGCAATACATGTGAAATTCAAAATCTAAGGAAGTAGAGAAAAAAATGAGGATTTTTTTTTTAACCTTTTCATAAGAACTTTCTTTTTGTTTAAGCTAGATCCTCCTTCTCCATCTCCCCAAAATAAGCTTAAGACGTGCTCAGAGATGGCGCAGCAGCTAAGAAACTGGCTTCAGTTTCCAGCACTCACATGGTAGCTCTTAGCCTCCTGTAATCCTGGTTATAGAGGCTCGAACTAACATCCAGGAGCTCATATACATATGTGGTCCACCTACTCTGTCAGAGTTAAGAGATAAACTTAGAAGATTGATAAAATTGTTACAAATTGTAGCATATTTGCATTTGAGGTAGAAATAGTAGAAATGGCTCTGAGCTTGACAACATTTTATGTTTGAAATAGAACAGCAGTTCTTCAGTCAGATGCTGCAGCAGATAACATGTGTAGTTGGCAGATAGAGACACGATGATATAGTAACATGGAAATACTCTGTCCATGTGATACTTTGTCCAGCATAAGTGTTACTGTGTAACGGCTGCAGGTGAGAACAGGCCATTCAGGACTGCAGTGTGGAAGGGCACTCATCCCCACGGCCCTGCTCAGAGTTCCATCAGGCTCTGTGATTCTAAAGAGCTCTGTCACAGTTCTGAGTTCTAGGTGATGGCTTTAGTCTTCATGGCCTATCAGTCTGGATTCTTCCTTCACTATGTGTGATATTAAACTCATCAATATTCCAAAACTACAGTATTTATTAGAAATCAACATGTTTTTGTTCTGGTAACAAAATATGTTATGGTTTTCCTTTATCTGATATTAACCATCAAACCTTGTTACTTTTAGTTTATGATTTGGTGGAAAAGTTTTTATTAAAAAGCATGCATAGTGCCAGGCATAGTGCTCTCTACCTGTACTCCTAGTATTTAGGAGATTGAAGCAGAAAGAACTCCTAATTTGTGATCAGCATAGAATATAACAATACCTGCTTTACTTCAGAATCCCTGACCCCACACCAGACAGAAAGACAGACAGACAGACACACAAGCACACGCACACGCACACGCACATGCACACACACACACACACACACACACACACACACACTGAGATGCCTCAATAATAGTAGCCTTTTGGAAATCTGTAAGAAGACCAAAGGAGGTGGGGGCGTTGAGATAGTTCAGTGGGCAAACGTACTTTCCCCAAGCCTGAGTTTGATCCTCAGGATCTTCATTCAAGTAGATGGAGAGAACTTGTTCCTGTAGGCTGTGGTCACCACATGGTCACCAAAGCACACACAAGCTCCCCCTACAATAAATAAGTAAATTATAATAAAATATTTTTGAAAGTAAAAAATTGTTAGCAATCAATTTAGAAAAGAGGATCAGTATAGTTGGTGGTGGGCATCTGTAATTGCTAAGTACATGTTACAAGCTGGTCCTTCTACTCTCAAGTCTGTTCTGCAGAACAAGTCTAGAGAAAGCTGCTACTGCCCATTATTGGAGGGGAAAGGAATAAGACAGCTAAACCCGAATGTGAGCCAGCACCGAGAAAGCCTCACTATGACTTTACAAAGCCAATTCAAACTATAATTAATGAGAGAATTAATTTATATTTTTTGTTTGACCTTTCAGAGACTGACTATAGATAACTGAGAATTTCTATAGTAAAATAATAGATAAATTGTGATATACTCTTTGTCATTATTTATTTTGAAACAGGATCTCACACAAGCTTTCTAGGCTAGCCTTAAAGCTGTCATCCTCCTATCTCAGCAGCCAAACAGCTGGGATTATTTGGCATCAAGACCATGTGCTATTATTATATAATTATATAATGAAATACAAATTTAAAAGCATTTATGAAGAAGGCAAATGAGGTATAATATTTATGGTAGCACTAATTTAAAGTTTTAAATATGGGGTAACACTATATATTCAGAAATACTGAATACTGAATTCCTGGTGGAGCAGCTAGGAGAAAGGATGTGTCACAGTCTAAACAACCAGTGAGGTAGTTTACAATAGAAACTGTGGATTGATATCAGTTTACATGAGGTTGGTTCTGAAGTTACTTACTGCCCAGATTACATGGCCATAAAGTAAGAACCCATTGAAAACCACATGAGTTGTAACCACAGCTGTAGCATTTTGTTTTAAGATGTAGGTGGGAGATATTTCACAGTTCAGTGGTACACACCAGACTGAAAACACATTGTAATCACATTGGTATGATATTTAGAGTAAATACTGTGGTGGTATCGGTTGCTAAAGCATTTGGAAGTATTGACTTCCTTTACCTTTTATTTCTGGTGCTGTCACCTGTAGAGCCACCCTGTTGGTGTATAGGAATGGTGTCTCCTCAGTTACCACTGCAGGGTTAGCTCACTGGGCTTTATGAGCAGAAATTCACATGTGCCCCCAGTGAGAACACTGAGCAGTTTGAATCCTGTTTTAGTGACTTACAAGCTGCTGGTTACTTGTTCTTGGAAGACATTGATTGTCTGTTTGCACAGCTCTGTGACTTTGAACTTTGTACAGTGAGAGGAATGTGTTCCGTCTCCGCTGACAGTGGAGCAGCCATTGCACACATCACTATTGTGAGCACTCGAAATGGGGCTGAGAAACGGGATTCTGTTGTTAATTAATGACTCTAGACGACTACTGCTTTGGGCAGTGCAGGTCTATATTAGGGATAATTATGGGCTGTGAAGGCAACTCAGTAAAGTGCTTGACTTGCAAGGATGGGGTCTTTGGGTTTAATCCTTGGAACCCACAAAAAAGAGCGAGTGTGGTGACCAGCACTTATAACCTCAGTGCTTGGGGTGGGAGGGGGCGGATCCCTGGAACTCACTGCTCTGCTGGCCTCACTACCTCAATTAGTGAATTCCAGGCTAGTGAGAGGCCCTGTTGAATAAATGCCCTCCAAGGTTGTGCCTGGCTTCCACATGTATGCACACATGTATATACATGTATGCACAACATACACAAATCCAAAGAAAGAGGAATCTTATACATGATTTCCAGTAAGCTGGTGTGTGCTCTATAAATGGTATCTTCTTCTGTGTATCTATGGATTTCAGAGCAGGGTAGAATAAAAGGTTCAGTAATTATATAGAAATGTGGACTTTTTAAAAATGATACGCAATATTGTCAAGAACAAAAAATTTAAATCCATTTTTATTATACTGGTAGACAACCTGAGCCGACCTGTATGTAACTGTTTTGAAAAGGAAATATTTTTCCAGCTCTGACTTGATTTTTAAATACTGATGAAATGATAGTTCTCTAAGGGAATAGTTTTTCCTTTTTAAAGTTGAAAGTACTTCATTGCATAATTGTGAAGATTTCCCCCTTAATAATGTAGAATAACTGAAGTGTAATTAACATCTTTCTTTTAAGTGTAATCAGTAAAAATACCAATTTTTTCTCACCTCCAATGACAGTAAAGTCAAGTAGTAGGTATTTTTATTCTGTTAGGATGTAAGTATACATGGGATTTACACTTTGCTAATTTTGTTCTTTTCTAGCTGCATAGATGAATGGTTTGAAGTAAATAGATCTTGTCCAGAGCACCCTTCGGATTAAGCACACCAGATTCCTGTGTTATGGGTAATTGTCCCTTTTTTGTTTTAATTGATTTATAAAATGTTATTTTGGATTACTGTTTTCATCTTCAATTTTTTTGAACTTTTTTATTGCGTATGTGTGTGTGGGCATGTACATGTGTTTTCTAGATATTTTGTAAGACTACTGTATAATAACTCATATTTAAAGATACACTATGGAGTCTTAAGAGTCTTGCCCAGTGTTAGAATGCACACTTAACTATCCCAGTCCTGGGCTTAATTCCTAATACCCAGAACTACTCCCAAAAGAACAGCAGAAAAGAAAGGCCAGCGGTTATTCTGGCTTCTCCAGTGTGGTTAGGCATGAGTGACTAGCATACTCTTGGTACTTTACACCACATTCGTTTATGTAATTCAAGTTTAATGCTGGAGGGACGCAGACAGACAGTGAGGTATATATCATGACCACATTGTCTAGGAAGAATTCTTGAAGGGTCAGAGTAGTTAAGTCCCATGATTTTACAAAGTATCCAATTAATGGCATATGCACAACTTTTTGTATGTCATTTACATCTGAGTCATGTGCTTTAAGGAAAGAGGAGCAAGGGTATGTCATGAAAGACCTGAGTTCAGATCTGAACCCATGTACAAAGCACTGGGCCAGTGTACACACTGAAGTCCTAATGCTGAGGTAGGCGGATCCCTGGAGCTTACTGACAGCTAATCTAGCCTAGTTGGCAACCTCCAGATTTAGTAAGAGACTAACAAAAATAAGGTAGAGAGTGATCAAGGAAGACCCAAGTTGTCAACTTCTGGCTCCCACACATGAGCACATGCACACATACATTCTCACACATGAAAGAGAAGAAGAAAAGCCAGGCACTCCTCAAGTCCCGGCTTGCAAAGAGAATTCACTCTACATGCATGAGCACCGTTCCAGTTGTTTTCTGGACATTGAGTACTGTGGGCTGGTATTGTAAATTGTCTTCTGCCTGTGACTCGCCTGGTGTTAAAGTGACCCTGCGAGCACTACTGCCCCTGTCACACAATGAACATGTTAGAGTGCATGGGAAGTTGACTTGTGGTGGGCACGGAGTCTATTGGTGCTAATTTGAGCCTAGGTGTTCTGATGCTGACGATAGTTTAGCAATTTTGAGATGCTTAGGTCGCAGCTCCTTCCAAAGCTGCATCATTGACAGCAGTCTCCTTCCCATCCTTAATACACTGCAAGATGTTTGTATCGCTAACAAGCCAAAATACTACTTTGTAATACAGTTTTGTTCTGCCGACATAGTTTATTAGTGCTTAATAAATTAAAGATAAACCCATGACTATCTCTTTTTTCATATCCCATAAGGTAATTTAAAGAAGGTATCAGGGCAGTGGAGCCCTGCACTGCAGCCAGAAGCAGAGGGCCACACTGTGACTGCAACTGGAGGGCGGCAGTGTTGTTCTGAGGTCCTGTCGCTGCCATCCTCACACTTCTCAATTTGATCATTTCTTGCTCTTTAGGCTAGGACGGTGCTACTGGCTGGTTTTGTGTCAATTTGACACAGCTGGGGTCAACAGACAGGAACTTTAATTGAAAAAATGCCTTCAGAAGGTCAAGCTGAATATACTAAGCCTATAGGGCATTTTCTTAGTTAGCGATTGATCTGAGAGGGTCCAGCTCACTGTGATGAGGCCGTCCTTATTCTGGTGCTCCTGGTTTCATAAGAAAGCAGGCTGAGCAAGCCAGTAAGTCGTACCCCTCTATGGTCTCTGCATCAGTTCCTGCCCTGACTTCTTTTGATGATGAACAGTGATATGGAAGTATAAGTCAAATAAATAAACTATTTTTTTCCCCAAATTGCTTTTGGTCATGGTATTTCATCACAGCAGTGATAACCCTAAGAGAGTGGGTTTAGGTGATGTCACCAAGACTGAAAGCCTGGACCCGAATAGTAGGAGAGAACCAGTTCTCCTCTCTTGTTCTCTGACTTCCACACACGTGCCCTGCCTCCACAGACAATACATAAATAATGTAACTAGCAGCTCTTGCTTTTTAGCCTAGAAGTCTAGGCACTGAAGTGATGTATTTGAGAAACCTGGTTTCAGCACCGATGAGGATAATTAAGGTTAACACATTGAGACGTGAGGACCGCAACAGGTCCATGTGAGCAGAGGCACTGGGAACCTGGAGCACGAGAAGACCAGCGCCTGGGAACCTAGCAGGATCCTAAGTAAAGATGGGATAGTAAGATTTCTCTAGCTCAGAGCAGTGGGTATGTGAAGTTGTCCTGGGGCACGTGTTCATCTGTGGTTTTACTTCACTGTTAGAAAGGTAGACATTCTATTTGTTTGCTGATGTTGGAAGTCTTTTACCTGCCAGCAGTTATGCTGAGGTACATCCGCAGCCCTGATAAAGAGTTTGGTGGGTGTTTCGGAGCTTGAACCTAAAGCTTTACATGAGCTGGCCATGTGGCTCCAAGCCACTGAGCTGAGTCCCCAGCCTGGGAAAAAAAAATGTTTTCTGGATGAGGGGGATGCTTTGAAATGCTGCTGAATGTTGCCCTGTGTCTGGGTCAATACAGTTATGGAAAATTACTGAAGCATTTTAAGAGATATACTGAAAACCAGGGCTAATAAAATAAGAGTTTGCTGGGCAAGGGGGCAGAAGTTTCAGGTCAGCCTGAGCTATATTAAAAGGGAGGTATTTTTAACTTTGTATTTAATATACTAAAATACATCCCTAAACTTTTAACCTTCGGATGAATGTTCTCCTTTTAGTCTACTAGCGCAGGGAAGGTAGCCTAACACAGTACCTTAAATGGCTGATGAACAAAATCACAGTTCTATACAGAGGCAAGTAGATCAAGGTGCCAGAAGACAGCGGCTTTGATGACTGCTCCTAGGGTATCCTGGGATGGCAGAAAAGTGTCTAGTGGCCCTGAGAGACCCTGATGCTGCTGTGTTAGAGATTAATAAACACTGAGATTGCAGCCAAACCTAGGATCTTCGTTTATGGTCCCAACACTAAAACTTTTGTTGGTGTCACAGAAAGCTTATGGGATTTTTGGGACATACCCTATTTCATAGCCACCAGCATCTTTCTGTTAACCTCAGACAGCATCTCTGTGTTCTTAACATCTTAGTTCGTTCCTGTTAGAGGCCCTGCACGTGCCACCTGAGCTTTGAAATGACTTACCGGGGTTAGGTTGCTCTTTCTACTCAAGTGCGTGCAGAAATCTAAACCAACAGAGGCTGCGTCCGAAAGCTTGAAGGAAGTTTTTAAAGTAGTGAGACCCCACATTATGTTTACGGCGTTAGAATTTAATTACCAACTCAACATAGAGACTTGAAGATGCATAGTGTTGATGAATTACGAAGTTGCTTACCGTTTTGATTTGGGGAGATGATTTTAAGTTTGAGAGGGTGTCTATGTGTACTTAGTTCTTAACATTTGTTGTGGAGAAGGTTGACTTAAGTTTTTGCTGATATTTTTTTAGACTGTTAAGCTCTCACTGATCAGTCTGTTTCTTGCTTTGTTCTCCAGAATCGTTTTATAAATTTCTGAGGCAGTAAAAGGGGAGGTATGAAAGGCTACAGTGATAAAAGCAATGCTCATGAGATAGTGGATATTGTATTTCTATTTGCATTACTATTATTGACCATGACTTAGAATAATTTATTTTTATACAGGTTTTCTTGACTTTTCAAGATGCTTGAGAAATCTAGAAGATTTGAAGATCTGTCTCTGGAAGAAAATGAGAACTGCAGGCTTATTCAGCCAGAATCTGAGTTCTGGGACACTTGGGTAGTCCAGAGAAGGACAGGAATTACAGAACTCAGCGTACCAAACTTGCATAAAAGGGACACACAGGGATTTTGAAAATGCTGCACAT
Source organism: Rattus rattus (assembly GCF_011064425.1). Lineage (NCBI taxonomy): Eukaryota > Metazoa > Chordata > Mammalia > Rodentia > Muridae > Rattus > Rattus rattus. Next base: position 86,183,079 of record NC_046159.1, on the reverse strand, counting down.
CCTGTACTAGTCACTGCATAGATGACACTGATAAACATTTTGTATTCAGACGCCAAAGTTAACTCATTTCAAAGTTGATTTACTTTTTATTAAGTTCTGTAGAGCTGCTGTTTTAGTGTATTTGGTTTTGGTTTGTTTGTTTTGTTTTTTTTTTTGTTTTTTTTTTCTTATTATTTCTTTTTTTTTTTTTTTTAAGTTTGGGGGACTTTTATTTTCCCTAACATAATGTTTCTGCATTCACCTATTCTTATCTTGAAAACCACACAGTTTCTTTCTTACAAACTCTTCAATGTGAAACCAAGAAATGTAATCAAAGCAGTATAATATTCTGTGAATGGAGAGTATAATTGAAGTTCTTCCACACACACCCCTCTCCCCCGCACCCCTGCCCCCTCCCTGTCCCCCATGTGTGGAAAAGTAGGTTTCTGGGTTGGAGAGCTAAAATATGTTAGTAGTTTGAATTAAAGGTTTAATATTATAAAAATGCCATCCAAAGAGTAAATCAAGTTACATAATTACATTTAGTTAATTAAATGTAGAACTGTCTACTGAACTGCAGTTTCTGAAATACATTGTTTCTTCTAAAAGGAAACTGCAGTAGCTTGTTAGCAGTGACCATCTTGCAGCTATGCAACTTTGAGAAGTCCATATTTGATGGTCCCTCCTCGGGGGCCCAGCGACTCTGTCCTACCAGGTGTCCTTGTTCTTTCCTGTAATTACTTCATTGTGCTTTGCATCTCCGGGCAGGCTCCCTATGTTTGGGTAAAATGTTTAGCAAGTTGTAAACGTCATACCTTATGAAAAGGGTGAAATAAACACTTCTGCAGTGGGACTTGGAGTAATTTGAGGGACATTTTATATACTTTTAAAAATCAGAATTTAATTGGGATGCCAGATTTCTAGCAACTTGCATCTTTAGTTTTCCAGATAATCTGGAAGTTAGCATTTGATAAATGATTTTTTAAGCAAATATAAAGATTTTGTTAATTTATAATTTATTAATGTGTTGTTACTGTAATTGAACATGTTATGGATACTTTTAAATTCAGTCTTTGTAGAAAGAACTGTATTAAGCAAAATTATGTGAATAAATATTCCCCCAAAATACATCTGATGGTTAAGAATACTGGAAGAGAGCTATCAGGGCTGCAACAGTGACTGTCTTTTTAAATAATTATCAAAATATCAAGCAGTAGATCCATGTTTAGTCTCTAGGGAGAGCATTGCTTCCCTGATCTAGTCAAGGCTGAGCAGGCCTGCTCTCCTGCTGAGCTGCCCTGGCTGTGGAAGGGTGAGAGTCTCCAGTGCTGCTTTTGTGCTCGGACTTGTCCCTGTTGCTTCTGCCACTTCCTGTGCCCAAGGGCAAGCTGCTGCCGTGGTGGGCTTGGGGTGGGGTTGTCCTGCTAGTGGAAGCTCTTGCCTGCTTTCCTCTGGCTGTAGTCTAGATAGCCCTCTGCAGTCCACTGTTAGGGTCAGTGGTCTGATCCTGTGGGACAGCTGCCAGCACAGCGCTGTAGGTGTTCTTTAGGAAGGTTACTCTTCCTTCAAGGGAAATCGTCTTTCCTTAAAGGTTTGTTTTGCTTTTTTTTTTTTTTTCTGTTAATATGAACTCTGAATCCATTTTACTTCATCTTTGAGTTTGTGAGCTTTCCTCTCCCCTGGTTTCCCCCAGGGAAGAGCTCTTCAAATGTGAAAAACCACTCTGCCCTCTACTACCCGTGTGTTGTCTGGAGAAGAGCGACTTCTGCAGTCTGCTCTTCCTTGAGTGCAGCTGTGCAATTAATGTTTAGACTCCCTGCAAGATGCCCTGCCCCGTGCTAAGCTCACCTTCTTGGAGTCAGCCTCAGTTCACCCTTCCTTCACACTGTCCTCCAGCGTCTTCGTGGCTCCCATGCTCTGGCTGCCTCCTCGCTCCTGTGTGTGAGAGAGCTCAGTGCTGTCCCGGCAAGGACATGGACACTGGCTGTGCTGAGGTCTGTGCAGTGGTTGCTGAAATCCACTCAGACAGCCTACTTTGGTTTTGGTTTTGTTTGGTCATATTTTATAAAATTGACATTTTTACTTTTAAATTTTGTCTGCAGTGATTTCCTAAAAAGAATAATTTAGAAATTGAAGAGAAAAAGAGAAGCTCAGATGTTCCAGTTTCTGTTCACAGTTACTATTCTGGGAATGTTCTCTAAGTGATAATTTATATAATATTGCTTATACTATTTATCAGTCTGTATGCAGACACTGAGTAGCATCCATCATAAAGTTACAGATTATTTAGCTGAAACTACTGAATATAGAGACAAAGTAAAATTGAAAGCCTCAGTTATGAGTTACCCGGCGGGTCAGAGCCTTCCATAATCTTTGTAAATACCCTTCAGTCAGGTCCACTCTGTCCATAGTGAGTTTACTGCCAATGTTAATCCTATTTTGATCGTTGTTTTATTCCCGCTTTGCCAGGATATTTAAGACAAAGCACTGTTTTCTTTGTAAAATGATTTTCTTTCTTTGGCTCCTCTCTAGAGAAATATTTCAACCATAGTTACAAATCAGACTGTAAGATTGTTTTAAGAAGAAATGTTTATGATTAAGATATGAGCAGTGGTCTCTACTTGGCTTGTGTACATGACAGTAGAAGTGACACTGCAAAAGTCCTGGTGACAGTTGGAGTTTATAGGTTTGGGCTTTCCAGTGCAAGTCTCTGCACTCGTAAATTTTACATGGTTGTTCTAGTTTTCACTTAGATACTGGACTGCAGTCCAGAATAACCAAGGACCATCTTTAGCGTATTTTCAGTGTTCACAGCAAAGATATTTCCACCTGACTGAGTTGCCAGAAATGGCAGAATCTTTTCCAGAGTGTATTTCATACTATGTTTCTAAGTATGGGTATGGTGAGGTTTCAGAGCACTCATTTCCTACTGGACATGGTGACTCATGCCAACACTCAGGAACCTGAGGCAGGGGGATTGCCACAAGGTCCAGGCTGGCCTGGGCAACATAGTGAGTTCTAGGCTAGACTGTCTCAAAAAAAAAAAAAAAAAAAAAGGAAAAAAGTAATCATTTTAATATGTTACAGCAAGACATAGTCCTTTTGGTAAGGGTTGTGGGTTTAGTGTAAATAGTGCCATCTTTTTCTGTAGTGACTTAGGAGAAGTAGGGGGGTTCTCCAGCAGGAGACTAAGGTGAGCCGTGTGAAACTCTACAATTCAGAATGGGTGGGTCTGCCATCTGACTGGCAGCTGCACTGTACTGACCGCATGCTCCACATAGCTTTCTCATCCCAGAGAAGGTTCCACCTAAGCCAGACCAAAGTGTTTGGTTTACAGCATACAGAGTGGCCCTGAGGCAAAGGCACCATGTGCTGCTTGCACGTCTCTTGTGTGCTTAGCAATTTTTCTGTGGTTTTGGTCTACCCTGGGGTAAACTCCACACTCACTGACAGTGAGAGATGAGACACGGAGGGTCCCTTGTTATTCAGCATACAGAGATTTTAACTTGACTTTAAAATTGTAGCATGTCAGTCCTTTGGAGCCCATTCTCCTATCGTTCCTAGAGTGTTTAACTTCTGATATTTTCTTAGCTATGTGATATAACTAGTTACCTTACCTCTTTTACCCTACTCTTTCTCCATCCCACAACTTGTACTGAGTATGAATGGCTGTTGCTTGGAGTACTCCTGAAATCATTGATAAAATTGTTGGTGATAAATGTACCCAACCAGTACTTTATACTATATTCTGTAAATGCACTTAAGCTAGGAAATAGACTTTAAAAAAAAATATCAGAGTTCTGTTTTAAATGGGAATATCTGATTTCCTAAGTCTGTTGACTTTCTGTGAGAAATAAGACCTTGGACACCAGAAATGTTAATGCTTACTTTCAGTTTAACATACACCATCACTGTCCTCACAAGGTTGTTTTCAGATATTCAAACTATTCTTAATTTCTGAGCAGTGCGCGCGTGCGTGCGTGCGTGTGTATGTGTGTGTGTGCGTACGTGTGTGCGCGTGTGCATGTGTAGAGAAGCAGAGAGCAGTGTGGCATGAACTAACATCTCTATATACAAAAATGACAAATGTGATACTGGAGCACTTACTAATGTGCATTTCTTAGCTCTGACCCTGGGCCCTGAGAATCTCAAGATTGGATATTAGAAGTAACAGTTCTCTTCTCAATCACTGTCTGCCCATGCCTGCCTTTTCTGGTTTAGTATGTTGGAGTTGGCATATGCCTGTCATCTATGTGGGAAACTTAACTGCTTGCACATTGTTAGCAGTAACTGTGGTGACAGAACTGTTTCCTTTTATTAGTCAAGCTCGTGCACGTCTGATATCCTGCACCTGAGATGTTGAGGCAGAAGCAGGGGATCATGGGTTTGAAACCAGCTTGAGCTGCACAGTGATTTTGAGACAAGCCTGAACTACAACGTGAGAGCTTGTCTCATGGTTGTAGTCACGTTAGAGTGTTGGATGTGTGCTGTCTGGTTAGGAGACTCTGGTCTAAGAAACAACAGGAACCTTGGACTCGATGGCACTAAGTAACAAGTCATTGTGTTGCTTTGCAGGTGACTTGTTATATCAGTTTCTTTGCTTGAAAAATCACAATATTTACCTCTTGATTTATTCATGTTTTCTACAACTCTTCTATAATACCTCTTAATTTCCTCTATTAGAAAGTATTTTGTTCTTGTTAAACAAGGCCCTAAAAGCATTGATCATAAGAAATGAGAAAATGTATTAGGAACAGCTTGTATTAGTGTGTTCTGAACAGAAACGGAACAATTCCATCATTGATATTTTAATAAATAAAATTTCCAAATGATCTCATTAAGCTCTCATGTTCTTTAGAAGTAGATAATAAGAATGTTCTTAAGAGAAGCTGTCCTTCTAGCTTTTATCTTTTAGTTAACTGTGTAACAATAAAACAAATATTGAATGCTGAAAAGTTGCCACACTTTAATTGAGGCTATCACCTCTTTACTTTTTTTATACCCATAATGATAAAGCTAGTTCCAAAATTGTGACAATTTCTTACTAGTTTATGGTATTGGAGAAAAAGGGTTTCGTAGTTCCTTGACTGTAAGTAAAGATAAACTTTGAAATACCTCATGTAAACCTGTTAGTGTTGTCATTGAAATGTGTCCGGGGCAATAAGTACTGGACCGTACAGGTGTGGGTCACCCTTCTTAGACTGTCTGCTCTGTAACTTGCCTTTATTTTTGGAAGCAGTTTTCAAGATGTAAACACGACTGGGTTCTGTAGAAAAGTGATAAGAAACTGAGCTCTTGCATCTCTGGCTGTAGATTTTATTCTCCGTGCCTTGTATGAGGTAAGATGATGTGTATATAGGCAAAGCCAGATATGTGGTCACAGAAATGTTATATATTAGACAAAAACATTTGCCCGTTTACATGCTTTTTATCAATGTTTACCATAAAAGCATGATGATGATAACATCTGAGAACTGATGTGCTAACAGAAGCCATAGAGTGACAGCATCTGGCCTCTGTTCCCATCCTCACCATTTAGTGAAAGTGCTGTTCAAGCAACTTTACATTGAGCAGTATTTGATTTCGTGCTGTCTTGGAACCAGAAACACGGTAATGAAAGACAGCAGGCTTCTAGGATAAAACTACTAAGTAACCAGTGTACACTAGAGAATGAGATGCTCTAGCAGGTATCTTCTACATGGCGTAGACTCAGGAAGGATGAGACTTCATGGCAGTAGAGAAAGTGGGTAAAGGGATGTGTGCAGTAGACAAAGTGAGAAAGTTGGCCTTCACTGTCTAGAGACAAGCAAACAGCAGATCATGCTGTGTGTGTATATCTGTGATAAGAGGACTTTAAAGGACAATCTTGTTTTCATTTCTGATTGGGGAAGGTGAGACCAGACAGAAAGGCCTGTTAAGTAATCTATAGTAGTAAAGAGAAATCTAACGTAAAGAAATCTCAAATAAAAAGGTGAGGGCAGGAGTAGAGAGGGATCAGGACAACTCATTATACTTTTTATGTATTTTGAAAGGTTGACTCTACCTGGGAAAATCTGATTATGCCAGGAGTATTCCTACGGAACTTTGAAGATGAGTTGACTTGGGGAGTTGGGGCAGGTCAGAATAGAGTGTAGAGGACAAAACCAGACAGGAATCAGAGGCAGTTGCTTCAGGGTCACAGTGCCTCAGGGTACAGTACAGACACTGTCAGCACTAACTGGGTAGTGGGAGAGAGTTACTCTAGCCTGGCTAAGTTGGCCCTCTCTCTCTCGAGGGCCCATTGCCTTAGTTCCTGCTGCTTTGACCCTTACTTAATAAGTGCCAACATGCATCCTAAAACACTCTTGAAGGTTTTGTCTTGTGTTCACTTCCCGTACCCTTTCTGTTGTGCCTGACTTCAAATTTTGACAACAAAACTAAAGGTACTACTTGACTTGGGCTCTTGATCACATATATGAGCATCTGTGGTCCTGATGATGATTGCTGTTAAGCATAGGTTGGGTCTGCTCTGTAGAAGGACCAGAAGGCTACAGGTTGCTGCTCCATGATCTTTGCTGTTGAGCAAAGGACAGAAAGGAAGGACTGGTAAAAGCTTTTTCTGAGGAGAGCAACCTCAGGGTAGCTGCATGGGTCAAGAAGGTCCACAGTCTTCTATCAGTGCATCCATGGCAATCCCACAGCAAGTTTTCTTCAGAGGACAGGAAGCATCACATCACAGGCCCATGGAAACAGTAGAAACTTAACCCTGAAATTATCCCTAGATCTCAGGGTGCCCTAAGTTTATATATTCCACACAAAATGCTTTAAAACTTTTTTTTTGATACTTAATGCTAATATAAAACTTAAAATTCTGTCAAATAGTGCTTTACTTCTCTGGTAATATTTTCTGTGAGCTCTTGATTTCACTATTTTCTGGGATTCAAATAGAATTCAGACAAAAATACCTTTCCAAAATGTAAATTTGAGTTTTTAGTATTTCTAATTTACTTGGTCCTTTAGGAACTGAGTGACCAGGACATTAACTGAACACTGGCTGCGGAGTGTTGGCCATGAAGTATAAAACTACTTCAGGAAAGTGCCGAAGACCATCCATGTCAGGAGCCGTTGGTAGCTCCTTTGCCTGGCGTGTACCGTGTTAGGCCAGGTGTAGTGGTAGACACCTTCAGTGTCAACATTGTAGGGGCAGATCTCTCGAGTTTGAGATGAGCCTAGTCCACATAGCCAATTCCAGCCCCCATCCCACTCCACCCCCACCCCCTGGAAAAAAAGTCTTAGTGCTAAGGCTAATACCAACTACATCCTCTACATCAAAGGTGGCAAGTAGCATATAATCCATCTATTGTTAGAAGACAAAAGCTACAGAGCTCCCTAGACTGTTCAGATCCATCTTGCCGTAATTAATTTGATGGTCCCCCACTGATAGATTACTAACTTGTTTCCCTCTTTGGAATTTGGGACTGGGCCTGTTTTCAGTGGTCAGCAGTTAAGTCACTTGGTCATTGTCCTTGAAAGCACAGGTTTAGGCAGCTCTACCTCAGGAATCTTGAATATATCTCTTCGTGCCTAGATACTTCTCAAGTCTTCTGAAGACTGACCACATTTGAGTTGATTTGGTTCAACATCTGCCCGTGAGCAGCTCCCGTCCTGTCTTGGAACTAGATGGAAATAGTGTCAGCTTTTCCAGCAAACAGAACCGGAGAAACCATAAGAAAATTCTGGTTCTCAGGTGCATGCAGACAACTCTGGCCTTCGCTGTGGCTGCAGCTTTTGGAGGTCATGGGCAGGCAGGCTTTGGTTAGCTGTTCTGCACACAGGAGCTAAAGGGCTTATGAAGTCTGATCAACCAGAGTTGTTCATGAGCCTGTTGTAGACATATTACCTGTCTCAGGTTCTGCCTGCATTTTCCTGATCGGCTGATGGTAGTTGACTTTCAACTCTGTCCGTGCTTTACGGCTTATCCACAAAATACTCATTTGCATAGTGATAGACTCAACGGTCACGGGGCAGGGCAGTCTAGAGGTGGTGAGGGCTAAGCATTGTTGAAGCCGCTACCCAGCTTGCCTGGGGGCAGTCCTGTGTGCTCCAGTGTGATGCAGAATGGAGTTGTGTCAAGTTGAACTGTGCCCTGGGAAGAGGATTAGGCTGTTGTGCCTTTTGATTCCTATGAGTCATTTCTCGAAACTTGGAAAAGTGTTAGACCAACTCAGGAGGCACAGAGGCAGCTTTTTAAAACCTGTTAAGACCTCAGCTACCCCCATGGACTCCTGACTAATCACGGGTGTCCGTACTCAGGAATGGGCCCAAGAGACCTCAGCCTGTGCAGCCAGGATCTTCACATCTCTCCTGCTCTTCTTCCTTTTGGTCATACCTCTCATGCCACGTGATGAGAAAACTGCTCTTGGAGATGTTGTAAATTCTTACCCTCTTTGGTTAACTGACTAGCCAAGGCCCTGACTTTGATTTTGCACAGCCAAGCTTAGATTCCTCAGAGCCTGTTTTGCCTCCAGAGCATGACACTCAGACAAACCAAGTCATTTTGCTTTCAGGCTTTTGTTGTCTTCACGTTTAATAAACTCAGCTTTAATTTCCTCAGGACTGAAACGGATATCCAATGACTCCAGAGTATCAGCTGCCAAAAGCAACCAGAACACAAGCAGTTATCAGGAATGAGGACCAGGGTAGTAAAATTAGTATCCGTAGCTGGCCTACTAGCACGACATCCATAATCCCAGCACTTAGGAATAGAACAGGGGGATCAGTAGTTTTAAGGTCATCCCTTTTACATAGCCAGAGGCCAGCTTGGGCTACACCAGACCATGACCCCCAGAAAATATTCCTGCGAGATGGAGTAGCTGCCCCAGTATGCCTTAGTCCTAGATGAGCCTTCAGTTCTCATCCGGAAGAGGAGTGTGTAAGGCTGTGTTGATAAGGGAGTTGATATTCACCTTAACAAAAAGATTGGGAATAACATAACAGGCATAAGAAAAATGGAGCAAGGTCACACATGCCTATTATTCTAATACTTGGAAATCTAAGGATGGTTGCTGTGAGTTCGAGACTAACCTCTGTTCTGTAGTAAATGCCTGGCCAGCTAAAGACATGACAAGACTGTCTCAGCAACAAAGCTTTGAAACACTGTCCTCAGGTTCTAAAGGGGGTGAGGAATGGTTGTTGCAGGGGACAGTGTGAGCCATGCGGGTGCAGGTGCATGTGCAGGTGCAGAGGAGCGAGGCAGGCTGAGTGGCCCTGTTTCCTCTTCAAGCACAGTGATGTGTCCTAATGAAGCTACCCATGGGAAACCACACCTAAGGAATTGGACGGAAGTGGCACATGTTGGCTCATCTCCACAACTAAAATAGAGAACATTTCCATCATCCAAGTCGCCTCAGGTCCCTTGAGTAGGGACCATCCATCAATCGTCACTAAGCCACTGCTGTCTGCTGTGTATTAGACGAAATCAGTCAGTATGGTTTTTATTTGGGTGTGATTTCACTCAGCATGCTGTGAAAAGCATCTGTGTTGTTACTTGAGTCAGTTTTCTTCAGAGAGTAGTATTCTGTTACATGAATATATCCTATTGGTGTGGGCATCAGCTGTTTTTAGTTTGGGATATTATGAATAAGATGCTTATGAACATTTATATACAATGTTGTGCGAACATATAACTTCACTTCTCTTCAATAAATACTGGTGGTTAAAAATTGCTGAGTTGTGTGGTACTTAATGTCATAAGATGCTGGCAGATTGTGGTAAAATGACTGTTGTATTTCACTTCCCACCAGCACCATAGCTCGTTAGTACATGTCTGTAATCCAACATTCAAGAGGTGAAGGCTAGTAGATCAGGAGTTGAGGGCCGGCTTTTGCCACATACTAGGAGTTCAGGGCCAGCCTCAGTTACATACTAGGTTTGAGGCCTACAATGCATGAGCCCCCCACCCCCCAAAAAATATCTCTCCATCTACTCTTTCCCAGTCTGAAGATCCTCTGGCCATTATGTTTTCTGTAGCTCTGCTGATCAGTTTAGCCCATGTCAGCAGACACCTATATATATCTTAAATGTCACCCATGTTAGTACAGATTAGCCATTCTTGTTTTAGTGAATAGTTTAATGTGTGTGGTTATGCCACATTTTATCTGTCCACTAGTTGGAAGAAATTGCCATTTCTACTTTTGTGGATGGCTGTCTTGTAGAACGCCGCTCTGAACATCTGCTCTCAAGTCTTTGTGTGGATTGGCTTGCAGTAGGTACAGGAGTGGAATTGCTGGGTGATGCATACAGTTCTCTTCCTCAGGTGGTCTTGTTGTCCAGACCTTTGATTCCTGGCTCTGCTGTTCCCTGTTCCAACAGTCAGTCTCTTGTCCTTGGGCTGGCGAGCACATTGGTTTCTCCTGATTTTGTGCCCTTTATATTAGCAGTTTCCAACCTGACTAACACAAGTTTTCCCCTCAGTTTACTCCCAGCCTGTTTGGTCCTCTCAGCTGGCTCTATCCTGGTAGGACTATGTTGCTTGAGCACCTGCTCTGTTTTGAGCTTTTCATCAGTTTCCAAGGCTTGTCAGTGCTTGGGGGTGGGATGAGAGTTGGTAAACCTGTGTGGTCATTGGGCTGTTCAGTTTTAGTTGGCTCATCTGTCTTAGTTGGATGGAGTGTACAAGTCTTTTATTTGGTGATTTATAAAATACTAGTCTATGGTTTGTAGTGAGTTTGGTCTAACGTTGCTTGTATTATGTTAATTTGGGTCCCCAGAATTGCATGAGAATCCACATGTCCTCACGTAAAACACTGAGGGACCCTGCCCCCAGTTTGGTTTGGTAAATAAATTTGCTGGTACCTAATGGCTGGGCAGGGCAGACAGAGGTGGGACTTATAGGATTCCCAGGCAAAGGACCGAGGAAGGAGGAGGAAAGAGGGAGAGCTGCCATTTGGGGAGAAGACGGAAGAGAGGAAACACCATGCCTGAGAAGGTGGGGGCAGAGAACATAGCCGCCATGTAGGAGCCAGGGGAGAGCAGACCCAGGAGGGCTGCCCAGCTGGGTCCAGGGCAGCAAAGAGAATATAGATTTTAGTAAGTAATAACTTGGGAATGCCAGAGGGAGGGGAATTAGCCACATGGAGGGTAGGAAGTGGCTCAACCATTGAGCTGCTTAAGGCATATCAAAATATAAATGATGTGTGCGGGTAGTGAGGAATGAGCTGCCAACAGAGACGGGATCCATTTGAGTAATAAGTGAGTACAGCTACAATGGCTAGTGTTGTGGGGTACTCACCAGAGAAGACTGCTGGAGCATGGGTTTAAGCCAATAGAAAGTATTAGCCAGCTACACTGGCTATTCAGGATCTTAATGGAGCACTGAGCCTTTCATGGGGTGAACTTTTACACACAAAAACTGTGAACTGGGCTGACATCAGTTAACAAGAACAGTTTTACAGAAGGTAAAAAGCAGGGTTAGTACATTTTGAGACTTTCCCACAACCATATGGACTTGGATGGATTAAGCCTTTGTTTTAGTTTCAACAGGTGGTGCAGTCTACATGCTGTGTTTTGCAGCTGGAATGCCATTTCCATCATGGAGTCAATTGTGCTAAGGTCGAGGGACCCACAAGGGTCTGAGGCTCAGTTACAGCTAGCCTCAATGGAATTTCATATCTTAATGCCATCAATTTATTAGTGTGTTCTTTTCCTAACTACCTGCTTTTTGTCCTAAGAAATTATTGCCTAATACAAAACCACAGGGTTTTGTTTTTGTTTTTTTTGTTTTTTTGTTTTTTTTTTTTTTTTTTTGGAGCTGGGGACCGAACCCAGGGCCTTGCGCTTGCAAAGCAAGCGCTCTACCACTAAGCTAAATCCCCAAGCCTTGTTTTGTTTTTTTGTTTGTTTTGGGTTTTTTTGGGGGGGGGGGAGTCGTTCTTTTTCTTCTGTAGCTCTTATATTTAGGTCTATGATGCAGTCGGAATCCATTATTTACATGTGGCAGTAAGGGTGTAGGTTTGTGTTTCTCTGTATGACGCTCCAGCTTGTTCCAGATAATCTGTTATGATGAATGTATTTTCTATGGAACGAATTTGACATCTTCACTGAAGATCAGTTTTCTCTTTTCGTCTTGTTGTCCCCTATGGTCTGCTGTGTCCATGCTAATTGATCACTGTTCAGTTATGCTGACTCTAAAGCCATCACCTTCAGTTGCTAGACATAGAATTATGCATTATGTTTTCTGTTTGCTTTGTTTTCTTCTAGTTCTTCGGAGTTTCTAACAGCTCCATTCTCTTTTGTCTTGACAGCATCATATAGGAGGCCACATGCATATAAAATTCACCGTCTGCCAGTGTGCAGGACATGTTTTGGTATTTCCACAGAGTCATGCAGCTGTGTCCATCTGTAACTATCACTCCAGGAAGGAACTCCAGCTCTTATCCAGATATCTAGATATGTTTGTTGGTTGGTTAGTTGGATGGTTTTTTTGAGACAGCATTTCTCTGTGTAGCCTTGGCTGTCCTGGAACTCTATCTGTAGATCTCTAAGCCTTGAACTTAGAGATCTGCCTGCCTCTACTTCCCTGGTGCTGGGATTAAAGGCCCGTGCCGCCGCCACCCTGGTGAAAATCTATGTTCTTTAATGTCACTCTTAACCTCCTGCTGCCCCATGTGCCCCAGGAACTCCCAGTGATCTGCCTGTTGTCTCTGCCTGTTGTAGACATTTCATCATGGAATCGGACAGTGTGTGGCCTTTTGTGTCTTACTCCTTTCACTTAGCCATCAGGTTTTCAGATCGTCTATAACCATGAGTTATTTCTTTTGTGCAGATTGGTATTCTGTCCTATGGATAGTCTGCATCTTCTTGATGACCTCTGGTGTTTCCACTCTGGAGATTATGAATAATGTTCCCATTCACATTCATGTACCTTGGCATGAACACGACTTTAACTCCTTCTGATCTACACGTCAGAATTCCTGGGTCATGTGGTAATTCCATAGACCTGTTTGGAAATTGACAGCCTTTTTGTTTGTGCCATTTCACCGTTCCAGAGCTCATGGACATCCACCAGCGCCGAGACTGGGGATTGCTTGCCTTTGATTTGTTTTTCCATGGTTGTTGCGTCACTCTTTGTCTTTTCATGAGTTTATTGGCCACTTGTACTTCTGGAGGCAGATTATTTTAATCCTTTCCTTGAGTTCTGCATACTAGCCTATAATCAGATATGTGATTTGTAAATGGTCTCTACCGTCCTGAGGGTTGTCTTTTCATTGCATTTGACCTTCACAGTCTTAGTTTTGATGAGGTTCAATTTATCTTGCTTACTTGCATATCAAGTGTCTCTAAGAAGCCATTGCCTGGAACTGGGGAGATGGTCCAGTTGGTAACATGCTTGCCACCCAAGAGGAAAGCCTGAGTTCAAATTCCCAGCATCCACATAAAATGCTAGCCATGGCAACTTGAGTCCTTGGCTTCCAGTACTGTGATATGAAGACAAGCAGACCCTGGGAGCTCATGGCCACCCAGATAATCTGGAAGACTTGATGAACTCCAAGTTCAGTGGGTAACTCCATTTCTACAAGTAAGAAGGAGAGTGATTGAATCAACTTCCGGTCTCCGTCTGCCAGTGCATGAGTACCTGAATGTACATGTACATGAGCACATGCACCTCACACCACTCAGACAGACTTCAAGAAAAGAAAGTAAGTCGGCATCAAACTTTGCAGTCATCTGATATATGATGCATAGGTTGACCACAGAGGTTTAAAAATAAGGCTATTATGAGAGCTATGTGATCAGCCTTTTGATGTTCTTGTGTCAGGATTTGGTGGTAATGAGATGATCTTTTACTGTGGTAGCTCTCACTGTGTGTGGACTGTCACACTAAGCAGAGTTATTTAAAGTTCTCAGTAGCACAGTAGAGTGAAGAACTAAGAAGTCCACTGATTTGCCCAAGCACAAGCTTCTGGAAGGCTGGAAGGTTCACCTGGGGTCGGGCTTACAATGATAGGACTTCTGGCTCCAGAAAGCAGTTTACACTGGAGGGACAGAGAAGGTGACTCTTCTGAGGATTTGTGTCTAGAAATGCCTAGCACCAAAAGCATCACCTCCTTTCAGTCTTGATGCCAATTGTATGAGTTACTTGACAAAACACATGGCCAACTTATAGAGGAAGGGTTTATTTGGGCTTCATCACATAGGAGAAGGGTGGCAACAAGTAGTTAGGATAGCTGGAGCTGGAAGCTTACATCCAGAACCACAGGCAGAAAACAGAGTGAATGGGAATGGTGTGTGGCCATCTTTTAAACTTACCCAAAGATCACCACCAACCAGGGACCAAGTATTCAAATGCCTGAGACTATGGGGACATTTTATTCCAACCACCACAGCAGTGAACAGTGACACTTATAATAGGATGCGGCGTGGAACACGAGAAGCCCAGTCATGCTGGGGAAGAGCAGATGTGTCCAGGACCGTGGGAACCTTCTACTTCCGGTTGAGTGGACACCTTGAGGTGGGTGTGACTTTTCCTCACTGCTGGGGCAAAATATTCAACGGAAGCGACTTCAAAAAATGTCTTTTGGCTCATGGCATTGGCAGCTTGGAAGGTACCAGTAGAATCGTAACATGGTTTACTGGAGCAGGCAGGAAGTGACTGGGCATGGGCTGTTGGTCTGTTTTCACAGCCAAGCTCCACATCCCAAGGGTTTCACCATCTTCCACGACAGCACCACCAGCTGGGACACTGTTCACGCCTGAGTGTGTTTGGAGGTGGGGGTCGGGGGTGGATCCCACCTAAACAGCTAAAAGGGAGCAGCCTGGAATTCTGTCCACACAGGAGCTGGGGACTGGGGATCACATCTGAACAGCCCTTAGGCTGTAGGTCATTTGGGAGAAGAAACTAGGCCGGGTTTTAAGATGAGGTCAAGGGTAAGAAGAACTGAGCAAGATGGAGAGGACTTAGCCTTCTTGGCAGCAATGCGTGTCTCTCAGTTCCCCCACACTTAAAGCCTCCAGCTTCTTGTTTTTAAATATGAAAGAAAAGTCAGCAGGCAAAAAACCAAGAGCTGGGAAGATGAGGCAAACTTTAAGAACAGTTTCTAGAGAACAAAAGCCAGCCCAGGTGGGTTCCAGAGTTGTGGCTGCTTCATGCCTCCCCTCCCTGTTTCAGACACTGGGGCCCGGGGTTAGAGGTACAGGGATAGCTTAGTGGTTAACATTTTCTGCTCTTGTAGATGACCCAAGTTCACTTCCCAGTACACTCATTGGGCAGATCACAACTCCTTGTGTCAGGTCTTTTTTTTTTTTTTTTTTTTTTAATCACTGTAATAAAACACCACAACCAAAAGGAACTTATAGAAGGAAGGGCTTATTTGGCTTATAATTCCAGAGGGAGAAGAGCCATTACAGTGCACTTAATGGCATCAGGCATGACATCAGGAAAAGGAAGCTGAGCCATCGCATCTCCATCCACATGCAGAGAGCAGAAGTGGACTGAAGCTATAAATTCTCAAAGACACACTTCCTCCAGCGAGCCTGAGCCTGAGCCTCCAGCGAGCCTGTGTCCCAGAGAGCACACCAGCACCTGGGGACGAGGCATTCAAATATCTGAGCTTGTAGAGGACATCACCACTCAGACTGCTTCAGCCTGTAGCTCTAGTTCCAAGAGATGCCACACACTCTTCTGGCTTTACATGCGGGCACATGCACATATAAAAATAAGGTTAATGAAGGCTAAAGTATGATTCAAAATGACACTTATTCATATGGGAGGTACATGTGTGGAGAGGTCAGATGGCTACTTGCCAGAGTCATTTTTCTTCATTTACCATGTGGGTACCAGGGATTCAGCTCAGGCCATTAAACTTTGGGGTGGGTGCCTTTATCCACTGGTCATTTGCACTGTGCCTCCTCGTTCCTTTTTGTGGAAGAAGAAAAAAATTCTGCAGTAGCGTTCATCACTACTCTGTCCTCAGTGAAAGTGTGTTTTGCTAAAGCAAGTGAAAGGA
The DNA here is from genome assembly GCF_011064425.1 of Rattus rattus. Lineage (NCBI taxonomy): Eukaryota > Metazoa > Chordata > Mammalia > Rodentia > Muridae > Rattus > Rattus rattus. The sequence continues at coordinate 86,167,117 of NC_046159.1, read as the reverse complement.
TGTGTGATAAAGGATTCTTTGCTAATGTCATACATGTATTGGTTTGCCTTACATTGCATAGTCGAGCGCCATTTGTTGGGACTCTATAGAGAGAAACGCACCAAAAAAACCTCTGGTGATGTGTTGCAGTTTCTTGCCGCTTCTGCAGACTTGGCCAATTGGCAGAGTGATGTTAGCTGAGCCAGACTCTCATGGAGTTTTGCTGAGACAGACTCACGTGCTATGGCAAGACATGAGGTGAGGAAAGACCCGTGGGGGCCATGCGATGTTAGGAGGGAGTATAAATAGGACTCAAGGGACAGTGATGAGGGCTTGGCTTGCCTGCACAGCTAATTTTGCAATGTCTTGGATGATCTGCACTTCATTGAGAGAGGCATGGCAAAGAACTTCTCCTTGTGTCCCAGAGGGTCCTGGTCCCAGGGCCTGCTGACTCTTGCTGATTCAGCTGAGCCCTCACTGTCTCTGCTGTCAGGCCACTGCTGGTTCCTGCCTGACTCTACTGAACTGGACTTCTTTTATATTCCTGAAGTATTTTTGAGTGGATTGAAGCCGCTACTGCTGAATCCTGTGAACTGAACCTCTGATTTCCTGACAACATAGATGGGAGTTGCTCCAAAGAACAGTTTCTAACCAGATCCACCCCCCCCACAATACCCTAATAACTTTTCTTTTCTACTACCTTTGGTGGGTGGTGGGCTAGAAGGGAGGTAAGAGCCATTACTAAAAGTAGGATGAGAAAAATCAAAGCTTACACATGGCTAGTCACCTCTCTTTCAGCTTCATGCAACTGTCTTCCTGTGTTAAGGGAAAATTCTTCCTGCACTTGACTATCCCAGAAACCCTCTCTCTGTACTGGAACTTCCGCCTCCCTATTTCCTGCCAGCATTTTATTGGTAGGTGGTGCTTTTATATATTGCACAAGAAATTTTCTCTATAGAAACAACCATGGATAGTGAGAATTAGAACTATCTGCCTTTTCCAAGGGGCCACTTCTATCCTTGAGTCCAAAAGATGTAGTAAGGTCCTGCAGCACTGGCCTGACCTAGTCGGCATCAAATAGACTTTGTGTCTGGGAGAAGTAACATTGCTATGTGATGGAGCACATGTAAACTCCTGGCCAGAAAGTGAACTGTTGGCTTTCAGTCGTCCACCAACCCGTTTGGTTTCCTCCATGCAGAGCTCCTTTTCATTATAGCCTGGTCCCAGCGCCCTGCTCCTAACTCATTAGAATCAGCCTAAGTGTACTCCATACACTCCAGCACTTGTTTAGAAAATCCTTCTGTCTGTCTTCTATGTCCCAGCATTGTGCTTGAGGAAAACTGGTCACTAGGCAAGTGACAGAAGGAAGGAAGCTTCTAGAAGACTCTCCCCAAATGCCATCAGCTGCATACCCAGCCAGCCAGTTGAGAGTGCCTGAGGGAGAGAGCCTTGCTGGGTCCAGCTCCCCTCACAACTGACCTACCGTTGTCCATCTACTCCACTAGCAATGGGGTGGCTGAACACATTAAAAGAAAGCTAGAGCAGATCTGTTCTAGGAATGAGAGTACTGCCTGATGGCCCTAGGCCACCTCTAAGTTTGGCTACTTACTTCTCTACTCATGGCCACCAAATAGATTTTCTCCTATCACCTATTCTTTTTTTTTTTTTTTAAGATTTATTCATTTTATTATATATAAGTACACTGTAGCTGTCTTCAGATACCAGAAGAGGGCATTGGATCTCTTTACAGATGGTTGTGAGCCACCATGTGGTTGCTGGGAATTGAACTCAGGACCTCTGGAAGAGCAGTCGGTGCTCTTAACCATTGAGCCATCTCTCCAGCCCCCTCCTATCACCTATTCTTATCCACACAAAGTGTTTTCTCATCTTGGGATGTTTAGAAATCCTACAATGAAGAGAAATGTATAAACTTAGAGTGAACCAGGTTATACCAGAGCTAGGGAGGCAGAGACAAGTGGATCCCTGGAGCTCAATGGAAAGCCAGGCTAATGAAAGACCCTGACTCTAAGATCAAGGTGGGTTGCTTTAAAGGAATGTCTCCTAAGGTTAACACCTATGTGTACCCATGTAGATGTCCACCACATACATGTGGCACACACACACATACACACACACACACACACACACACACACACACACACACACACACAAAGGGAGAGGGAAAGGGAGGGAGAGGGGAAGGGGACAGGGGGGAGGGAGGAAGAGGGGGAGAGAGGGGGGGAAGGGTTTAGTTCATTTCATACTTCGACATCCTGGTCCATCATTGAGGGTATTCAAGGCAAAAACTGATGCAGAGGTCATGGAGGGATGCTGCTTACTGGATTGTTCCTCATAGCTTGCTCAGCCTACTTTCTTATACAACTCAGAACCATCTGATCAGAGGTGGTACCAATCATAGTAAGCTGGTCCCCTCTCACATTCATCATTAACCAAGAAAATGCCCCAACAGACTTGCCTACAGGACAATCTTATGGGAGCATTTTCTCAGTTGAGGTACCTCTTCCAAGATGACTCTAGCTTGTGTTAGGTTGATGAAAAACCAACAAGGACAATAGCTTTAATAATATATCCATTAATTCCAAATAAACTTTTTCTACCTACAAAATTATGGATAACAATTATAGGAACTTTTGAAAATGCAGGGAAGGCACAAAGAAAAAAATATCAATTATGTTCCTCCTTCTCATCTGACCAGAGATTTGTTTCCTGTTAATTTCTTAGTAAATATTTTTCCAGAGTCTTTTTGGTGCTTATATATTCTTGGAATATATAATTTATATATATTATATAAATAATAATTTTATAATCATTGTATCCCATTTATCGTTTTTTTGCATAGCATTCCATTTCATAATTGTGCTATAATATTATTAATATTTTATAATTCTGTTTGGTAATAAATATTTAACAGTGCCATGGTTGAGTAATTCCTCCAAGTTTTGTAAATGTCTTATATAAGACTAAAATGAACATTGTTATCTAAAGTTGATGGATCAAGCTAACAATTAGAATATCAGGTCATGATATTCCTCCACTGAGCCCAATCCTGTGTCTCAACACTGGATTGTTTAGGTCCTTAGCATGACCTAAAGACTCCATAACATACAGGCATGAGCACAGCCCTCCCACTTCCTTCTTTAGCCCTTCTGTGTCCTCCCCTCACGTGCCTTCCTGTTTTGAGCTCTTCTGCCTATGACACTTCCTCCTCAGAATTCTTGTTTGCTTTGGCATGATTGTCGTCTAATGGAGACTCTCTTTAACCATCCAACGTAAACACCAAACACTGCTGGGCATGTAGTTGTCACTTGATAAATTAAACAATAGCAATACTAACATTGGCATTGTGAAAGGAGAGATTGTGGTATAAAAGAAACTACCGTTTGGATGCTCAAACAACCTTTCATATAATTTCATTTAACTAATATTTGGTCCAAGATTTTTTACACTACCCATATGGAATGTCATCTGATCTGTGGTTTTCCACGTTGCATTATTTTTTATTTCTGTTTCTAGAAAATGGGGAGGGGGTTGTCATTAAGAGTTTTGGGAACTGTTCCTTGGTTTATTTTTAAAGTATGTACAGAATGCTAGAATTGTCCTTCTGTGTACTGGTTAGCTTACATGTCACAGACTGTGCCTTAGTTGAGAAGAGGCCATGCCAAGATGTGAAGCAGACTATTCTGGGAGTGTGGGTAAGATTTATTACAGTAGCTATCGGCCAATTTCCTCTCCTGGGAGGCAGGGAGAGTTCCTGGGGTAAGGTAGCTAGTGTCTGCAAATCGGGGTAGAGAGTCTTCAGAAACAAGCAGATGTTCTTCATAGTAAGAACATCACGACTATGTGTTCCCATGCTAGCAAGTTGTGCAAGAGTGGTTTCTAAAGAAGGGTTCTGTGAATTTGAGGTTAGGGTGCATTCTTGTTTCCTTTCTGTAGCTGTGAGAAGAAACCCAACAAAGGTGTCTTAGGAAAGAAGGGGTTTATTTCAACTTACAATTTCAGTTACAGCCAGTCACTGTGGGCAAGTCGAGGCAAGAACTTCAAATAGCTAGTTACATCACATCTATAGTCAAGAGCAGCCCCCAGGGCTAGGGTTCCAGGAATATGCAGCCATGCCCCAACTTGTGTGCACACATGGGTGTTAGGGATCCCATCACCTTTCTGATCCGTCTATACAGTTGATTATATTTTATGATTATTTGAAAAGTATATAAGATTTTTAATGTTTATTTGTATATCATCCCTTAATTAATCACTCTATTATGTTTTATAATCTATCATCTTATTCCTTATAAATATCATTCATCCCTTTTGACTTTTTTTCTAAGATCTATTTATTCTATATATGTGAGTACACTGTTGCTGTCTTCAGACACACCAGAAGAGGGTATCAGATCCCATTACAGATGGTTGCGAGCCACCATGTGGTTGCTGGGAATCAGGACCTCTGGAAGAGCATTTAGTGCTCTTAACCACTAAGCCTTCTACATAAGTTGTACAAACTCCTCCATTGTTGGTGGGGTTTCTACAAAAGGGAAATTCTGAGGTTTCTCAGAAAATTGGACATTTGAGGATCAGCTATGCCTCTCTTGGGCATATACCCAAAAAGATGCCCCAACATATGTTCCCTATGTTCTGCCTTATTTATAATAGCCAGAAGCTGGAAAGAACCCAGATGCCCTTCAACAGAGGAATGGATACAGAAAATGGGTACACAATGGAATATTTCAGCTATCAAAAACAACTTTTTTCGTAGGCAAAATGGTTGGAATGGAAAATATCATTCTGTGGGCAGAAAAGACATCATGGTATGCACTCACTGATAACTAGCCCAAATGCAATGCCTAGCTAGTTGAAACTCAAATCGGATGATAGCTTCCTCCTTCTTTAAAGAACAAGAATACCCCAGGGGGAGAGGGGTTCAGAGACTGAAGGAACAATAGAGCCTGCCCCCATGCCCATACATATAGTGCCACAATTAGACAAGATGGATGTTGCAGACCGACCCATCACCTGAGAGACACATCCATCAAATACAGTTGATTATAGCAAACATGAATTATTTGAATCAAGAATATAAGAGCTTTTAATGACTTATGTTTGTATATCATCCAGCTTAGGGATTAATCACTCTAAATGTTTTATAATCCTGATCATCTTACCTCATATAAATGAATATTCATCCAGTGGAAGGAGAAGCCCTGGGTCCTGCTAAGACTGAACCCCTGAACTAGACTGTCGGGGATTCAATATATGGGTGGGAACACCCTGTTGCTGTTTCAAATGACATAAGAAATACTCAAGTTAATAAAAAAAAAAGGAAAAAAAAAAAAAAAAAGGTATCATTGTTCCAACATTTTAATATATATTTCAAAAAATAATGGTTCTAAGACCACCATTGAAAATTATGAGCATTTTAGTGCTGGAATTCATTTGACCTCTGGAAGAGTACCATTATGTGTATCAAAATTAAAATTAACATTAAAATAATATTTGATTACAAAAAAAAAAAAAAAAAAAAAGAAAGGGTGTACAAAGTTAACCTATTAACAAAGCATGTGAGGTGGAGTAGATCAGGATCCCTCTTTGAACATGTGAGGGTAGGGTGTAGCCTCTCTTTACACCTATAAGGTAGGTAGACCAGTTGTCCCTCTTTGAAAAATACAGAATATTAGAAAAGAAAGTATACCTAAAAAGTATACCTAAAAATTGAAAATCAGTTAAGATACAAGAGTATAATTTAAGTATTAAGGTTGATTGGCAAGGATATGAAAAAGGCCTACTTGAGATGATTAATTCTAAACACACACACACACACACACACAATCATAATACTAAGTACTACGTCATAGTCAAGAAATTCTTACTTCCCATGTCACTGATCTTTCTTTTCTAACATTTTCTCTGTCTTTCCCCTGGCCTTACTTCCTTCAATGCTACCAATTCATACAGCAGGTTACAAACTGTGCATACCTGTAGTGTTATCAAGAGAAAGTGAAGCTTTGCCTCATTCTGTGCAGTGGGACAGATGCTTTAAGTTCTAGCCATCTGGTCAGGTTTGTTCCATCTATAGTGACCATCATGAAGGGTTTTTGTCTCCATCCCAAACAGGTGGGTCCATAGATTTTTCTGTGACCAGTTCTCCCTGGGCTCTGCCAGATCTGTAGTACTTAATGAAAAATACTGCCATATAGCCTGCCTTTTTTGGATGGTAGCCACAGGAGAGATGTGTGTTCCAGCAATCAGTACCCTTGGAACAGGTATAGTGGGTTCCTCAGCCCTGTCAAGGTCCTAATTTCTGTGGATTATGCCACCAGTATGAAGCCTCCTTGGGCTGCATGTTTCTTTCAAGGGTTATTCATCCTTAATGTGTTTGGACTACTTCAATTACCCTTTAGTGGAGTAACAGAGTACTCTGAAATTTTAGTGCCTTCAAACCACAACCCGTCTTAATTAACTCCTGATTATGTAGGTCAGGAATCTGGGCTCTCACATATGCTTGTTCGTGCAGTTACAACCAGCAGGTGGATCCCATGGAGTCTAGCTGGCCAGTAGTTCCTTGGCAGGTGCTGGCAGCAGCTGGACCACGTGCTTCCAGCTTGCTTGCCTGAGCTCGTTCATGTGATAGTGGAAGTGTTCCCAGGAGCAAGAGAGGACAAGTCCTGCTCTGCAAATACTTTCGGAGCTGCTCTGGCTTAGTGCACACCACTGCTCCACAGCCCTGACTCATCACACAGGCTAGAGGGATTTATGGGGTCATTTCCTGCTACAATCTATTGTGTGTGTGACAAGTATACAGAGTAGGCACTTGGTTCATATTTGCATAACTGCTTAATTGCATATTCAGTCATAAAGTCCAGCTGGGAGGCTGCTTTCATAACCTCCTGAATCAATTGAAAATGTTTTGGAAGGAGAGTGGGAGTGGGTAAGTACTACATCACAGCCACAGTCTTATACTTACTCATGCCATGTACAGGAGTCTCACTGTATATCCCAGGTCTGGTCTTAAAATTTTGATTCAAATTCAGCCTTCAAATAGATGGGGTTGTAGATGTATACCTCATTGTCCCACTTCTGAATTAACTGAACCCCAGTATTGGGCATAATAAAAGTCTAATTATTTTTAATTACTTTTCGGGTCTGGATATGAGACTAAGATATTTATCAATTATTATGGTTGGGATGTGGCTTTTCTCCCAGGGGCTCATATGTAGAAGATAGAGCTGTCAGGCAGCGTGGAACCTATAAGAGGTGAGGCCCATGTGGAGATCCATAGGTCATTGGGACACACCCTTGGAAAGGATTGGGATAGATCTCACTGTATTCCTGAGTTATTTCTCAAAAGAAGGTTATAAAATTGAGTATGAAGGTTCATGCCTGAGGTTCAGAAGTGGAGTCAGGAAAGTCTAGAGTTCAAGGTCATTCTCAACTACAGTAGGAGCTTTAGGCCAACCTGGGATAGTTGAGAGCCTATTTCAAGTGAGCAAAACCTTGCAATAAAAGAGCCTGGCTATCGGGAAGTGATGGAAACTTAGCAGGAACAATGTAGTTTAAAAAAAAGATAGGTCTTGGCTACATCATGTACCCAACCCCTCCTCTGTCACCATAAGGTGAGCAGCTGCATTCATTTTCTGCATCATGTGCCCAGAAACATCAAGGCTCCAGGACCATGAATTGCAATTGTGAACCAAAGTAAACCTTCCATCCTCTGCTTGGTCCTTTGTCACAGCTATGAAAGTTAACACAAGAGGACATGAAAATAGAGTTGGCCTGATGTCTCTGCCTCTACATACCTAATGCGAGCTTTCTCAGACAGCCAGTTCCTGTTCTGACATATGAATTGTCTGACAGGGGTACTGTCTTAGCCAGGGCTTCTACTGGTGTGGTGAAACACCATGGCCAAAATGCAAGATGGAGAGGAGAGAATTTATCTGGCTTATACTTCCATATTGATGTTATCATCAAAGGAAATCAGTACAGGAACTCAGTTAGGGCAGGAACCCGAAGGCAGGAGCTGATGCAGAGGCCATGGAGGATGCTGCTATGGCTCGCTTACAGCCTGATCTCATGGAGGCATTTTCTCAGTTAAGGTTTCTTCCGTTCAGATAACTCTAGTTGGTGTGTCAGGTTGACAAAAGAAGAGCCAAAGCAGGCATCGCCACGAGACACTTGCATTATTTTTCTTTTATTGGAAATCAATATTTTTCAGGCAATAGAGTCTAAGAAAAGTTTTTTTTTTTTAAAAAAAAAGAAATTAGAATAGGACAAAACAAAACAAGAGCCAAGGTAAAGAACAAGAAACCCATATAGATGTGGAGACACATTTGCATATATAGAAATCCCATAACACTCCCCCAACTAGGAAACTATAATATATTGCAAAGGACCTGTAAAATAGGGCAAGAAATAAATACCCTGACTTAACATTATGAGGCAAAGAATCTCAAAGATGCTGTTGAGTTTGCTTTCTGTCAACCATCTACTGCAGGGCATGGGGCCTACCCTTAAGAGGCAAGAATCCCACGGAGAAAATCAACTTTTCATTTGCAAATGGCTATCAGTTGGAGATAGCCTCTGGGTTAGGGATGGGGACATGTGTCTGCTTCTTTCAGCTCTAGGACTCCTTCTGGTGCAGACCTGTGTAGGTCCTGGCCATGCTGCCTCAGTCTCTGTGAATTCACAGTTGCACCAGCCCTGTTGTGCCTAGAAGGCCTTGATTCCTTGGCGTCCTCCATGCCTCTGCCTCTGACACTCTTTCTGCCTCTTCTTACACAGAGTTCACTGAGCCCTGAGGGGAGGGATTCGATGGAGACATCCCTTTTAGGGATGAGCGCTCCGAGGTCTCTCATTCTTGGCATGTTGTCAAGTTGTAGGTCTCTATTTGTTTTGTCTGCTGCAGGAGGAAGCTTCTCTGATGACGGCTGTGCAAAGCACTGATCTACAATGTAGTAGAATGTCATTAGGAAGCCTTTTTTACTACGTTCCTTTAGCAGAACAGTAGCATTTGGTTTTCCCCTGGGTCCCTGGCCTATCTAGGCTTAGGTTCTTGGCCACCCAAGCAGTTTTGGGTATGGGTTCCACCTCATGGAATAGGCTTTGACATGAATCACATATTGGTTACTTCCAGTAGTTTATCGTCACTATTGTACCTATACCAGCACATCTACCAGACAAGTCACTCTTATAGATTGAAGGGTTGATGTTTACCTTTCTCGTTTAGTAGCAGACAGAGTACCCACCAGCCTTAGGAATACTAGTCTGCAGGGTTGAGGGTTCTGGAGAGGCACCAGCTCAACTTCTTTGCTCTGTCAATGAGTTCTGTAAGTTTCGTCTTCAGCAATAGAGTCTTACCATCAGTTTGTGGAGCCACCAGTAGCCTTGGTAATAACTTGAGTTGTTTGGGAGACCCTTCTGGCCAACAATTCTATTAGATGTAACCTATTTCCAATACTGGAAGCTTTATTTGGTGATGAGATGCCCAGCTGGGACTCTGTCTCCCCATTATTTGGTGACTTCACTTAGATCCCCTTCATATACCTCTATATTACAGGAATCTTCTATTGTATTAGGGTTCTACACAGCCCTTCAAGTGGCCCTTAGCGTTAGCTGTTCCTCCCTGTATTCCCTCTCTTATCCCCCTCTTCACTCTCCCTCTCTGTTTGATCCTCCCATTTCAATGCCCCCCTCCATTAATATCCACCTCTTCTATTTCTCCTTTCTAGGGAGAGCCATCCCTCTCCTTAGTCTCTTACCACCTAACCTCTGTGACTTTGTGGATTGTCCCTTGCTTGTCAATGACTTGACAGTGAACATCCACACATAAGTGAATTTGTACCACATTTGTCTTTCTGGGTCTGAAACTATGGCTTCTTCTAGTTCCGTTCATGTACCTGCAAACTTCATTATATCATTCTTTTTAATGGGTGAGTCAAATTCCACAGTTTACACATCCCACATTCATCTTATCTGTTCATCTGTTGACAAGCATCTAGATTGTTTCCAGTTTCTGGTTATAATGAATAGAGCAGCAGGGAACATGGTTGAGCAAGTCTCTCAGCAGTAGGATGACGCAATCTTTGGGTATACACCCAAGAGTGGTATAACTGGATCTTGAAGTAGATGAATTCCCATCTTTCTGAGGAATTGACACATTGATTTCTATAGTGGCTATACAAGTTTTCAGTCCCACTCGCACTAGATTAGTGTCCCCTTACTCCACATCCTCACCACATACACAAACATTTTTATATTGATCTTGGCCATTCTGACAAGTATAAGATGAAATCCCTAAAGTTTTAATTTGCATTTCCCTGATAACTGAGGATATTAACTATTTCTCTAAGTGTCTCTGAGCCATTTGGATTTCTTCTTTAGAAAATTCTCTATTTGAATCTGTACCTCATTTTAAATGTTAGGTTATTTGTTTCCTTGTCCAGATTTTTAGTTCTTTATATATGTTGGATATTAGCCTTCTATTGGACGTGTAGTTGGTAAAAAATCTTTTCCAACTCCACATCCTGCTGCTTTGTCCAAATGATGGTATCCTTTGCCATATAGAAGCTTTCCAATTTCACGAGGTCCCCTTTATTAATTGTTGTTCTTAGTGCCTATGCTATTGGTGTTCTGCTCAGAAAGTCTTTTCCTGTGACAGTGCATTGAGGTTTAGATCCACTTGGAATAGAGTTTCTTGCAGGGTGATAAGTATAAATTAATTTGCAGTCTTCTGCATGGTCAAACTGGATGGTCAAACTTGAAGTCAAAAAATAAGGTGTCCATAGATGTGTGGACATACCTTTTGGTCTCCAGCTCTAGTTAACTGAGCAGTGTGTCTGTCTTTGTGTCAGTACCATGCTGTTTTTACTACTATAGCTCTGAGGTAAGTTTGAGATCAGGGATGGTGATACCTTCCACAGTTTTTTTTAATCACTTGGGAGTGTTTTAGCTGCCCTTGGTTTTGTGTTTTTCCATATGAAGTTGGAAATTGTCATTTCAAGTTCTTTGAAAAATTATGCTGAAATTTTGGTGGGGATTGCACTGAATCTGTATTTTGGTAGGATGGCCATTTTCACTATGTTAATTCTACTGATCCATGAACATGGAAGATCTTTCCATTTTCAAATATCTTCTTTGATTTCTTTTTTCCAAGACTTGAAGTTTTTATCATACAAGTCTTTCACTTGCTTGCCTAGAATTACTCTAGAATAAATAAATAAATAAATAAATATATATATATATTTGTGTGTGTGTGTGTGTGTGTGTGTGTGTGTGTGTGTGTGTTATTTCCCTGATCTGTTTCTCAGGATGTTTGTCATTTGTATGTAGGAAGGCTATTGATTTTTATGGGTTAATTTGTATTCTGTTATTTCACTGAAAGTGTTTTTCAGCTGTAGGAATTTCCTGTGGAATTTTGGGTCATTTATGTATACTATCATATCATCTGTACATAAGGACACTTCTACTTCTTCCCTTCCAATTTGTAGCCCTTTGATCTCCCTCAGTTATTGCTCTAGCTAAGCCTTCCAAGTACTGTAGAGAATAAATATAGAAAATAATAGATTGGAGAGAGTAGACAGCCTTTTCTTGTTCCCGGGAAGACTGTTTCTTGTGAATAGAAATGCTTTGTGTCTCTCCGCATTTAAAGTTGATGTTGGCTATGGGCTTTCTGCAAACGGCCTTTATTATGTTGAGGTATGTCCTTGTATCCCTAATTCTCCAGGATTTATATAATGAAGGGGAATTGGATTTTGTCAAAGGCCTTTACTGCATCTAATTTGACGATCATGTGTTTCTGTCTTTCGGTCAGCTTATATGGTAGATTACACTTATCAATTTAGGTACGCTCAACCATTGCCGGATTTCTGGAATGAAGCCTATTTGATCATAATGATCTTTTGATTTGTTCTTGGGTTTGGTTTGCAAGTGTTTTACTGAGAAACTTTGCATCTATGTTCAAAAGGGAAATTTGTCTATAATTCTCTTTTTTTGCGGGGAGGTCTTTATGTATTTTAGGTATCTGAGTAACTGTTGCCTCATTACAAAGTAGGGCAGTGTTCCTTATGTTTCCATTTATGGAACAATTTGAGAAATATTGGCATTTACTTTCTTTGAAAGTCTGGTGGCGTTCTGTACAAAAGCCGTCTGGCTCTGGGCTCTTTTTGGTTGAGAGACTTTCAATGACTCTTTCACTAGGGTTTGTTTATGCTTTAACTTTTTAGGTAGTAATTGTAGAGAAAAGTATCCATTTCTTTTAGATTTTCTGGTTTGCTGGAGTAGAAGCTTTTAAAATGTCCTCATAATTCTTTGGATTTCCTTGTATGTCTCCAATTTTCATCTATAACTTTGTTAATTTGGGTATTCTCTTTCTACCTTTTTGTTAATTTGGCCGAGGCTTTGTCAATCTTACTGATTTTCTCAAAGAACCAAAGTATTTCCCTCACTCTTTGTATTGTGTTGTGCTGTGCTGTGCTGTGTTGTGTTGTGTTGTATTGTTTCTGCTTTATTGATTTCAGCCCTGAGTTCGAGTATGTCTAGCCACCTACTCCTTTGGGTGTTATTTCTTCTTTCTGTTCTAGGGTGTTTAAGGTGTACTGTTACGTAACTAGGATGAGATCTCTCCAATTTCTTTACGTAGGTACTTAGTCTCTTAGGTAATTTGCCTCTTATTGAGTCCCTTAAGTTTTGTATGTATTGTATCTTGATTTTCATTGAGTTCTAGGATGTTTTTAATTCCTGTCCTGATTTCTGTCATGGCCCATTTTTCACTCAGTTGTGAGTTGATCAGTTTCCAGGAGTTTGTAAGTTTTCTGTTGTGCTTGATATCCAGCTTTACTCTGTGGTAGTCAGGTAGGATACAGGATATTATTCTAGTTTTCTGGTGTCTGTTGAAATTTGTTTTGTGTCCAAGTACATGGTCAATGTTGGGAAAAGTTCCCGAGCTGCTGAGAAGAAGCTATATTCTTTTGTGTTTGGGTAAAATATTATGTAAATATCTGTTAGGTCCATTTGGTTTGTAATATCAGTTAGCTCCAGCATTTTAGTTTAGTTTTGCTTGGGTGAGTCTATTGTTAAGGGACAGTTGAGTATTGAAGTCTCCCACTATCAGTGTGTGAAACTCCTAAGAGATTTAAGATATAGTAGTGTTTCTGTTATGAATTAGAGTGCCCTTGTGTCTGGTGCATAGATATTAAGAATTATAATACCTTCCTAGTAGAGTTTTTTTTCCTTTGATGAATATGTAGTTACTGTCTCTTCTGATTAGTTTTGGTTGGAAGTCTATTTTGTCAGATATTAAAATGGTTAGAGCAACTTACTTCTTAGTTCTGTTTGCTTGGAATATCTTCTTCCGTCCTTTTACCCTGAGGTGATATCTATTCTTAAGGGTAAGGTCTATTTCTTGGATTCGGCAGAAGGATGGATCCTGTATTCAGCGTCATTCTGTTAATCTGTGTCTTTTTATTGGTGAATCGAGACCACTGAGGTTGAGATTTATCAATGAGCAGTGTTTGTTGATTCCTGTTAATTTGTTGTTGTAGTGTAGTTTTTTTCTTCCTTCTTTTGCTTTGCTGGTCTGATATTATGTATTTATTGTGTTTTCTTGGGTGTGGTTAACCTTCAAGTTGAAGTTTTCCTTCTAGTGCCTTCTATAGGACTGGCTTTGTAGACAGATACTGCTTAAATTTTGTTTTACCTTAGGATTTTTCCCCCATCTATTGTGATTGAAAGTTTTGCTGGGTATATTAGTCGGAGCTAACATCTCTGATCTCTCAGAGTCTGTGGAACATCTACCTAAGCCCTTCTGGCTCTTAAAGTCTCCATTGAAAAGCCATGTGTTATTCTAATAGGTCTGCCTTTATATGTTATTTGGTCTTTTTCCCTTGAAGCTTTTAATATTCTTTCTTTGTTTTGTATGTTTAGTGTTTTAATTATTCTGTGCCACAGGGAATTTCTTTTCTGGTCTGGTCTATTTGGTGTTCTGAATGCTTCTTATACCTTCCTTCTTTGGGCTGTGGAAGTTTCTTGTATGATTTTGTTGTTGTGCCTTTTCTGTGCCTTTGACCTGAGTTTCTTCTCCTTTCCTCCTTCCTCTATTCCTACTATTCATAGATATGGTCTTTTCATAGTGTCCCACATTTCCTGGATATTTGGGACCTGAGTTTTTTTTTTATTTATTTAACATTTTCTTTGACCAAGTATCCATTTCTTTTAACTTGTCTTTGATGACTGAAATCCTCTCTTCCACCTCTTATATTCTGTTATCTCTGAGGTTCCTAAACTTTTATTTCCCAGATTTTGCTCAGTGTTGACTTTCTCTCTGTCGTGTGTTTCATTTCATTCACTGTTTGTTTGTTATTTACATAGATTTCTCTTAAGGAGCTTATAAGGATTTACTCTTTATAGCCCTCTAACATGTTCATAAAGGCTATTTTTAAGTCTGTCTTGTGCTTTAGCTCTGTTGCATTTCTTAAGGCCTGCTATGGTGGGGTTGCTGGACTCTAGGGGAGACATATTGTTCTGGCTGTTACTGATTGTGTTTTGGGGTTGGCCTCTAGGCATCTGGGTTTGGGAGGATTGTAATTCTAGGTTCTAATATCTGGTCTTGTCTTTGTTGGTGGGTGTTTTGTTCTTTGGTTTCTATGGCCCTCTCTTGTTCTTAGAGTATGGTGGTTGTGGGTTGCCTGGTAGGGAATGCTTCTGAGATTTTTTCCAGATGTGACCTCTGGGTGTTCTAGGTAGAAACAAGGTGTTTCTTTGTGTCAGGAACTGACACTAAATAATAGAGATTGCCTAGGATAGGGTGTGTTAGAGAAAGGGTCCACGAGGAAAGGCCACAGCCAGCAGCCTCCCAAGGAGCTGAGGATGACACTGGGGTGGAGAGGAGAGAGAGTGAAGATCTGAAGATCACCTATCCACTTCCTTGATAGGTAAGTCTCCACAGAATGTCTGCATGGAGTTGGCAGCTAATGAGGTGGTGAGGAAGTCTGTAGATCCTCTGTGAAGAGGGCAGAGAAGAAAGAAAGGCCATAGCAGATGGTTTGCTACCCAGTTGGGAATGAGACTGTGGAATTAGATTTGGAAAAGAGGAGGAAGAGTGAAGTTCTGAAGTTCACCCATTTGCTTCTCTGGCCAGTATGACAGGAGGGTGACAGTGGGTACCCAGGGAACCTTTGGGAGTTGGCAGTTGAAACAGGCATGGAGTGGTGAAAGAGGATATAGGAGGAGGTCTGCATAGTCTGCTAGAGATGGGGGGCAGAGTGTGCAACATTTCCATTTTGCTCTGAACCTCCTGATCCTTAGCCAGCTTAGTGGTGAGGTGACATGATGCGTGTAGGGATGCTAATGTAGTAAGGAGACCAACTTGGGTGCCCACAGAAAAGGCTCCTGGTCTTATGGAGGACAGGATGTTAGGAATCCAAGAAATGAGAGGAAGTACATGTGAGCAGCGCTTGTGGGCAAACCCAGCTTCTCCACTCTGCCCTTTGGCTGATTTCAGTAATCAGGGGCTATGGCGGAAGTCCTACAGGGCCGCTGCCTCATGTGCTTTAGAAGGAAGCTGCTCCTATGGTGACCTCTTCCTCCTTCACAGGAGTCATTACACAAGTTAAGATAATCTCTGGGATGGTAAGTTCCACTGTTAGACCCATGACCATGACTTGCTGAACTAAAAACTGTACCATGTACAGAAGGACTGACAGTGAAGCGGACAGGGATGAAGGGTTCTGGATGTGGCAGGGAGAAAATTACAAAGCACCCTCAAATATGACAGCAGCACCAGGGAGTCAAATATGGGTGAGGTGAGAGGCTGGGGTGGGAGGAAGCTCAGAACGTGACTGTGATCCTTTGGAACTTAAACAGAAATGCAGCATATCACATGACTAAAATGTACTGAGGGGAGGAGACTAGAGAAGATGTACCAGAAGTCAGCTTAAGGGTTTATGATGAAGATGTGGGAATCACTGGACCACTTGGGGCAGGCACAGAGTTTGTTGATCACTAATGAGTCCTGCTGGGAAACTCATCACAGACAGGGATTCTCTTGGCTGATTATGTTGGCCTATGCCTATATTTGCAGAACCTGGGAGAGTAAGGCAGGAGGAACATAAAGTTGAACCCAGCTTGGACTAGATAGTGAGACCTTAGATACCCTTCCAAATAACATCTCAGTAGCAGGAATCAGAGTCTTAAAAGTCACCTAGTAAACACCCAATTGGACATCTAAATGCTACAGCAGGCAGCTGGTCCATCCTGCAGGCTCAGTAGCTTATGAACTTGCTTTTCCCTGTACCCAGGCTGCTGGGTGGTGACCTCATGTGTGAGGCCAGCTGGACACCTGTGGAGTAGAAGGAAGTCAAGTTTCTAGGAGTTAGTCCAACCACTTCCTCCTGTTTGTTCTTGTCTCATCTTCCTCTTCTGAGTTCTCATCTTTATGTTACAGGCAGGAGCTACAGTGTTATCGAGTGGGAGAAAGGAGTGCTAGAAAGAGAATCACTTGCTGAACAGAAGCGAACTTACCTCAGCCATGGATTCTGACATGGAAAGTCTCTTGTCTGCCAGCCCACATGCTGTTCCCTGGGATACAAGGTCCCTTTACAAACTAAAGAAGACAGTTATAGACATGGATGCTGGTTGGTTCTCATCCCTCAGCATTTAGCATTGCACATGGCCTCTTGTGTCTGAGCATAAAGACCTCATTTGGTTGGTAGTGTGAAAGGGAGGTGTTGTCTTGGCTACATGGCTAAGGTTGGGGAGGGTAGCCCAGCACACCCTTTCCTACTTAACTCGTGGTTCCATTGAGGCAGTGCCAGAGGAAAACAGACCAATGGGGTAATGGGAGTCACTGTTTCTGGGACCCTAACTGTGCATGGATGCTGTGTAAGAGCTTTATATTAATTTATTTAACCTGCTTGCTCAGATAATCTTGCAGGAGGAGCACTGTTTAACCAGCTCTGCTTACAGGTAGGAAACTAAACAACAGAAAAGCTAAGTCACACAGCTTTGTGTACAAGGTCACACAGCTGCAAGAAGCACTGGGATTTGAACCCAGATCCTCAGCACTCGTGACTGACCAAATACTCTTTTAATGAGTCCATAGCCAGTTCTCTGCGTGTATTGTGCTGTCTTTGACCTGAGAGAAAAAATGGAAATAAGATAGTTTCTTTTATTTAGCCCAGTATGCTTTGGTCTGAGTTTCATAACTCAGCAGGTAAAGGTGTTTGCTGGCAAGTGATGACGGGAGTTTGATGCCTGGAACCCACATACAAAGCCAGATGTACTTGTACACATCTATAGTCCTAATACTCTAATGTGAGATGTAGAATTACCTTGAAACCTGTCAGCTCTCTGGCCTCAAGAGGGCAGCACAGCAGCAGAAACAAAAGAAACCCTGTCTCAACAAGGCAGATGGAGACCACGGAGCCTGGGTTCCATATGCAAGCCATGGCATGAACATAACCACGCTCACACAAGGAAGTGCACATGTGAGCATGGCAGGCACACACCAAGTAAATAAATAAAAATTTTAAGAAATGAGAGAGCAAAATAGTGTGCCAGTCACCAAGGACCCTGTACTGCTGGCTCTTTGGGTCCCCCTGTATTGAAAGTCCCCCCTCCCCCCCCCCGCCCCAGATCTAGAATGCACCTGCTGACTTCCGACTGTCTGGTCTCCTGGCTGGAGGATGCAGTCATTTGTTCTCACACTTTTCCTGCCCATGATGCTACTCAATGATGCCCCCTTAGCACAACCCTCGGTGATGCCCATCAGCCTGACCCCAGAGTCCTGGAATGCAGGCACCTTAACTGAAGGAGTAAATGTAAGGCTTCCTGGAGAAATACCGGATGCCGAGCAGACTCGCTGTGCCCTTGGGGAAGTCCCTTTCTGCTTGTCCTACCCATGTTTAGTAGGCATGGTGGAAACTGAAAACTGTGAACTGTGTTCTCACTCTAGCCCCACCAGTGATCAGCTGTGTGGCATTCCCTGCCACTCTTGTCACCTGATACCAGTTTACTCCCTAGTTGAGTGAAGGTTTGGATCACGTGAGCCTGAAGTCCCAGACAGGACAAGTGTGGTCTTCTCATCTCCCCAGGTCCCATCCTGCCTAACAAGACAATGTGCACAATTACATCCCTAATTCTCACTGTCCCCGTTCAAGAAGCATTTCCACTTCACAAGGCTGTGCAGAGAAGCAGTTCCCACAGGCCAGGGCTTAGACTGGGTTTGCTCAGGTCAAATGAACCCGCCCAGAGCTATGACATGTTTCAGTCAAGGAAGAGTCCAGCTCATGCACACTTCCCACTGTTTCACGCAGGCCTCCTTACAACAGGGGCTGCTCCTCAGGGCTACCAACTCCTCTTGTTGGCTGCTGTTGTTACCACCAACGAATGATCTTCAGACATGCACATCCGTGGCATGGACAGTGTTTTGGACAGTGCTGAGGGACAGGGGCACAAGGGTCCTCTATGGCAACACCCTTGGCATTATATTATACTATTCTCTGGTTTTCTGTCCTTCTGAATCATTCCTCATACCCCAACAATGAAATAAAATCTCATAGCATGAGTTCTGCTCCAAAGAAATAAGTGTTAAGGATTTTCAATTCCACCAAAACGTTGCTATAATCACCAGCACTGGAGCCAGTCTGGAAACATGAATGTCTAATCACTAGAATGTAATTAGGCGAACTCTCAAATTTTCAGAACTTAAATGGTAGTTGTTAAGAGCCTGACAAAGTGAGAGAAACGTTTTATCAAAAAAAGAACTGCAGACATAGGATGTGGTTACACACTCCTTTAAATCCCAGCACTTGGGAGGCAGAGGCAGGCAGATCTCCGTGAGATCAAGGCCAGCCTATTCTATACAATGAGTTGCAGGCCAGCCAGACTTTCATAAAAATATCTGCAGATACACCCTGGGCTTGCAGCAGTGAAAAAGGTATTTGGTGGGGTCAGTGAGGTTCAGTGGGTAAAGACACCGGCCAACAAGCCTGGTGATTGTTGGTGCCCACATGGTGGAAGGCAAGAGCTAACTCGTGATATTGCTTTCTGACCTACAGATACACATGGTGCCATGCATGTACCCATTGCTTTCTGACCTCCAGATACACACGGTGCCATGCATGTACCCACACATGTAAATGGTTTTTTTAAATTAAATATTCATGCAAAGTATAAAAGATCATTGTGAAAATTAAAGTAACTGCATTATTATTGTTTTGGTTTGGGTATGAGGTGTACCTCCAAAGGCTTACGTATTGGTCCCCAGTGGGTAGAGCTACTCACACAGAGGTGTTCAGATGTGAGGTTGCAGTGGACTTGTAGCTGAGTGGACTGTTGGGAATGGTGGACACTGGGGGACATGAGCCTATGGAGGAAGTAGAACTCTGGAACCAGCCTGCAAAGGGAATGCTGGTGCCTCACTCCCTAACCTCTGGGTCTTGCTGCTCCAGGGCTGTGAGGTAAACAGCCTTCTCTGCCACTCATGCCTGCCACCAGGAGCCTAAAGGGACTGATCCAGTCAGCCTTGGTCTGAAACCACAGAACCATGAGCCCATGTCTCTCCTTTAAGCTGTGCTTCTCAGGTGTTTGGTCAAAGCAAAAGAAAAGGAATATTTTTCAATGTTCAACATTATAAGGCCGTTTTTACAACAAAAACAGATGTGCTTTGAGGAAGAGAGCAAACAATTAAAAATTGTGAGGAGGCACCAGACACCAACTCAAAGAAGCCAAGTGATTAAGGCTGGGGCGGCGGCGGGGGTGGGGGTGGGGGGACAAACCACAAGCTTATTTAATGTCCTCATTTTCTCATTTACAGCCTCGTCCTGTCTAAATTATCCTAGGGAGCCCTGTTAGCACTTGACGCCTATGGAAACCTTAAACTGGTTGTGGGTGAGGTTCCTTCCATCTCAGTTGATGAGGTCAGCGTTGGGATGCTCCCCGACAACCACACAGCTTTGTGACAGGACGTGTTTCTACCTGTTCGTGTGAGCATGTCTCAGCCTCCTCTGGAGAGGTAGAGCTGGATAAAGGCTGACGTTTTACCTCAGGACCACAGCAAGGTTGTGTTTGCTTCTATAAACTAAGTAGTTAGTTACCAGAAACAGATATGTCCCGTGTCTGGAAATGAACTAAAAACAATGATGAGGTCACTCTCCCTCGTATTATAGAGTTAGCTTTCCATCACCGTGACAAAACAGCAGAGAGCAGGTAACTTAAAGGAGAAAAGTTTAACTCGGTTAACTTGTTTCGACTTGAAGGGTTCCTTCACTCTGTCTCTGGGCCTGGGTGAGGCAGAACATCATGGCAGAAGGATGAGGTGGAAGACAGTGTTTTCCTCAGGATGGCCAGGAAGCAGCAAGAACAACGGCACCAGTGAGTGACCAGCTGAGGCTAGGGAACAAGGGCATGCCTTCATTGGCCAAATAATTGACCTCAACTAAGCTTTACACCCTCTTCCAATAACTCAATAGACTAACCCTTTGATGAGGCCAGGACATACAATATACAATCACTTTCCTAAAGCACCAGCTTCGGACTTTGCTATATCAAAGAATATGTGTGTGTGGTCTATTAAGATTTCTAGATGTGTATTTCAAGGTGAAGCCATAGCAGAACCTGAAAGGAAACTGGACAGTTCATGGCACAAATTCTAATTATGCAATTAGACTGCAATTCTGATCCTGGAATCTCTCCCTCCCAACCCCATTTGTCTTGCTTTTTCTTGCACAGCAGAGACATGGCCCCTGGCCATGCTCAGCAAGTCCACACTTGTACTGCAGTGCCCTCCTGTAACTCTGCTGGGGACTGACCACTGCTTTTCACGGACAGAGCTAGGCTATTACGGAAGTGTCATACTCGGTATTGCCGGGGAGGGGATGAGAACATTCACGTCCTTTTTGACTTTGCTGGGAGGTGCTATCCACCTGAAGGAGAAGAAATGTGGAGAATGCACTGGACTAGACATGAGGATGTCAGGTTTGTGGAAAGGCATGAGGATGTCAGGAGCCTGTAGGGTAGGGACCCTCCTGTGCCAGCACAATGCCCTACATGACACCTCACTTCTTCCTTGCAACAACTTCCTGAGTAGAACTCTTTGATTCTCATTTGTCAAAGAGGAAATCAAGATTCTCACAGTCATAGCCACTAGGCAGGCTGTGGAAGAGTAGGGAGCAGGGAAGTTAATTCTACTCAGGTACATAGAGATTTTACAGGAAGGGTGGGGAGACAGCTCAGTCAGTGAAGAACTTCCCGTTAGGCATGACGACCTAAATTTGATCCCCAGAACTTACATTAAAAAAAATTTCTTTTATAAAGCCAGGCACGGTGTCAGGCAGTTGTGATCCCAATGGTGAGGAAACAGAGGAGCAGAGCCTCCCTAGAGATCATTGGCCCCTAGCCTAGTCAGTGAGTCCAGGCCAATGAGAGATCCTGTCTCAAAAAACCAAGTCCTTAGACTTCTGCCCTCACATGTGCACGCTCATATGTGTGCACACACATATATGTGCGTGTGTGCAAGCGCGTGTGACCCCCCCCATGACTCCATATTGCCATCAAGATGGCTCAGCATTTGCCACTACATCTCGTGACCCTGGAACCCGCATGGTAAAAGAAGAGAACTGACCCCCAAAGCTTGTTTTCTGACTTCTATGTGCATGCTATGCAGAGAGAGAGAGAAAGAGAGAGAGAGAGAGAGAGAGAGAGAGAGAGAGAGAGAGAGAGAGAGAACACAAAGTAAATCAATCAATAAATAATTTTAAAAAGAGAAAGCTTCAGTTTGGTTATGTCATAAATGCAGCTATGAAAGACTGGATTTTTCTTCTTCTTCCTCTCCCCCTTCCTTTTTCTCCTCCTCCTTTCCTCCTCCTCCTCCTCCTCCTCCTCCTCCTCCTCCTCCTCCTTCTCCCAAATCAGCCAGAACATCCTATAAAAAATAAATTCATTCAAACTTCATATTAAAAATTTCCATTACCATTTACGTTGGAAGAGAAATGCTGGGGATAGATCCTTGGACCTGCAAACCTCTTAGGCAAGTAAGTCCTCTTCCATGTATCCCAGGCTAGCCTTGAACCATGTAGCCCAGGCTAGCCTTGAACTCATGGTCCTCCTGCCTTGGCTTTTTTAGTGCTGGGATTCCAGATGAGGGACACTGGAAGACCTGTTTTCTTTCCCTCGATTGTGCGGAGCCCCTATCCCCTTGCCAGCCCGAAGCCACTGCTATAAAACAGGAAGTCTACCTTTACCACCACGATGGAATTATAATAGGATTGAAATTCAACCCTGCACAAATACCCGACCTCCCAAGGTCACAGCTCTCATAGCCAGATGGGCAAAAATGAGTACATTTTTCCCTCGAGGGTTTCACTTTGGCTGTTAATAAATCTATGCTTTGCCCCAGAGAAGTTCATGTATGATGTGGTGAGGGTGCAGCCTGTCACAAGCATCACCAGCCTCCACATGCCACTGCTTGCTGTGTTTCTGGTAGATTCCTCCCAATCCAGCTAAAGAGACAATTGCCATCCCCACAGGTGATTATTAGATGAATGCTGGGGCCTGGAGTGTGCAAGGTGGGGATCCCCACAGTAGTGCTTTTAAGGGAACTGCATTGTGGGGTTGTCAGCTCCTATGCATTTCCTCCTAACATCCTCAGCTGCCCCTTCCCCTGCAAGCTGCCACACAAAACTACACATGACCTCTGGGACCAAAAGATGCAGTTGGAGGGTCTCCTGGACTGTCTCTTGCTGTCCCTGTTGGCTCTGTGCCTCTTGCCATGGGCTTCCACCCAGGAGCAAGCCTGGCCTGCAGACCCTCCTGTGCGTTAGCAGCAGTGTGAAATGGGGTTTTCTGTGCCCTATACAGCCTTGTGTCCTGACTTAGGAGCAGCCCATTTGGACTCAGAGACCAGGTAGCATGGCATTGGACGCCACCTCTACCTTTCTTGTCCCTTGGTGGGACCCGTGAAGGATCAAGTTGGTGACACCTCTAGCTTCTGTTTATCTGCTCTCTGTATAGCATAACACCCCAGAATCCCCATTGCAGTGAGCCTGGCTGAGGCTTAAAGCATGCTTTCCGGGCAGAGTCCCTTCAGAAAACCCCAGACTCAGCCATTAGAAACAGTGAGCATTTTTAATATTTTATTAACAAATGAAGTGGCAAAAGAACATGTTATCTGGCAACATCCCAACCGTCCCGCCCCACCAGCATCCCCAAATGCCCACCATGGGACGGAGGTGGATGTCTGGTATGCTTTGCTGGTTCTCTAGGTCTTAGCTGAGGTCAGTCACCCTCCCGCTGCTGTGGATGTGAAGATACTTCCTGCTCACAGACAGGGGAATTATGTTGGGATCTCAGGTCCATCGAGGCAAGCCGTGCCTGCTGCTGTGAAGGGTGGGAACTGATTCTCCCTGAGAGATTTCACCCAGCAGAGATTGGTAAAAATTCTGGGTGGGACCTCAGTCCTCTCACAGCATGGAGATCCTCTGAGACTGACTTCGAGGATGTCCTCTGACTCTTGTTTGCCGCCAGTGAGAATCCAGAACCAACCAAACCAAAGTCTATGATCAGCCTTTGACAACCAGCTCACCGTGGGTCCTCAGATGAGCCTCCCCATGGTGGACCTACTTCAGCAGCCACAGCTGTGGGGAGGAAACAGATCTGTACAGTGAGAGGTACTAAGCAGAGGAAGGTTTCAGGATAGTCACGTGGTCACCGGGTGCCTTCTTTCCCCCAAGAAGTTGCCATTGGCTCTGCTCGAGTTCCCAGCTCTTTCCCGAAGGTGACATCATCAGTCCCATGGAGTCCCCAGGCATCTGTGGAAACTGACTTTGGCCTCCTCTGCTGTTTCGCTCCTTCAGCTTCAGACTAATCAGTGTTAGGGGAGATCTTAGTACAGAAAATGCCTTGCTGTTTTGAGTGGTGACAATGGCTCATGAGACACTCTGTTTCCACAGTCTCAGCCACGCTCCGGTGCTACCAGTCCAAGCATCTGCAGGGGAGGTCGGCTTGCACTGTGGAGGTGTGAGCTCCTGGCAGGCACCTTGCTGCAGGCCCTGCACAGCATCCTGCTTCCCTGCTGGCTGCACAGTGCTGGCTGCGACTGAGGAACAACCCAGGACAAAGATCTAGCCCAGGAATGCCCATCAGAAACAGATGATCCGCTTCTCATTTTCGAAGACTTTGGCCTCCTCGGGCTTAATTAAGTTTCCATTGAGGCTAGCGAAAAGGAGAAGAAGCAAATTTTATACAAAATGTCGTGGAATACTATCTATCCTTTTCCAGTAAGAGACCCCACACCCTGTGCGAGTCATGCAACCCTGAAATCAAGGAGCACACACGATCCAAAGTATGCTTTGATATTAACGCCAGTCTTACCAGTTAATACCAGCTGCCCTTGCTCTATTTACTGGGTCTCACTGGGCTCACTAGCAGCCTCTAGAAGCTCAAGTGTAGTGACATTTTCAGGTCTCATCTTCCTTCGGAGCCTTCATAGGCCTTAGGCTGTCTTGACCTCCTCCCCCCATGAAGCATCGTGTCCATCTCTGATGGGCATCACAGGCTCTAGTTTCTCTCCTGTCTCTGGGCACTTGTTCTTAGCCTGCTTCCTCATGCCCACATCCTCAGTACTGGCCTGAGGCTGGAATCTGACCGGGCCCTATGCTTCCGGCCTCTTTTCTTGCCACAGACACATGAGTTAGGCAAGCTTCCTACTGGGGTCTTTCTCTGGATGTCTCCATCTACTTCTGCCCAGGCCCCCAGCTCAGTGAACGGTCCCTCTCGTATCCAGCAGTGTCAGGTAGCACACTGGAGTCCCTGAGGCCTGCTTCCATCCTGCTGGTCCATCTGTCACGGAGCTCTGCTGTGTTTCCTAAGTAGCCCTGGCTTGACACTGTGACCCTTTGCAGTCCCAGTCCCAGCGTCCGTCTCTGGCGTTACTGACTGCTCCTTTAGACGCACTCTGGCCTGACCACATCCCCTTTCTGCTTCACAGCCTTCATTACCCTTCCCCTGCTTTTAGTATGAAGATTAAAATACATGATCTGACTTCACATCTAGGCGCTGCCTCTCTCCTCAGACCCCTCTTCCACAGCACCTGAGTATGGGCATCAACTTACTGTGGATGTCTTTGAAACAGGGTGTATTACTTTTCTTGTTGCTATGACAAAGGCAACTTAGAAAGGAAGGGTTTATTTTAACACATAGCTTGAGGGTAGAGTGTCAGGAAAGGCATGGTGACAGGGGCACGGGGTAGTTTGTCACATTGCATCTGCAGTCAGGAAGCAGTAAGACGAATACTGGTGCTTGCTTCCCCCTCCCCCCCCACACCTCCCCCACTCCCCCACCTTGAGTACCCCCTACACACTTTAGTTTTCAGTCTGAGGTCCCAGCACATGGGATACTACCGCCCGTGTTTAGGGTGGGTCTTTTACACGTCAGTTAACTCAATCGAAACTTCCTTAGACACGCCCAGAGATTTCACTCATAAGTGATTCTATAACCTTTCAAATCGACAGTCAATATCAACCATTACACAAAGCCTCTTTATGGCCATGCTGCTTCTGCCTGTAAGTCAGGCTAGCCTCAAACTCCCAAGGAACTGAGTGCTAGGATTAAATACATATGCAGCCATGCCTGGCTGCTTGTGTTCTTGTTGGACATGCTCTCTCATACTGAGCCTTGGTATGCGTCCTTCTCCAACACTTGAGACCACTCCAGCCTTCTAACTCCTGATCTTCCTCGGTGGCTCAGTCTAAAGCTTCTTCCTTAGGAGGTCTGCCGTAAGCCCAGCTCCTCCCTGGCCTTGCCTGGTTCTGCAGCCTTCGTGATTGCACTTGACTATCTCCCCTAATGTGCTCCTCCCTCATCTCAGGGTGAGGCCGTGAGCGTAGTTCACGTGTGTTCCCCATTAGATTCTCAGTAGTAGCCCAAGGCTGGCACTCGAGACCATGTTACTTAGTGACAGGTAGCGATACAGAGCTAGTTCCTAGGACACCAAGAGATAGGCTCCATCAGCTCACGGTCAGGACCTCCTCACAGAAAACTTGGCCTTTGGGTACCAGACAGTGGTGTTTCATTGGAGCGGGGCTCTATTCTCTGTTAACAGCCTTTTTCATAAATGTTTTGCTGTGGCCAAAAGAGCAACAGATTCTACATCATCGTTAATTAGTCGTCAACTTGGAAGGATCTAGAAATATGTCCTAGAACCAGCATCTAAACACTCGTCCGCATGGCCACCTTAGGCAAGGTGGGTGAGACAGTTCGTACTCTAATGGGATCCTGTCCTTCCTCTTTCACTTCAAAACAATGCTGGCTGCAGCACCTGGACAGTGACATTCCAAAGCAAAACCACTAACAGCTTTCAGAAGCCAAGACCGGGGAGGACTCGTCTGAGTCTCGGGTGCTGCAACTTCTTCTCCCCCCTTACACAGGAGACAATGGCCAGTGGTGTCCACCCTCTGAACCGCGGACTGGGTTCCTGCTGAGGCTGCTCCATAAGCCTCGCCTAGAGTTGGCTTTGTCCCTGCCAGCTTCCATGCACCACACTGAGAGGGACACCCCAGACCCAGGTTCCAGGACACATTTCCACAGCACTCGTGAGTACTCAGGGCCACTGGGCTCCCTCTTGTCCTGCGACTGCTGCTCCTCACCACAGGGTCCTCACAGGCAAAAGGAGGTGGGATGGGATTCCATGATGGCGTAAGTGGGTTAGTGGCACCTTGTCAGAAACTATGGAGCTGGTTGGTGTGACAAGAGCATGGCCTTACCAAATCTCTGTGATGGTGGTATTCTTCTGCAGTGCCCTGGCCAGCTGGGCTGTCCCCTCGGCTGTGATATGATTCTGGATTAGCCTGAAAGAAGAGTGCACCTATGTCAACACAGAAGGCTGGGTCCAACCTGGGATCCTTGGGGTGAGGGCTGGGTGGGGACAGAATCCCTAGAATTATTCCTCGCTTGACTGACAATGGTTCAGACACAGGAGCGCAATGAACAGCCCAGAAAATCCTCACTGCGCTCTCTCTCTCTCTCTCTCTCTCTCTCTCTCTCTCTCTCTCTCTCTCTCTCTCTTTCTCTGTGTGTGTGTGTGTGTGTGTGTGTGTGTGTGTGTGTGTGTATCCATCATTGCAGGGAGACCATCAATCTAAGCAGTAAGAGAAGGCTGTCTGCCATTCCTTCCAAGTAGTTAGGCAAAGGCACGGCCAAATGTAAGGTTTTCGGAACTTGAATTCAGAACTTAACGTAGCTACCAACTAGTCTTGTAAGATGGCGCCAGGTCCTCCCAACACAGAAGAGCAGGCAAGGAAGGGTTCTGCTGTTGCTGTCACTCAGATACAGTGGTGCAGCATGGATAAACAGGGCTTCACAGAAGAGCTGTGCTGCAGACAAGACATGAGCCCAGCTAGGCATAATACAGGCAAGGCTGGGAAGGCAGACACTGCAGCCTGGACCCCTGGCCTGCAGCCTGAAGTCTGTTCTGCAGCCTGGAACCTAGCTCTGTAGCAATGCTTTTGACAGACGAAGATAAGTCTGCATGGTATCATGGACTCTCCTCTTCACTGGGCTTCGGGTACATGAGCCTGCTGCCATCCTCAGTGATACAGTCTTTGGTACCCAACTTAAATAAGAAACCCTCTGTTTATGCTCTTGTCATTGACTATGACTGATTACTACAGGACACACATGCATGTATGCATATATACACATGCACATGCATACACACACACATGCACACACACACAAGTGCACATATAAAACATGGAAGTAGGACGACTTGGGAAGAAGAGATTTGTTGGGAGGGAGAAGGAACAAGAGAAGGTAATTGGGAAGAACATTTGCTCAAAGAACATTTTTTGTATGAGTGAAGTCAAAAATAAATTACGTTTCAGAAAAGAAAACAAACTGATAAATGATCCATTTCAAAAAAGGAAAACCAGCTTTTGGTGAGAATGGGGCAAATTGGCTTCCACTATAGAAAGCTGTGTGAAATTTCCTCAGAAAGTTAAACAGGCTCTCTGTGTTACCAGCAACTCTGTGCTTAAGTATATACACAAAGAAGTGGGAAATATGCTTATGCAAAAACATGTGCATGAATGCTCATGGAATCACCAGGAAGAGGAAACTGCCCAATATCTACCAACTGATAAAGAACAAAATGTCATATAGCTATGTCCTGAAGTCCACGTGGCTTTAAAAGACAAGGTAGGATCAATGCATTCCTGCCGTGCATGGGTTAACCTTGGGAACTGTGCTGATGAACATAGATAAAAGGCCAGGTTGATGGCTTCATTTATACGAAATACCCACCACAGAGGCAGCAGTCAGAGTTGTGTCACTAGGGCAGAGATGGCCAGACAGGGCTTGGGGGAAGGGCAGTAAACTCGGTCTAGACCTAGACGGTCACAGCTGTACAGCTTTGTGACACTAATACCCTCTAACCTTTCAATGGCTGGATGCTGTGATGTGTAGATTTTATCGCAAAGACTATGTACAGAGAGCAGAGTCTGGGCCCTGGGCCCATGAGTTACCATAAATGCTTCAGCGTCTGGTTCACCCTCAGCATCTCGGCGAAGCACTCTGCGGCCTCATCATTAAGTTCATTTTTGGTCAGCCTAGAAGAAAGGAAATGTTGAGTCAGGAGTGCTGATGGACAGATGTTGTTTGTGAGTTCACAGGGGCCGTTTAGAGCCTTCCCTCCAGCCAGGCATCACATGCTGAGGGCCAGGCTCCCAGTCTACACTGAGACCCTGCAGACAAACACATACAAGGGCTCTAACCCAGGCAGTCCTTCCCAGAACTCTTGTTTCCTGCCCTCCTGCCACAGCGGAGTTCCCCACCCGGACAGAGCCCTTGGATTTAGCCGT
Source organism: Rattus rattus (assembly GCF_011064425.1). Lineage (NCBI taxonomy): Eukaryota > Metazoa > Chordata > Mammalia > Rodentia > Muridae > Rattus > Rattus rattus. The sequence continues at coordinate 86,138,279 of NC_046159.1, read as the reverse complement.
TGATATAAGGGGCCGATGCTTGCTGATGAGCCTCCAGATCAGCTTCCGACCCTAGATCTCTGAGTGCCATCAGCAGCGCACTATCCAGGTCAGGATGGAGACCTGGGAAAGCCCTGCATGCCGAACCACGCTCAGCTGTGCTCTGAGGTCACCGTGAAGGACAAGAACTCGTGACAAAGCTCAGGGAGCCTCTCAGACGCCCAAAACACAGCAGCTGATGGGACAAATGCACAGAAACTCCCGATGTCAACAGGGGAGGATCCTCTTGCTCCACTGGGTGAAGGAGTAAGAAGTTTGCAGGAATCAGCCCTGTTTAGAAGATGATTCTCTTCAGGGCAGTTTGGTCACATCTTTCCCAATCTTAAATGTATTTTACTGAGACAAAAATCATCAGACTAGAAATTCACCCTGATGTGTATAAGATGTGTGTCAAAGCTAAGAAAAGTGGTGTCTGTAATCTCAGCTCCTCAGAGGCAGAGGTAGGAGGATCGTGGGTTTGAGGCCAGCCTCAGTATATTTCAAATTTTAAAAAAGAAGTTAAGGACTGGGAGAGAGAACAGTGCCAGAGTCGTTACCCAGCGTGCCCAAAGCCCTGAGCTTGAACCTCAGTGCTGAAAAGGAAGAAGATGTGTGACAAAGGTTTAGACTTTGCAACACACACTGGGGTTTTGTGCTCAGGATGCAAAAGATGAACAGTTTTAGGTACCTGTCAACAGACAAGACAGGTGAAATAGCAGGCGTCCATTCAAAGCTGCGTTGTGCCTTAGAGAGGGTAAGATAGACTAAGGAGGAGGCAGTGTTAGAGTGCTCTGGACACCAGCTTCCTGGCCTTGCATCGCTGACGGGAAGTAAATGAATGTGTCTGGTCGCAGCATCTCGTGGGCAGGTGAAGAGCAACAGTGCTACAGACAGAAAGCATGGGAGGAGTCTGCCCGTGTGACAGCGCAGAAGGACCCATGGCCTGCGTTAAGCAATTGGCATTCTAGTTCATTCAGAGCAGCGGGCCCCAACCAGTGTGGTTTCGCTGTCCCTGGACACTTGTCTGAGGGGGACCTTTTTGACCACCACAATTTGAGGTGCTCCTGGCACCTTACAGGTAGATGCCATGGAGGCGTCTACACCCTCCAGTACTGGCCAGACCCAGGCAACAGCAAAACATCAGCTGTGGAGGCGGGACATCCTGACAGGAATGGACTCGTCAAGTACACAACGCAGAGTGGACTGCTGTGCTAGCACATAGCCAGCAGCCAAGTGCACTTCCGTTTTGCGTACGTTTATATACACAGAAAGACTGGAGGAAAGCAGTGCTATCTGGAAACCATGAGGAGCACTTTCTACTTCTACTTTTCCGACTTTCATCTGCATACCTTTTTCTTACAAAGCCTATGTTATTTAAAAATACTAACTTTTTGGAAGGGAAATAATTTTTAAAAAGTGTACTGACTTTTAAAAAGTGTGACAGATCCGATCAGAGCTGTCAAACAAAAACTCTATTCCAAGTTGTTTTTGTTTGAGTAAGGCTTATGCTATGAAGGGCAGGATGGTGTTAAACTTGCAATCCCCCAGCCTCAGCCTTCTGAATGTTGGGGTCACAGATGTTCTCCACTCCACTGGGCAGAACATGGATTTTCAGTAACTATGTGTAATGGTTTATACTGATGGCCAACTTGCCCGGATCTAGACTCCCCTGGGAGACAAACCTCTGGGCATGATCTGGGGAGTTTCTAGATCAAGGCCCGTGCTGGATGTGGATGGCCCCATCCCACGGGCTGGAGCACCATGCTAACTCAAAAGGAGAGCGCGGGCTGAGGATCGGTGTTCGTCTCTCTGCTCCCTGACGGTATGAACAGCTCTCACGCTCCTGCTTCATGCCTTCCTTATCGGCATGCACAGTAGTTTCAAACCGTGAGCCATGATCAATACTTTTCTCCTTAAGTTACTTTTCTCAGGTATTTTGTCTCAGCCACAAGATAAGTAACTAACACTGTGTTGGCAAGATCTAACGAGTACTGGAAGGCAAGAGGAGAGCAGAGGAATGTAAACTGCTCACAAATAAAGATAATGGAAAATGAAAGGCGAAATGGCCTACCAGAAAGATGGGGGTGCCCAAAAGCCCCATCAGTAACATCCACTTACTAAGTGTGAGGATTCCAGGTTTCTAGAGATAGGCCATCTGGGGCATGGACGCCAAATCCTGATGTGTATGCATGGTTAGGGGCAGCTGCAGGAAGAGCAGTGCCAGGGGGTGGGCGGTGCTTTGAGCCAGGTGTGTGGAAGCTGGGCCTGAGAGAGATTGTTTGGAGGGGACTTCCGGCTCCTTTAACTAAATTGAGAGTGAGTAACAAGCCTTCTTCACCCTTGTAGTCCTAGGCTTGGGGAAATTTAACTTACTTCTTAAATGAGGAAACCCTTTTCAGTTTAGAGTTCATAACCTGTGGAACCTCCAGAATAATGACCAGACCCAACCCTCAGAAATGATTCAAAAAGTTACCAGAATATTGTCAGAGTGGTGTTCTGCTTCAGGGCCTGTGCAAGGCTCTTCCCTCCCTCCGGGGAGATGCCATTGAATGCAAGACTAGAAAGCAAGACACAGGGGATGGATTACTACACACATGTCCACTGTGGGCCTTGCCATCAATGCTCAGTCACCTGGGAAGTTTCTATCTAGACACAGCCCCAGGCGGGAGTCGGGGTGCTTGGCTCAGCAGGTGCCTGAGAGTGTGAGGGCAGGCTTGTGGCTGTTCCTGAAAAGACCAGGTAGAAACAAAGGCAGAACTCAGGGCTTTGCATTTGAGCTGAAGGCCAAGGAATCCTGGTGCTCCGAAAGTGGACTGGGCCGGGCTTGAATGCCTGAGGGATTCACAGGACTGCTCAGATCATCTAAGAGTTTCAGAAACCCATGGCAAGACCCGGGAAAGTCTCTTTGACTGGAGTCTTGGACTCCTTTTCATGGTAGAGCCTATAAAACTCTAAGACTCCAAGGTTCTGGTGTCAGGCCAGGATGCTAATGGAAGGGTGTTCACAGGAAGGGAGGGTCCCCTCTGTCCTAGAGTCGTTTGAGAAAGAGGAAGGAACGGGAACCTGCTGGCAGTGTCCCTTCCATTTTATCTGGGTTTGGACATCGCTCCTGGCCTCTGCCCCTACAAAGGGTGCACATGGAGAAAACTGAGGGGCTGCAAGTGTCCCGTGTCATCCTGTTGGTCATTGGGTACTTGAGAGTAATGGACTTGACCACAAGCCTCACCCCCACTGAGGAAAACTTTAGCAAGAGAAGCCAATCCAGTAGAAAAGCCAGGCACCCCCTCCCACAGCTTCTCCCTGGGCCCCTGGAGCCCACATCTCAGAAAGTATGTTACCTAAGAGTGGTCAGGCTGGGGTGGTCCCTCAGCGCCTCTGCGAAGGCTTTTGCTCCCTCATCTCCAATCTGATTGCCCCACATCCTGAAAGCAGAGGTAACAAAAAAACTGTTAACTGGCCACACCTCCAATTGGTGACAGCTGCCCTCTGGGTTCATTCGCAACAGGCAACTCCCAGAGCAGTTACCTCAGCCCAGCCTGCAGCTGCAAAAAAAGCCTGCCCCAGGCCACCCGTAATAGAGAGCTGTGAATGCAACAAAGCCTCAGCCCAGAGAGGCAGGTCAGCAGGTTGTGCAGCTTGAGACCAGCCCCTCTGAACTTCGCCAGAAGGCTCTGGTCTGAGACACTCAGCCAGCAAGTGCCATAGAAAGAAAAACATGGGCCACTCTAAAGGAGTGCACAGGAGTTGGAGTCCTACCCTGCATCAACAGAGGCAGCAAAGGGATGTAAATGATTTTGGCCTTCCAGGAAGCCAAGGCCTGGAGCTGTGGCTGAAACCACACCAGTAATCTTCCTTGTATGTGGCAAGGATTGTGCCAACCAGGCCCTGCATGCCCTTCAGTCTTGGTGGAGAGTTAGAACACCAAAGCTGACCAACACACACACACACACACACACACACACACACACACACCACATACACACACACACACACACACACACCACATACCACACACATTCACGCACACATCACACATACTCACACACACATACACACACTCACGCGCACACAAGGCTAGCGTTGAACCTGATATAGAGCTGAGGCTGGCACTGAATTGTAACACTCTTGCCTTCACACTCCAGAGTCTGAGACTGACTGACTAACTAATTAACTAACTAACTAACTAAGTAAGTAAGTAACTAACTGTGATGAACTTCAGATTTGGATGTCTAGAAATGGATAGCATGCTAGCTCCAGAGCCAAGAAGTACTTTAGAGAGGATGGTCTTATGGCTGTCTTACATGTATGAATTAATACCACAGAACTGCACAATTAAACATGGTGAAAGTGGTTGACTTTATATCATGCACATTTTACCATCCTTTTTAATATAAAAAAACTACCCAGAGGATAATAAATTCTTTTTTTTTTTTTTAGATTTATTCATTTATTATATAAGTACACTGTAGCTGTCTTCAGACACACCAGAAGAGGGCATCAGATCTCTTTACAGATGGTTGTGAGCCACCATGTGGTTGCTGGGATTTGAACTCAGGACCTCTGGAAGAGCAGTCGGTGCTCTTAACCGCTGAGCCATCTCTCCAGCCCATAATAAATTCTTAAAACCAAGACCAATGACTGGCAGCTAGGATGCCTCTTTCCAGTTCCGGTCACAAAGACGCTGACTTTTAAATGAGTAACTAAAAGTTTGTGAAGCTCTGAGTGTCACTGACTCTGGGATTTCCCGCCCATTTTTCATGCAGAAGTCACACCAGGGTGTCTGTGCTGCATCCTTCTGGCTCACTGATGTCCGAAGGCGCAGCCAGCGCCCACACAGCTGTCGGGCTGTGTGCACCCGTGTGTGTGTGTGTGTGTGTGTGTGTGTGTGTGTGTGTGTGTGTGTGTGTGTGAGGTCCCTTTTACTCACCCAACATCAACAATGGAGGTGCTGTTCTTCACAGCCTGGGCCACACACTTGCCGCCCTCACTTGTTATTCTGTTTTTCCCCAGTCTGCCGAGAGAAGCATGCGCGGTTAGTCTCCGTATAGGCACTCCACCCGGGCCATCCTTCTTCCCAGCACCGAGCCCAGCAGGCCGTCTTGCCAGTGTGATCTTGCCCCCAGTACACATATATCTAAGTCTGGGACCAGCCACCCAAGGAGATCGCTCATGATCTCTGCTGGTGGTCAACGCCTGGGGCCTTTCCTGGGGTTCTCTAAGTGACCCCAGGGCCATCACTCACTTCAGTAGGCTGGAGAATGCTCACACTTACTGACAATGGCCAAGGGGCGTGTCAGGAGGACTGGATGGTCAGCAGCCTGAAAGGGTTTATCTGTGACAGTGCCAAGGATCAAGCTCCTTGGGAGAGGAGGATCTTTTCTGGCATTCCAGAGAGGGCAATAGATACAACCCTTCTTCCTAGCCAATAGTTAGGGAGATTAAAGTGCTAACTCCCCACCTACAGGTGGCCCTTTTGCAATCCAGGCCCCACACTGGGTTCCTCCACAGGATGAACACACTTGGCCAATTGGACCAGTAAGGCCATGGGGCTGGCAAAGGCTTTAGGGTGAAACCTCTTTATGAGGACACTGGTTCATGTAGTAAGGAAAAGGTGAGCCTGGTATTTGTAGAGAAAAACGAGGTCTAAGGAGTCCCCGCCCCTCCCCACTTACTTACTTAAGGTGCGTGAGGCCTCTGCATTCATCCAGGATTTGGGCCACATACCTGGCTCCGATATCGGTGATCTGGTTGTTGTATAAACTTGGAGAGAGAGCACAGCCAGGGGCCTTTGTAAGTCTCACTGTCACTTGAGCACCCCTTCCCACCGTGAGTACATGCTGCCTACTGGTTCCCAGAGTTTGGGCTCTGCATCAGCCTGGCTCTAAAGTCAGACTTCCTTCTTATACCTCTCCACCCCACGGTCACAGGGAGAATATGCCACCATGCACCCTGGCGCACAACGCAGTAAACGCTGGTGATGGGGATTTAGGTTGTCTGAAGAGTAAAGTCCTGTGTCTGCTCATACAGAACAGAGAGGAGTTTGGGGCCTTTTGACTATATGTCCTTACACTCCAGGGCCGCTGAGGTCCAGGGATCCTCAGTGACAGAAACAGCAGCAGCCATGGGGCCACATGCCCTCACCTCAACTCCAAAACTCAAAATTCTTTGTAACTGATTGTGATGGTTTACATATGCTTGGCCCAGGGAGTGGCCCTATCAGAAGGTGTGACCTTGTTGGAGGAAGTGTGTCACTGTGAGGTGGGCTTGGAGACCCTTCTCCTAGCTGCCTGGGGATGCTCGGTCTTTTCCTGGTTTCCTTCGGGTGAAGATGTAGAATTCAGCTCCTCCTGCATCATACCTGCCTGGATGCTGCCATGCTCCCACCTTGTTGATAATGGACTGAACCTCTGAACTTGTAAGCCAGCCCCAATTAAATGTCATCCTTTATAAAACTTACACTGATCATGGTGTCTGTTCACAGCAATAAAGCCCTAAGACACTGACTTAGCAACTGACGTGGATCTACGTGTGGTCTTTAGCCCTACTTGGTTTTGGGTATTCAGTCCCTTTTCTGAGGTATTTGAAGACGATACTAGCTAGGACCCCTCTGCTGTGTTACTAATTTTCAGCATATATGCCCCTTGCTTTTGACCAAGGGACAGACCCGAAGTAGTCAAGTCTAATGTATAAGCAGGTATTTTAACATCTAGGAAACTTATTTGGACATACTTTATATCCTCCAAAGTAGTTTTCCCGGATTGGGTCTCAGTTTTTTAAGGAAGGAAGCTGGGCTCCACACGAGTTTGTGACTAGCTCAAATCCTATCTAGATACTGGTTAAGCCTAGAACAGACCGAAGAGCATATGTGGTGGTACATGCCTGTAAGCCCAGCATGTGGGAGGCTGAGGCTGGAGGATGCCAACACTGGCCATGATTCCTGTCTCCATTGGACCACATGGCTGTTAACTTTCTGCTGCTTAGAATTATGACAAGGTAGCAGGCCCAGGATCCTCAAGCAAGACTCACCCCAGGAATGTCACGATTTTGTACTTGGTCAGTTCCTCATACAGCACCTTCACCCCAGTGTCGGTGATCTGGTTGACGCTGAGTCTAAAACACGACAGTGAAGACAGCTGCGGGTCAGGGCAGTGGAGCATCCAAGGCCTTACACAGTCCAAGAATGTCTATAGGCAGGGCCAGCAACAAGGCTGTAGCACAGCCCTGAAACAAAAGGGCCGCAAGAGACAAGAAGGGCATGCGTGGACAGCTACCTCCAGCATCCTGCATTTTGGGTGTGGTTTCTCCATCCTCTCTTCATGAAGTCTGAAATGTGAGGGGCTTCCTTTAGAGATCACTGCCACTGAGGAGTGGGGTCAGGACACGAGATAACTTGCAAAATACAGGACAGGACAATCCCCACTAGAACTGACCCAGCTCCAAGGCCCTGCCCAGGGAAATTGCTCATTTTGAAGCAGCCCTCGGTGGGAAATCTCAAGGGAAACCAGTAGCTTTCTGGGAAAGGGCGTATCTTGGCAGCAATCCTCCAGCTAACTTCTAAGGCAAACGTTGCCTGTGCCGGCCAGACTGGGCACTGACCACAGGACAAACAGGAAAACAGGGCCTCAGGGGCTGCTTCCCTGTAGGTCAAGGGCCAGCCACAGGCTGCAATTTCTCTAGAAAAATCTCTGAACCAACAGAATAGCTTCTCATGACAAAACTGTACACGTGTTTATTGGTAGTCCAGGGGTAGAACCCAGAGCTTGCAGCATGCTAGGCAAGCGTGCCCCTGAGCCCCAATAGCCTTCCCTTTCGTCCCCTTTCCCTTTTCTCTTTCTCTCCCCACCCCCACCCCTCCCACCAAGCAATCTCTGTAACAAGCTACCCTGACCTTAAAGAAGGAAAACAGCTGAGAGACAAGGTGAGAGCAGGACCCCCCACCCCAACCCCTCATGAGGGACAGGATGGGGGCAGCAGACTTTCTACACTAAAACTGCTGAAGGCTTTGCTGGTCCAACCAGAACTGCTGAACCCTACTGGGTGGAACAACCAGAGAAACAAACAAAGGGCATGGCTATGCTCCAATAAAACTTTACTTACTAGCACAGGCTGTGGCTGAGTTGGACCACAAACTTATCCACAACAAATAAAAAGTGATCAGGAAAAGCTCTATTATCAAGCCACATCAAAAGATAAGGTCAGCCTCTCAGTGCCTGTCCCCCACAGTATTGGTCTCAGCACAAGCACAGGGTACTCACAGCACAGCCATCCTCTTAGGTCTTAAACCAGAGACAAAGGGCTGAGAAGCCTATTAATATATCAGAGCAGACCCTGGCCACCAGGCTCTCCCAGCATCCCTCAGTCCACACCTGCTCCTTGCCAGCATTTCCTGCCCTCTACCCTGAACTGTCCGGCCCAGGGATTAGGCTGTCCTTCCCCAGCAGCTCTACCCTACATAATCCAGACATGACAATGCTGGTTCTTTTTTACTCTTTCTGTCCTTTTAGACTCTTGGTCTCCTGTCTCTCCCCTCCCCCCACTTCCCCATATGGCCCAGCTCAGTCTTGTCCTGTTTGCCCCAGATTCTCTCAGATGTCTCTGCCTCTGGCAGTGCTCTCTTCATATCTACCATAAACCTTCTCCTCCTCCACACCTGTAGAAACAGCATCAGCTTGGGACCCCCAAGACCAAGTCCTAAGCATAAAGGAGATGTATTTGCCCCAGAGGGACAGAGGGCAGGGAGTAAGAGACAGACAGGAGATGGAGGATGAGGGAGAAAGGTAAGGGAACAAGGGAGTGCTTGTCCCTGTGGGGACAAATGACTGCCTCTGGATAGAGAGAAGACAGATGTAGTGCAAAGGAAAATGGCAGTTTGTAAAGGTAGAAGGGGAAGCCCTGCATTAGGATGAGGTGTTTAGTTTTAATTGGGCATGTTAATTGGGTGAGCCAAGATGGCAGGGCTTCAATACTTTGAGAGCTGGACTTTGGTGGTCAGCCTCCCCAGAGAGAAGTAAGATATATGTAAGCCACTAAGATGATGTTTTCTCAAATTCTTTATGGTAATTAATCCTACCTGATGTCCTCAAGTGTTTCTGTAAGGTTGCCCATAAGCCTGCTGTCCTATAAGCTGCTCTTTCCTGTGTCGGTGTGGAGAACAACCAGACAGGACAGGGTCCCACTCTGCTACTGAGCTCCTCCTTACAGAAGAGGTGCTAGTGGATAAGTGCCTACTGAGTGGAGGCTGCCCAGGCTAGTGGCTGACTCATGCACCCAGGACTGGTGCTGGCTGTTGGTTCTAGGCTGCTGTCCGTCTTCAGCCTTCATATACCCTGAGTCCCCACATAGTTTTCACCTAGTTCCGGACCTAAGAATGAACTCCAAATCCCCTCTGTTCTACAGAATGGCATGAGCCAAGCTGTGGCAGACTGAAGTCCCTGTAGAGACTAACAAGGTTTGTTTCATACAGGAAATGCTAACAGGAGAGGCAGAGTGGTCTCTCACGTCTACTCTCAAGTAGAGAAAACACCCCAAGGCAGCACATGTATGCAACTGTGAGATAAGAAGCAAGAGAAGCAAGGCCGAATTAGTTCATAGTCTGTCTTCCCTGGAGCCACACCAGAGACCGGGAGCCAAAGGCAAGAATCTCTGCTCTTTCTGAGCCTCAAGCTAATCTTCAAGGGCAGCTCTTCCCCTTCCAGCACCACCACAACTCAGCTGTGGGGCCTGAAGCAATTTTTTAACTGCCCTGTCTCTGCTTCCTATTCCCCTGAAAGGGCGCTATTGTTCCAAGGCCATAGCAGCCCCTGCCTCTACAGGGAATGTTGGTGCTCTTTGCTACTTTGTGGGTTCTTCTTCCCACCCTTTATCCCCAACCTGTTTCACCCCCTATCACTAGAGAGGAAAGAAAGGGGATATGATTCTAATTTCTTTTTCTTCTTTAAGCATGACTAACAGACCACAACCAACCCCACCTGAATGACCAGAAACCACCAGCCCTTTTAGGGCTTTAGCATTTATGTACACTCTGAAAAGTTCCTAGAGTTTCAAATGTCATACATCGCAGAAACTATCTGCAGCTGGCAAAGCCATGCCTCTGATGGAGCACGAGGCAAATCATAGTCAGCTGCTATAGACAGTCCAACACAGCCCTGCATCCCTACACCTGGGATTAAGACGAAAGCACAATCATATTTCTGTGGGATGTTTTTTAAAGAACCCAAATTCTAGACAATTCCAGAATTGTCACTACAGGGGAAAGAACATTAAGCTGGTTACAACCCAAATGCATTTCACCCACTTTCCATGTACACTGGCCGTTGGGCTGGCCATATTAAGACAATAGCAACTCTCTCCCTTGAGATTAGTTAGTTACAGGATGCTCATCTGGAGCTGAACTGGTCACCTGACTCCTCCTTGCCTCCCCCACCCATTCCCAGAGAGAAGGGCTGAGGCCCTGTGTAATGGACAGACCAAGAATCCTGAACCAGGTTACTAGTCATGTGGCCTCAAGCCTCTCTGTCCTCCTCTCCCGTTTCAGGTGCCCTTCAGCCTCACCTGATAACCGTGAGACGGCTAAAGCAAGGCTGCAGCTCCTGCACTCCATAGTCATTGAGGTTGTTGTTGTCCAGGTCTAGGGCCAGCTGTCTGTGGAAGTGATGCAGGACGAAGGACAAGGCACTACAGTCGGCAGAACAAGCATTGCAGAAGGCTAGCTTGAGGTAGTCCGCACTGATGCCCCTAGCGGCTAGGCGCCCCACCTTCTGACTCTGTGTCTCATAGATGCAGCGCAGCATCCACAGGAATGTGGGCATGGCATGTACCTGGTTAAAGCCTCCAGACTGGACGCGGGGTAGGCTCTTCAAGTAGGAGCGCAGGCTAGCAAACAGGTGAGCCCACAGGGCCTTGCGCTTCTTCCTTAGGATAGCCTTGGGCACCAGCTGCTGAAGGAGTTTCTGTCGGGCTTTGGCCAGCAGCCCGCACAAAAAGAGGTTGGTGAACTGGAAGTGGTCTTTGTTCTTGAAAGGATCAGGGCCCAACCGGCTACCGCTACCCAGGCACTGGAAAGAGAAGAAGGAAGGATAGCAGGACCTGCTGGTTGCTTCCCCAGGAGACGTCCATTCTCGAAAGAACCTCAGCAACTCCCGGGTGCTCACTTTGTCATCTGCTACCAGGAAGAAGGCAGTGAAGAAAGCCTGGAGCGTAAGGTGGAAAAATTCATAAGACTGCTGGCTTTGTTCAGGGCCCACATCGGGCAAAGCCCGCAGGAAACCCAGCTGCAGATCCCCTTCCTGCAGTTTCGACGCCTGCACCTCCTCCTGGCCAAACACAAAGAGACTCCTGTCCGTGCCTCGGTGAGCCACCTCGCCCAGTGCGTGCAGCGTGCGCCAGCCTGCACGTAGGGTTTCCGCCGGGCTGCGCGTGTTTCGCTGCATCAGGCTGATGGGCTGCGTCCTGTTCAGATGCACCTCGGTGACCAGCAGAAAGACATCGGTCAGGGTCACAGCGCAGTCCGGCAGCTGCGAGGAGCCCTCGAAGGCCGTGTGGAAATGCTGGAAACAGCGGAAGATGATCCAGCAGAAGAGCGGCACCCCGCACAGGCTGCAGAGGTTGGGGTTGGCATCCAGCTGCTGCAGCAGATGTTCCTGCGCGGTGCGCTCGGGGAACATCCGGCGGGCATAGGCTCGCAGGTGGCTGGGGGAGAAACCCCGGAGCAGCACCTTTTTGCGCAGGAGCTGGCGGGGGACCTCCACGCCTGTGCGAGCAGTGAGCAGTTTGCCCGCACCCTTGAGCAGCCTCCCGCTTAGGAGGTTAGCTAGCAGGACCAGAGGGTGCGCCGGCTCCCAGGGGCAGCAGCTGTCCGGCACGCGGCTCATGTCGAAGTCTGAGTGCAGCTCATCCAGGCCGTCAAAAGTGAAGAGCGCTGTGTGGGGAAAGCGCAGCAAGAAGGAGAACACCTCCTCGGGGTCCTGCTCCGGGTAGCAGAAATGCTTGAAGAGCAGGTCCTGCAGAGTCAATGTGTCGCTCTCCTTGAAGCAGCTGAACATACGGCAGCGAAAGTGGAAGAAGAATTTGGCTTTTGAGGCCAGCCTGCCAGACGCCCAGAGGCTCTGCAACCTCTGTAGCAACATGGACTTGCCAACTCCCGCGTCCCCGAACACGAAGACAGTCTCGCCATGCTCGTTGAGGACACCTGTGCTGTGGTCCAGCAGGCAATCGAGGCCTCCTAAGCTGCCCAGGTTTTCATTGTTGAAGCCTACCAGCTCCATGAGTGTGTCCATATAGGTCTCCTCCAGCAGCAGGTCCTCCTTCTGAGCGTAGCACAGCATGAACTTGGAATCGCGGCCCAGTTGGTGTCGCAGCTGCTGGGTATACCTGCTTACTGGAGCGGGGAGGAGTGTTTCCCGGCAACCAGGTGAGGGGATAGGGAGGGAGTAGATGCATTAACAGAGCGGCTAGAAACAGGGGCAAGCACACAAGCAAACAAACAGCCCAGGTTCTGAGCCAAATCATTTACTCCTGTTAAAAGAGTCCCCAGGGCCTCAAAGAGCCAGTGTCCTTGAGGGTCAGGCCTTCTCTCCCTCTGCTTGACTTTAGGTTTAGCCAACTGGAGGGCTGCAAGGCCATCCAGTCAAGTATCTGAGACAGGCCTCCCTTGTCTCTCTACACAATGTTGTCATTGAACTAGAGACAGAAGCCACTCACACTCGAGGGCCAGGCTCTGCTGCCCCGTCCCAGTCCACAGTCCTGTTTGAACAGTGAGTCTGCACTGAGAGTCTTGTATGGGGAGAAATTACCCCAGCCTTTCTTTGCTTTGCAATACCGTTCTTGAATAGGGTCTGACAAAACTGGATGTCAAAACGTTTGGCTCTAACATACAAGGCTGGGCGTTCATCTGATTTACAAAGTTGCTGTGCCTAGCCTCAAATGTCACATCAAATACGCTGGGCTAACACAGTGCAACCGCTGGCTCCCAGGGTGAGCACCTTGGGGCACAGATGCTCCGTGTAAGCCCTAAGGGTGAACCCCAATCTGCCACAAGGAGCAGAGACACCATAATGTGCTGCATGATTTCCATGTTCCCATCATACCCGAATGACAAAAAATGTTTTGTTATGCCAAACAAAAGAGTGTTCTACACACTCCTTTAAAATGGCTCTTGAATTCAAATTATTCGATTAGCAAAAATCAGACACCCATATTAGTCCCACTGATTGATCAAAATTTATAAAGAGGGATGGTATGGTGACACACATTTGGAATCTCTGTACTTGGGAGCCTGAGACGGGAAGATCAAGAGTTCAAGGCCAACCTGGGCTCATATTGGTAGATTCTGCCCCCAAACACAAATCCCCACTGAAATGAGGAACCTTAAAGCTAATTTAGGTCATTTATAGCTTACTTGGGCCTAACTGATAATAATTTACATTGCAGAAATTTTACTAATCACATTATATCCTAGTCATGTAAGTTTTGGTAACTTTCTGGAGTTCGGTAAGTAAGACTATAGTTCATTCTAGAAATCTCTATTACCCTCCTAAAGCTTTTGGAGCTGATTTGTAGCCAGCCTCTGTTCTGTCCCAACTCCAGACGCTGACGCCTGCCGGTGGGCTTCCTCTCTTTATAAATGTGCCTTTTCTGGACATTCATAGATATAAAATCTTGGCATATGATTCCATTGTGGAGAACGAATTACTGTCTACATCTGGTCATGGCTGAAGGAAGCAAAAGAGAAGTCCTTTGAGGGAACTACTCAGCATGGGAATAAATGTCTGCACACACACTCGCGCACACACACTCACGCACACACACACACACACACACACACACACACACACACACACACACGCCAGCATGCACCCACACACGGGAAGGGAATCAGGCGGGCAGGCAGGAAGGAAAAGAACAGTATGAGTAAGAGGCTGCCTAAGGGCAGCTGGCACCTTAGGGTCTAAGAGCAAACTCAGCCTTGGCACTGCTGCTTGGCCTTGTTCTCTGTAAACATTCACTCTCTGGGAAGGTGACGTTTGTTTCCAAGTGTAACATCTTAAATCTGATATGTCCCACGAAGGCCGATAACACGGCCAGTCACCCGGCTTAGGGTAGGTGATGGACCTTTCAGGCTCTGATGAATCCACTGACAGTTTCGTAATCTGATGGAACTTTTGGGAAGCAGCAGAAACTAGGAGGTGGGGCCTAGTGGGAGGAGGCGGGTATCTTGTCCCTGGCTTCTTGCAGTCTGTCACTGTTGGTGGGGAACAGCAGTTCTCTGCCATGTCCTTCTACCATAATGCTTCAGCCCCACTTAGGCACATGGCAACTGTGGGCTGGGGCACTAAAACAAAGCTTTGCTTCTTTAAGTTGCTTTTCTAGACATTCTGACATGGGGTTGGAAAGTGACTAGAATCCCTGGCCAAACTGGAGTCTGAAATTGGAGTGTGGGGCCCTTGTTCCTGGTAGCTGTCAATAGCTGTCACAACGCAGAGTTAGAACAGATCACCTTCTCCCAGAGCAGACTCTGCCCTGACCGGTTACACCTTACGCTGCTGCCACAGCCCTGGCCACCTTGCCATAGACTCTTAACTCCTGGAAGACAGCACTCTATGCCGGGGCATCACTGCACCCTCAGTATCCAGCACAGTCCTTCAGCGTGTGTTGGGTGTCACAAAAACTATGGAGCTAAGTGGTCAATGAGTGAAATCTACAGCACTTCACAAACATGGACTGGCTCCTGAGTGAGCAAAGAACTTTACCGAATCAAACCTGGCAATTTTGTTGTTTTCTGGAAAGGTATTTTTCTTTATTATTATTTGTGTATTGGAGTTTGAGCTCAGAGCTATGCATGCTCGGAAACTATATTACCACTGAGTGGCACCTTAGCCCTCCTAGAACAAACTTAAAAAACAAACAAAACCCACCGTGTCAAAACTGCAGTTATGAGCAAGCAGTCAGAACTAAGGCCATTCCCATAATTCATGGGGGCCCAAAATAAGCCACACAGGAGGGCTAGGGATGTAAATCAATGGTAAGGCACCGGCCTAGAATGCCTAAAGCCCAGCTTCCTGAGAGTGCATCCCTAGAACCAAGGTAAGCAAAAGGAAACAGACAAGCTCCATGTTTGGTTCAGTTGCAAGCCCCTAGTCTGCACACTGGTGTCAGGGAATTTCTTCTTTCCAAAATGGAAGGAACACTGGGGGTTGCTCGGTGTGGTAGAGCCTAAAGCCACCAGATTGCTTATGCTGGCTGCACTTTTATACCCATGTGGGCCACAGTATTACACCATTTCCAGCCCCCAGTGCCTTGCTCCACACTCCAGCTTGTAGTCCCACTGTGCTGACTCCTACCTGGGTCAGTATTGACGATAGTTTTGGTCCGGATGAGCTGGGAAGGGGAGAAGCCAATCTCTGATAGCCACAGCCTGAGGTCCACGTAAGCATCCTCCAGCTGCTGTAGCACGTAGAGGAAGAACTCAGACACCTCCTCACCTTTGCTCTGCACCAGGTCAAGGATCTTTCGGACCTACAGACAGCACACACGTTAAGAATATGAGCTGTTGTGTGAAGGGCATCTTCCAGTCAAAAGATCTGGTGCACCCAGGTGCTAGTACAGCAGCACTAGTCTGGCCACCTCCATACCCAGTATGAGTCAACATGGAATCTGCAAAATGGGCCTCTTTAGCAAGACCTCATCCCCATGGCAATAAGAAGCCTGGGAGGATCTGTGAACCTAAATACAGATTAGACAGGGCAGAGCCCTCCAGCTTTGGTCTTTTTCTCTGCCTTTCCCTGCTAATCTTGTGTCACCGGGATCCAGGTACAAGCGTGCTAAGGAGGTAGTCACTTCCGAGACATAAGGAAGTAGCATCACTGGCCTATCTTGCAGGAGGGTAATACAACTCCCATCAAATCACATGCTCAAAATGGCCTTTTTACTTAAAATACAGGCAAAACAACCAGGAGCTTTATATAGTGGCACACAGCTATAATCCTATCACTTGGGCGGGGATGAGACAGGAGGATCCTAGTCTTAAATCAATCTAGACTATAGACGGGACCCTGTCTCAAAAAGCAAAAAAAAAGAGGGGGAATCAAAAGGGAAGCCCGCAGCATACTGGCAGTTTCCTTTCTGTCTCTTTTCAGATAAACTCTTCATTTCTCTGTCCAGGGACTTCCAGGCCTCTGTTACATTTTTCAGAAGATCCCCCGAGCTTGGGGAACTAAGAGTTGCTCTCCTTCCTACTTCATGCGTGGGAAAGTCTTCAATGGGGCCCTGCCTTGGGAGGCAGTCACTTCTAAATCTGGTTTTGTGGGAGGCTACCCTGAGTCTTTGCCTCTGTGCCCTCGGGGTGTTGAGGCACTGAGTATGGTGCTCTGTATTTCCTACTCACTTAGGGCACACTTAGAAAGTTACCTAGGGGTCAGGACCCACAGCAGGGAGAGCTGAAACAGAAGGGCTTCCTCCAGCCTCCTACAGAAGTTAACTCTTTGATCCAGAAGCTAAGTCTTTGGGTTTATGAGTCTACCAAGACCCCCAGTGTGAATGGACATATGTCACCAGTCTCTTCTGTCATGCATAAGAATGCTCAAGAATGAAAATAACCCAAAGACCACAGTGTGAGTCCACATATGTCATCAATGCTCCCTGTGTTACAGAGCTGCATGGGACTAACAACAACAATAACAACAACAACAACAACAGAGCCCAGTGTGGAATTTGACCCAATATACCAAATTCCCCCAACACGTTTGCAGGGGTCAGCAAGGGGAGCCACTGCTAGAAACCCAGGTCAGTGACTGGCGGCACCAGTGTCCCCCACTGCACCTTGTCAGGCTGGGTAGGACAAGCACACACGATCTCTGCATCCTCGGCTGAGAAGTAGCCGTTCTCCAGCAAGTTGTCCACCAGGCACTGAGTGTTCCGAATGTTGGTGACCAGGTGTTCCCTGTTGATCCTCAACAGTTTAATGTGGGAGTGACAACCGGCTGGGACGCCTTCCATCTCATGTTGGCCGCGCTTCTCCATTGTTCGAGTAGCCAGCAGCTACTTTCCTCAAATTCATCTTTGACCACATGGGTCTCGCTGGCAGACAGGCGGTCAGGATTCAGGGCCACCACCCAGGATCCCGCCTTTCATTGCTGACCCTGCAGAGGTAAAGGACGTTGTTAGCAAACCAGACCTCACTGGTGGATTCTCCCTCTCCCATCTCCCGTCTTTCCTTGCATCTTTCTACCTCCGACAGGAGGGAGTCCTGCCTAAGAATTTTATCAGGGAGGCTGAACAGCAATGACAACCATAATTCTCTTGTAATATATATTTAATCTCAGTCGGGGGGTTGATCATTCAGTTCCCAGATAGAAGACACAGCATTTTTATATTTATAATATTCTTTAATCATCATTAGGGCTGGGCAGATATCTACCATCTATGCCATTATAGCTTCTTTGCCAACAACCCCAAGATACGAATTGCCGTATTCTGTCTAGCTTGCTCTTACTCAGGCTGGCCAGCCCTCAGGGCCAATTCTCCCTATCTTCAGCCCATGGTGTCCTCTCTTCCCTCTACTTTCTCTCTTCCTCTTGTTCTTCCTTGGACCCCAAGCCTGGGAACCAAAACCCCACCTACCTCTCCTCTGCCCAGCTATAGGCTGTCGGCATCTTTATTCAACCAATAGTTTTAAATTAAGGAGCAGAGTTATTCTTGGTGTGCTTGAAGATTTCCTCCTCCCTGAGGTAACCAGACCTTGGGGGGCAGTATTTAACATTACAACACATAGCAACAGCCACACCTCAACATAATTCGTTGCTGTCCGTGGTGTTCTGCCCCACTAAAGGTGTCTGTCAGTGTTACTGTCTCTTTGGCAAAAGACCAATGTCAGGGAAGAAAGATTTATTCTGCCTCCCTGTTTTAGTCCTTCTGATGGGAAAGGCATGGCAGGGCAGGACAGCTGTCTCCACATGGAGACTGAGAAGAGAGAGGGAGAGAGGGAGGAAATGCGGTCACTAGGACCCACTTCAGGACCCATGGCTTCTTCAGTAAGTGACGCCCAAAGGTCATCAAGCTGACAACATTGAATTCAAATGGCTGGTCACTCTGAGTCTCTGGCATCATCCTTTGAAGGAAGATAAAATATTCTAACATGGTCTTCACTATCTTTCTGGAATCTGCCAAGCCAACAAGGATGTAGAGGGAAAAAGTATTTGTGTACACAGGCATGGGAGAAGCCAGACAAGTTAAACTCACAGATATCCTTCAAAGGAAAGAGATGTTTATCCCACCCCCCTGGAATGCTGGGAGAGGATGCAGTTTACAACCTGGTGATTGTCTGCTGTCTGGTAAGCCAGCTCTGCCCATATCTCCCAGAATTGGATTTCCTTCTCCCAGGCCCTTTCCCTCTAAACCCTTGAGCATGACTTTAGGCCACAAAACCCATCCTTGTGAGAGATGCCATTTCTACTTTACAACAGCCTAAATCCCGTCTATGCCTTGGGCTATGCACTATGTTGACGTCAGTCATTCTCCCTAGACAGTTATCTTGAGCATTGTTTCTAAGTCAAGAACCCATCTTACAAATGGAGCCATGTGTCCTCTGCAAGGAGCTTCTGTGTGAGCATGTCTGGACTTTGCTATACTCGCAGGACTGAGTTCGTTGTTACCACAGAACCTTTCCTCAGAATTTTGTTGTGCTTAAATATGGCCAAAGTAAAGATCCGATGTCAGACTCGAGAAGTCCTGGCCCAGCACCTGTGCCAAAACCTGACTGAATCACGTTTGAGTCTTGTCTTTTGGGGATCATTTCCCTGCCAGCTATAAAGCCTGCAGGGACCCCAGGAGGGGTTCTTTTTAAACTCAAACGTTATTATAAGAAGTTGCAAAACAAAAGTCACACACTGAAATCACCCCAATCCAAAGACTATCCGCCTTCATGAGCTTCTAAGCAGTTAAAATGGCCATTTGGAAAGGAAGCGGCAGAGCTTCACATTGAGTTTTGTTCTTCTAGAATCAAATACTTATCTCCTACCCCAAACAAAAGTTCTAAGAGAGAATTAAAATTAGAAAAACAGGGGGCTGGAGAGATGGCTCAGCGGTTAAGAACACTGACTGCTTGCTCTTCCAGAGGTCCTGAGTTCAATTCCCAGCAACCACACAATGGCTCACAACCATCTGTAACGGGATCTGATGCCCTCTTCTGGTGTGTCTGAAGACAGCTACAGTGTATTCATATACATAAAATAAATAAAATGAGTATTTTTTGAA
This sequence comes from Rattus rattus, assembly GCF_011064425.1. Classification (NCBI taxonomy): domain Eukaryota; kingdom Metazoa; phylum Chordata; class Mammalia; order Rodentia; family Muridae; genus Rattus; species Rattus rattus. Next base: position 86,119,013 of record NC_046159.1, on the reverse strand, counting down.
AAGTAGAAAACCAATTAGCTTTATACCCCTTCCATAACTCATGTTCATAGCTTGCATTCAGTTCTTGTTGTACATAGCTCTGACTGCCAGGATTAAAGGTATGCCCAGCCTGGTTTGGGTTTTTGGATGGTATTTGGACAGCTCAGATGGTAAAGTGATTGCTGTACAAGCATGAAGGCTCTCTCAGGACCCAGTGCCAGCGACAAAGGATGGAGGCACATGCCTGGAACGAAGGAGGCGACCAATAATCTTTCCCAGCTGTGATGTCCAAGACCCCATCAATGACCAGCGTGGCACAGTAAACCTGAGGGCGCAGTAGTGGCACACACACCTTGGTGGTGACCAACAGCCCTCTAGTTGGACTTAAGACCTGCTCAGAATTGGGAACAATGCCTGGTACTGGAAGCCTAGATAATTACTCGGTGCTAGTGAAATCATGGTTATTGGGGGAGAATCTACAGCTACTGATGTATTAAACCATCTCAACCAACAATGTATACACATCTGTCCTTATACCCCCAGATCAGGGTGAGTCTCACCCTTCATCAGGGAAACTTTGCAACAGATGGAGACCACTGTAGAAAATCATAATGAATCAAAACACCAAGCAATGGAGCCCAGTCCCAATGGGTGCATCTATAAAGCAGTCCCATATCTAAGGCTCGGGAAGCATTTTGGAAGAAAAGGCAGAAAGACTGGAAGGGCCAGAAGTCTGGGAAGCTTTCTATGTGGTTGTGTTTCTAGTGATATCAGAAGCTACCTCCATAAAGTCTACCAACATGGCGGCCCAAATAAGGACGACACCAACGAAGATGCCAAACTGGACAGAGAAAAGACCATGAGGCCCCAACCCTACACAAGGAATTCTAGACAACTGATGAAAGCTGGGATCAGGAAAGGGAGCCCTGAAAGCATACATTCAAGTAACAGATATGGCCTGAAAAGGTTGTATGTAGGAATATATATGTACACACACACACACACACACACGCATGCAATTTATTTAGTGGGAAAAAAAGTCATGACTTTGAAGGAGAGTGGGAAAGGAGTATATGAAAAGGGTTGGAAGAGAAAAAAAAGGAATGGAGAAATACTGTAATTAAATTATAATCTCAAAAACATTTTCTAATGCTTTAAAATATATGTTGTGACATCAAAAAATAAATAAAATAAAAAATTTATAACCGCAGTTGACTGGCTCAATAAATAAATCATAGTCAGAGAAACGGAGGGCAAGAGCTGTAGCAGCACCATGTCAGTTCCAAGCGTATGAGGCGGGTCTCTGGGAGTCTGTGAGAGAGCTGAAGCCCAGAGTGGAAACTTTCTCCTGAAAACGATCACAAGTCTGAGAGAACAGGGAAAGGCGTGTTTCTCCCTGGGTGAGTCAGCATGTTTTAGAAGGCTGGGGAAAAAGGAGGTTGAGCAACTTCCTTTATTCCTCTTGACCCAACTCTTATCACCAGGGAGTGGTCTGCTAACTGGCTTCTTCCTGTGCCTGCAATTTCCACAAATCCTCCCTCGGCTTCCCAGGCTGTTCCTATAATATCCACCACAGGCACCTCAGAGCTTACCCGCAAAAGGGGACGCTTTCCCCTGATTTGTGACCACCTGGACAAAGCCATGGGTCATATGACCTCTCGCTGGCAAAGAGGCTGCTTTTTGTGTAATTTTCAGAGGGCAGTTAGCTCTCTTTGGCAGGAAGTTAAGGAGGGATGGGCATCAAAGAGGAAGCAAAGAAACACAGTGCTTAATAAACGGAAGCCAGAGACAGAGCAAACTGTCCTGAGACACCTCAGAGAGTGACCAATCGTGAGCAGGTGCCACCAGAAACAGAGAGATGAAGGTCCTTGATGTCTGCCAAAGGGCAGGCCCTGTGGTGCAAGTGGAAGCAAGGGGGCTGGGAGAGATAGTAGTAGGGACAGAGAGGGGAAGAGGGGGTGGAGAAGAGGAAGGAGGAATAGCAAGGGTTGGATAGCACTGGGTTTACAGAGCTAGGCCATTCCGCAGGGGGAGGTTTTCCCAGCTCTGGATATGGAGCCTTGAGGATGGTTGTTGAAGGGAGATCCTGTCAAGACAGTCCAAGAAGAAACAACTCAAGGCCGTGGGTGTGGTCTGAAAACAAGTCCTCGGGCTGCAGAATGCAAGGCAGAAAAACACCACATAGAAAAATTAGGATAAAATATGCAGGTCGAAAGCAAGAGGCAGGTAGAGTATGTTAGTGGGAGGAAACCCCCTGAGTGTGTGTGTGTGTGTGTGTGTGTGTGTGTGTGTGTGTGTGTGTGTGTGTGTGTGTGTGTGTGGTATGTTTCTGGCTTTTTTAATTTTTTTAAGATGGATATCTTGCTGTGTTACTTTGGTTGTCCTGGGACTCCTACATACTCCAGGCTGACAATCCTCCTGACTCAGCCTCCAGAGTCCTGGGACTTATAGGCCGGTGCCATCATGCATGGCTCTTTCTGGCTGTCTCCAGGTCAGAATCCCCAGGTGTGAGCTGCCACATGGATGCTGGGAATTGGACCTAGGTCCTCTGGAAGAGAGCCAGTGCTCTTTAACCACTGCAGCCTCTCTCCAGTCCCTATTTTTTTTTTAAATAACATTTTACATTTATTCATTCAGCATGTGTACAAGGTGCATGTGTGGTAGGCAGAAGACAGTGTTCCAGAATCAGTTATCATATGGGGCTCGGTACTAAAATCCAGTCATCAGGCATGCACCTTTATCCCTTTATCCTTTATCCTGGTAGTTTATTTCCTTTAGTAGTCACATTAATGAAAGTAAAAATAAGCAGGTGACTTAATGAGATATTTCAATTAATCAAATATGTGCAACGCATTGATCTAATATGTCCTCAGTAAAGCATGCTGTTTCCTCTAAGATTAAAACCTTCCATTTTGGAGGGAAGGTTTTTAAGACACAGGCTGTTAGAATGAGGTAAACAAGAAGATAGTCTAAGGGGAGGTAAAATGGTCCATTATGCAAGGAAGCTCAATAGGTAAACAATTCAAGCTTCAGGAAGTCCCTAAAACTGACAAGATACACTAGACCCAAGCATATATAATCTGCAAGGACTGCTGAGTGGAGTGATACTATCAGACAAGTTGAGCTGCCCAGAAGAGGCTGGAACAAATCAGCCCCCTGCAAGAAGTAGAGACCAGCCAAGATGCTTGGAAAGGATGCTCTCCAACCTGTTGAGCTTCCTGCAGGTGGTGCAGTATGCTCCAGGTTTCCGGCTTTGGCAATCTCCACCCACACTGGAGTGGGCTTTGGTGATAAAGGTCTCTGAGTCATTTCTGCTCCTATAAATAATCCTTTACCCATATTCCTCTAAGTAACCCCAGTAAAACTACTCATTTGTTCACCAAGTTGGACTTTGATGTATTTATACTTTGTTCCATCATTGGTTCTTTATCTGGAGTAAGTAAACATTTGCCTGTGTCTCCCCAGAATAGTGTCACACAGCACACGTTTATGAAGGAATGTCTGTGTACTTATTTCTCATACGGAGTCTTTGAAGTCTGGTGTGTCTCACACTTACAGATCATCTAGATTCTGACCTGAACACTGCAAGTGTTCAAGGGTCACACGGCAGATGCGATTTTGCAACTCTGTACTCTTGAAAGAGAAACCTACTACCCTTTGTCAGTACATAGCCTAATCACAGCTCTGTTCCCTGTCAGTCCCTTTTGCCCATGAGCTACTGTTTTAATAACGGAACATTTCTGGCCTTGTATATAGCACAGGGCTTGATCCAATGTCTACAGTGCTAGTACCATAACATCCTACCATTGGGTGTCACTGTCAACATGATGGATTTCCCCATCACAGTCCTAAATTCTTGCCAGAGATGTCTGAGAGTTCCTGTAAGGTGTACTAGAGAGAGAGTGTTCCCAGTTTTCTAGACTTTGCACTCCAAGTTAAGAGTCAATAATGCAAAGCAATTAGGCAACAGTACTCTCAGAATTCACACATGAGAGGTGTTACCCACAGTTAAGGGAAGCCGGTAATGGTTTCCTGCTGTGTGACCTCCAGTGTTGGTAGGCTTTAAGTCAATTGAGAGCCGGTGCTATGGTGTTGCCCCCACATAATTGTGGGGGCTTTCCAAGGACATTTTATAGGCCCAGGTTTTAGCTTAGTAACAGCTAGTTTTGAGGGGCTTGGGATCTATCAGAAGACATTTGTGCGGCCATATTGAACTGCACTAGTTTTAGCTGATGGGGTAGAAGGATGCTGTCAGGCACTCTGGACTTGTGGCCTGATCTGATGTCTTAACAAAGCTGTTGAGAATCCACCGACAAAAGTGGGCCCAGGAATTGTTTGCTTTTCTCCTCCCCTTCCTTGTGGTGAGCTGTAACTATCTCAACAGTAGGCATGAACAGCCTTGAGAAATGTCTTTAGCAACTTCCCTTTCAAATAAATCTGCCCTGTGATGAGAATCAGAAGTTCTGACAGGGTTTTGGTTTTGTTTCATTCCAACAAGGCCCCTGCTGTTGACTGTGAGAAAGGAGTTGGTGGTTCCCAGAGGAATTGAGTGACTGAGTCAGCACAGTGACTACAGCCAGGCAGGGACACATGTGAGTGTAATAAAATAGACCACGAGTGTCACAGATACAAGGCTGAGGCAAGTCAGGCTCAATAAAAGAGAATAATAATAATAATAAATAATAAAATAGAAGCCAGGAGATGGTAGCTAGGAAGACACAGACTGCAAAGCAAGAGCCATGCAAACTCCTGGGGACATAGAAACACGCTGTATCTTGAGTGAGTGTGTGTGTGCGTGTGTGTGTGTGTGTGTGTGTGTGTGTGTGTGTGTGTGTGTGTGTGTGTGTGTGTGTGTATACCCATTTGTGAATTCCACATTCTTAGATTCAAACAACCATGGATCAAGAATAGTCAGAAAAAGATCACACCTCACTAAACATGGAAAAATCTGTAGATGTTTTCATTGTTGTTTCTTAAATTGAATGCTATGACAACACTTTTTTTTTTATTAACTTGAATATTTCTTATATACATTTCGAGTGTTATTCCTTTTCCCGGTTTCCGGGCAAACATCCCCCTCCCCCTCCCCTTCCTTATGGGTGTTCCCCTCCCCCTATTGCCGCCCTCCCCCCAACTGTCTAGTTCACTGGGGGTTCAGTCTAGCAGGACCCAGGGCTTCCCCTTCCACTGGTGCTCTTACTAGGATATTCAACCTATGAGGTCAGAGTCCAGGGTCAGTCCATGTATAGTCTTTGGGTAGTGGCTTAGTCCCTGGAAGCTCTGGTTGCTTGGCATTGTTGTACATATGGGGTCTCGAGCCCCTTCAAGCTCTTCCAGTTCTTTCTCTGATTCCTTCAACGGGGGTCCTATTCTCAGTTCAGTGGTTTGCTGCTGACATTCCCTCTGTATTTGCTGTATTCTGGCTGTGTCTCTCAGGAGCGATCTACACTTCTGCACTTCTTTGCTTCATCCATCTTATCTAATTGGGTGGCTGTATATATATGGGCCACATGTGGGCAGGCTCTGAATGGTGTCCCTTCAGTCTCTGTTTTAATCTTTGCCTCTCTCTTCCCTGCAAGGGTATTCTTGTTCCCCTTTTAAAGAAGGAGTGAAGCATTCACATTTTGATCATCCGGCTATGACAACACTTATAGGACTTACAATGCATTAGGCATCATAATAATGTAAAGATGATTGGAATGTTCAGGAGGGTGTGTAGGTATATGAAGATAATCACTCTGTCCTGTATCAGGGATTTGAGCACTGGTGGATTTTGTTTTCCTGGGAGTATCCTGACACTGACTGATCTCTGCAGACACTGAGAGAAGAGTGTATACATAAACACACACACACACACGATTTGCCAAGTGTCAAACTACATTTTTAAATCTGAAATGTTATGTGAGCATTGTGTTTATTTTAGCTTCATTTTGAGAGTCTTACTGTGTACTCCAACGGGGCCTCGAGCTCTCGAGATTCTTCTGCCTCGGCCTCCCACACGTCAGGGTTAAAAGCACCACCATGCCTCCCTGAAAGCACTGCTTTGTATTATATAGCAATTATAGATTTCCATTTAAAAGTAGCAAAAGAACACAAGACAGTTGAAAGAGTAAATGGACGGTAAACATGCTTATTAAAAAATAAGGCAGAGAAACAGGGAAATATGCAAGGGGTAAGGCATACACTGATATAGGCATACACTCAGGCATATATACCCCCTCCCCACACACACAGAGATAATCATAAACAAAAATGAATCTTTAAGCCTTGTTGTGGTGGCATATGCTTTTGATCCCAGCACTTGGAAGGCAGAGGCAGGGAAATCTCTGAGTTCCAGGGCAGCCGGGACTACACTGAGAAACCCTGTCTCAAAAACAATGATGATGATGATGATGATTTTAAAAAGAGGTAAAGAAACAAAATTAATTAATATATCCCAAATACAAGTATTAAATCAAGTATAAATAATCTAAATACACTGATTATAAGACATAATCTGGCAGATGTGATAGAAAAAACTATGTGCTACTTAAAGTGGTCTATCTTAAATAAAATGGCAGAGTTTAGTCAATCGAGGAGAAAGGATGCACTGTGACTGATACAGTTATATTAGAATTAAATTAGAATTAAGAATGGGATGGTAGAAGACTTTTCACTTGTATGCATCTAGGAATATATTTTGAAAATACATTAAAGGAAAAATTTACAAATGGCGACACATCCAAAAGCATGATCACAGGCAGGGCTATGCGATATTTCATATAATATCCGAAAGAACAGATAGGCCATTAAACCAGTAAGAGTCATGGGAGAGCTAAATAAGTAATACGTTTATCTTATTGTGTGCATATGCTGAGACTCCACCAGTGTGGGAGAAATTCTCTTTCTGTTTACAGAGAGAGTTCCTTCCTGGCTGCCCTCAGATCAAGATGTAGAACTCTTAGCTCCTCCAGCACCATGTTTGCCTCCTTGCTGCCATGCTCCTGCCATGATGATAATGGACTTAATCTCTGAAACTGTAAGCCAGCCCAAATCAATTTGCCTTTGTAAGAGTTGCCTTGGTCATGGTGTCTCTTCACAGCAATAAAACCCAAACTAAGAGACTCACAATGGTGCAGGACCCATGAGTGCCTCCGTATTGGGAGGTTACAGGAAGATGAATGTAAACAGCCACTCTCTCTGAGGGAATCTGAACTTGAGAGACCCAGGGGAACATGGAGCACATGAGTAACCGCCAAACATTCCACATACACACCCTGACCTGTCACCATTGTCTTAAGTGTCCATGACCAGAGGCCATCCACTCAGTCCCCTGCAGCAGGAAGATACTAGCAAAGCAAACCCCGCCCCCCATCTCCGGGTAGCAGAAGCTTTGATCTGTACAAAACTACTTGGTGGTATCACCCCACAGAGGCTACTCTGTCTAGAAAGTGACCATAAGTGTAGACTTCTTGAAAGGACAGCTAAAATTCAGATCCCATCCCCACGATGGGGATTGAATCAAGAAGAGAACGCTCAAAGAAAGCATTTCCCTTCAGTCACTCTGGCCTTATGATCCTGCCCTTTCCTCACATGCCCTGTTCTTGGGAGCCTTCATTCATTCTTTTGAAAAAAAAAAAGCATATATATATCTCCAAATAAACAACCCAGCTTTCTCCAAGTTGCTGTTGCAATACCAGCAGAGAAGATTCCAGATTGATATGAGCCTTTCCCAGAAAACTATTCTGCAACAACAGAGCAGATGCTAATTAGAGTTACACCCCAAGCTGTTGTTCAGTGGTCAGGCCATCTTGCAAGTATTTCTGTATAGAGGTTGGCCATAAACACTAACGTAAGCAAAAGCAAGTCTAGTGTTAAGAGTCTGGCCGCCCGCTCTACTTCTTCCCCAGTCCTGGTTCCTCCTCCTCAAGCTCCTTTCCTGGAATGAGAGCTCACAAGAAGCCTGTGGCTGTCCCAGAAAAGGGACAATGCTTTTGTAGACACAGAAAGGCCTGGTTTGAGAAGCAATGACTTTACTGTTCATGCGGCAGTTTATACAGCCCTGCCCTGAAGACCGGCACAGGTAGAAGTCTGCAGCTCTCAGTCCACTCAGCAGCTCTGCTGTCCCCACTAGGGCCTGGTTCACTCTCTCAGCCCCTTGTTGTGACCTAGGAACTAAGAGTAGAAGTGTTTTGTGGGCTTACACTGGTAAAGGTGGGTACATGGCTGTCACTATTCCAGCCTTTCATTTCTAGAACAATGACTAGCCTCCCTGCAAACAGGTGACTGCTCCCTCCACACATCAGCTACCCCCCATCCTAGGCTCACAAATCCCTATAGTGAGTGGAATATATATATATGTATATATATATATGTGTGTGTGTGTGTGTACAATGTGTGTATGCATATATGTATGTATGTGTGTATGTATGTATGTATGTATGTATGTATGTATGTAGTGTTTGTTGTTGAAACAGAGTTTCTCTATTTAGCCCTGGGTACCATGGAAGTTGCTGTAGACCAGGCTGGCCTTGAATACACAGAGATGCCTCCCTTGCGCTAGAATTAAAGGCGTGCACCACCACTGCCCAACTTAAAACTTGTTTTTCATTTATATTTTACGTGTATGTGTGAGTCCCTTTATTTTATGTTTGTGCATGCACCATGCATATGCCTAATGCTAGAGGAGGCCAGGAGAGCATCAGATCCTCTGGAACAGGGGGTTGTGAGCATCCCTATGTGGGTGCTGGAGGGCAGCAAATGCTCTGAACTGCTGAGCCATCTCTCCAGCCTGAGTAGAGCATCTTGCCAACTTGCTAAGGACCTTGGCATGCTATCAAGAAAAGAGCTGCGACTATTTGATTTGACTTGTTCAATTTCCTAATTACCCACTAATGTGGCAAACCCTTCCTAATCACTTAACGGATATAATAATTGTAGACAAGAAAAGCAGTGGTCCCGGGAGGAAGCTGGATTCAGACCGGTTGTCAAAGCAGCGTGGAGGTACCTAATATACCTGCTGGGGAAGCTCGTACCCACACAAGACCACGATTTCTATGGGAAGGAAGCCAATTTAAGAGTGCATTCAGGAGCCTTGATGTCATCTTAGCCGTTCCGTCTCCTAGAAAGAGCCACATAAGGAAGAGTGTCCTCCTAGGGAAACAGCGTCTGCCTCTGTTCAAGGAAGCACTGTCCATTAAAGCCTCCGACTCCGGTGGCATGTACATCCACCTGTGCCCCTGGGAATAGTGAGAGCTCTGTCTGGATTGGGGACATATGTCAGTAAACAGGATAGATATGTTTC